>NW_020954699.1:76246-108895 GCF_900497805.2 Vombatus ursinus
CAGGGGGGGAAAAGGATGGAGAAAAAGACACAGCTAGTAATCATAACTGTGAATGTGAATGGGATGAACTCTCCCATAAAATGGAAGCATATAGCAGAGTGGATTAAAAACCATAATCCTACAATATGTTGTTTACAGGAAACACATATGAAAAAGAGTGACACATACAGGGTAAAGGTAAAAGCCTGGAGCAAAATATATTATGCTTCAGCTGAAGTAAAAAAAGCAGGGGTAGCAATCCTGATCTCAGACAAAGCAAAAGCAAAAATAGATCTTATCAAAAGAGATAAGGAAGGAAACTACATCCTGCTAAAAGGCACCATAGGCAATGAAGTAATACCTTTACTAAACATATAGGCACCAAATGGTATAGCATCCAAATTCTTAGAGGAGAAGTTCAGGGAGTTACAGAAAGAAATAGACAGCAAAACTATACTAGTGGGGGACCTCAACCACCCCCTCTCTGAACTAGATAAATCTAACCACAAAATAAACAAGAAAGAAGTTAGGGAGGTGAATAGAACATTAGAAAAGTTGGGTATGATATACCTCTGGAGAAAACTGAATGGGGATAGAAAGGAAGATACTTTTTTCTCAGTGGTACATGGCACATACACAAAAACCGACCATGTACTAGGGCATAAAAATCTCACAATCAAATACAGAAAGGAAGAAATATTAAATGCATCCTTTTCAGATCATGATGCAATAAAAAATTATATGCAGTACAGGGCCATGGAAAGATAGACTAAAAATAATTGGAAACTAAATAATCTAATCCTAAAAAAATGATTGGGTCAAACAACAAATCATAGAAACAATCAATAATTTCGTTCAAGAGAATGACAATAATGAGACAACATATGAAAACTTATGGGATGCAGCAAAAGCAATTCTTAGGGGAAGTTTTATATTTCTAAGTGCTTACATAAATAAAATAGAAAAAGAGGAGATCAATGAATTGGGCATACAACTAAAAAAACTAGAAAAAGAACAAATGAAAAATCCTCAATTAAACACCAAATTAGAAATATTGAAAACCAAAGGAAAAATTAATAAAATTGAAATTAAGAAAACTATTGAACTAATAAGTAAAACTAAGAGCTGGTTTTATGAAAAAACCAATAAAATAGATAAACCTTTGGTTAATCTAATTAAAAAAAAGAAAGAAGAAAACCAAATTACTAGTATCAAGAATGAAAAGGGTAAAGCTACCACCAAGGAAGAGGAAATCAAAACAACAATTAGGAATTATTTTGCCCAACTATAATGCCAACAAATTTGACAATCTTAGTGAAATGTATACATATTTACAAAAATATAAATTGCCCAGATTAACAGAAGAGGAAGTAAAATACTCAAATAATCCCATCTCAGAAAAAGAAATTCAACAAGCCATTGATGAACTCCCTAGGAAAATATCTCCAGGGCCAGATGGATTTAACAAGAGAATTCTATCAAACATTTAAAGAACAATTAATTCCAATACTATATAGACTATTGTGTAAAATAGGTGAAGAAGGAATCTTACCAAATTCTTTTTATGATACATATATGGTGCTGATACCTAAACCAGGAAGAGTCAAGACAGAGAAAGAAAATTATAGACCAATTTCTCTAATGAATATAGATGCAAAAATTTTAAACAAAATATTAGGAAATAGATTACAGCAACTTATCACAAGAATAATACACTATGACTAGGTAAGATTTATACCAGGAATGCGGGGCTGGTTCAATATAAGGAAAACTATCAGCATAATTCATCATATCAACACCAAAGCTAACAGAAACCACATGATCATCTCAATAGATGCAGAAAAAGCTTTTGACAAAATACAACACCCATTCCTATTAAAAACACTAGAGAGCATAGGTATAAATGGAGTCTTCCTTAAAATAATAAATAGCATCTATCTAAAACCTTCAGCAAGCATTATATGTAATGGGGACAAGCTAGAAGCATTTCCAATAAGATTGGGGGTGAAACAAGGATATCCATTATCATCATTGTTATTCAACATCGTACTGGAAATGTTAGCTTTGGCAATAAGAGATGAAAAAGACATTGAAGGTATTAGAATAGGCAAAGAAGAAACAAAGCTATCACTCTTTGCAGATGATATGATGATATACTTAGAGAATCCTAGAGAATCAAGTAAAAAACTACTTGAACTAATAAACAACTTTAGCAAAGTTGCGGGCTATAAAATAAACCTACATAAATCATTGGCATTTCTATATATTACCAACAAAGGCCAACAGCAAGAGATAGAGAAATTCCATTTAAACTTACTGTAGACATTATAAAATATGTAGGAGTCTACCTCCTGAAACAAAGCCAGGAACTCTATGAACACAATTACAAAACACTTTTTGTGCAAATAAAGTCAGATCTAAATAATTGTAAAAACATCAGTTGCTCATGGGTAAGCCTAGCTGATATAATAAAAATGACAATTCTACCTAAGCTAATTTACTTATTCAGTGCCATACCAATCAAATTGCCAAAAAATTATTTTATAGAGTTAGAAAAAATAATAACAAGATTCATTTGGAAGAACAAAAGGTCCAGAATATCAAGGGAAGTAATGAAAAGAAATGCAGGGGAAGGTGGCCTAGCCATTCCAGATCTTAAATTGCATTATAAAGCAGCAATCATCAAAACTGCTTGATACTGGCTAAGAAATAGAGTGGTGGATCAGTGGAATAGGTTGAATATGCAAGACGCAGTAGTCAATGACTATAGTAATCTATTATTTGATAAGCCCAAAGACCCCAGCTTCTGGGATAAGAACCCACTTTAAAAAAAACTGCTGGGAAAACTGGAAAAGAGTATGGCAGAAACTAGGCATAGACCAAAATCTCACACCATATACCAAAATAAAGTCAAAATGGGTACATGATTTAGATATAAAGGCTGATGCTATACCAAAGTAGGAGAGCAAGGAATAATTTACTGTCAGATTTATGGAGAATGGAAGATTTTATGACCAAACAAGAGATAGAGAACATTAGGAAATGCAAAATGGATAATTTTGATTACATTAAATTGAAAAGTTTTTGCACAAACAAAGCCAATGCAACTAAGATTAGAAGGAAGGTAGACAATTGGGAAAGAATTTTTACAACCAGTCTCTCTGATAAGGGCCTCATTTCTAAAATATATACAGAATTAAGTCAAATTTATAAGAATACAAGCCATTGCCCAATTGATAAATGGTCAAAGGATATGAACAGACAGTTCTCAGATGAAGAAATTAAAACCATCTATAATCATATGAAAAAATGCTCTAAATCACTATTGATTAGAGGACTCTGAGGTACCACATCACACCTATCAGATTGGCCAACATGACAAAACAAGAAAATGATTAATGTTGGAGAAGATGTGGGAAAATTGGAACACTAATGCATTGTTGGTGGAGTTGTGAAATGATCCAACCATTTTGGAGAGCAATTTGGAACTATACCCAAAGGGCTATCAAAATGTGCATACCCTTTGACCAGCAGTAGCACTTCTAGGGCCATATCCCAAAGAGATCACACAAACGGGAAAAGGACCCACATATTCATAGCAGCTCTTTTTGTGGTGGCAAAGAATTTGAAATTGAGAGGATGCCCATCAATTGGGGAATGGCTGAGCAAGTTGTGGTATATGAATGTGATGGAATACTATTGTGCTATAAGAAATGATGAACAGGCTGACTTCATAAAAAACCTGGAAAGACTTGTGTGGTGTGATACTGAGTGAAGTGAGCAGAACCAAGTGAACGCTGTACACAATAACAACCATATTGTTTGATGACTAATATTGATAAACTTAACCCTTCCTGGCAATACAAGGATCTAAGACATCTCCAGAGGCCTTGTGATGGAAAATGCTATCCACATCCAAAGAAAGAACTATGGAAGTCGAATTGCCATTTTTTTCTTTTCTGTTGAGTTTTGTTTTTGACTTCAAGTCAGACTAGTGGAACAGATCTGCTTGCCAGCCATTCACAGCCTGGTACAGCTCAAGGATTCATGGAGGAAGAAGAGATCACAATAGAGGAATATGGCAATGATGAAAGGTAGTCAAATAATCTACCTAACGGTAGATTTTGACAGATTCTCTTTGACAGATTCCTTTTAATTTTATTCAGTGATAAATGAAGTTATATGAATAAAGTAAATATGCTTTCATTGTATTGAAATGATTGTATTGTTAAAAGTCCACTTGTACAGAATATACAGTAGTCTATACTTGCATAGTGTACATAGTATGTACACTTGTATTGCTATACAAGCCAATCAAGGGACCAACAATACCCTTAAAAAGAAAAAAATATAAATTCAATCAGGCTTTAAACATTTATCTTAGATCTGAAACTTTTTTAGTTAAAGGAGTATTGGTAAAATAATCAAAAGACAGACAAGTATTTTTATGGAACAGTTGTGAAGTTTTTGAAACAAAACAATTAGTAAATAGCAAGACCCTTTAAGTTATTTTAAAATTTTCCCACTAGTATTTATTTAGTTCTATAGGTGGTATACAGTGGAGAGGTCAACATTTATGAGCAAGTTCATGTGAAGGTTATGCTAAATATGAAAAAAGTGAATTAAAATGTATAATTTGGGAATATTGTACATATAAATTCTGAAACCAAAGTAATTCACCTGTAAACTATTCATAATGTAAATAAACTTAGAGCTTTGTTACAAAACAAAAAGATGTGCAAGACTCCAGGTAAACATATATACCCCCTCTTAGCAATGTCTGTCTTACAGGGATTATAGAGAGTGTTACTGTCCTCTGAAGAGCAAGGTAAGAGCTCAGCTGTCATTCCTGAAACTCTACATCTACAAGTAGTCATCTAGACTGCTTGAAGGCCTCTAGTGACAACAAGAGAACAACCCCCACTCCCTTAGGCAGCTTCTACTTCTGGATAGTTCTAAGGGTTAGGATTTTTGGTAATTTGATTGGTATGGTACTGAATAAATAGTTTAATTTAGGTAGAATTGTCATTTTTATTATATTGGCTCAGCCCACCCATGAGCAATTAATATGACTCAAAGTCAGCATTAGCAATGCCAGGACTATTTAGATCAGTATGTGTCAATACACAGTCCATTTAAATTTGTTCAATCTGAACATTTCAACATATCTGTGTCCCATAGTTTCTTTGTCTTTTTTTGGTACCAATTTGACTTCACTTTCTGATTCAAGTTCAACATCTGCTTCTCCACTTAGCCTTCTCAGGTATAATATAATTTCTATATATTACCAACAAAGTCCAGCATCAAGAGATGAAAAGAGAAACTCCATTTAAAACAACTTAGACAATATAAAATACTTGAGAGTCTACCTGACAGGACAAACTCAGGAACTATATGAACACAATCATAAAACATCTTTCACACAAATCAAGTCAAATTATTTTATAGAGCTAGAACAAAGCATAACAAAATTCATCTGGAAGAACAAAAGGTCGAGGATATCAAGGGAATCAATGAAAAAAATGTGAAGAAAGGTGGTCTAGCCATACCAGATCTCAGACTGTATTATAAAGCAGTAATTATAAAAACAAACTGGTACTGTTTAAGAAATAAAGTAGTGGATCAGTGGAATAGATTAGGTACATATTACATTATATTAAATGATCATAGTAAGGTAATATATGATTAACTCAAAGATCCAAGCTTTTGGGGAAAAAACTCATTATTTGACAAAAACTGCTGGGAAAAATGGAAAACAGTATGGCAGAAACTAGGCATAGACCAATATCTCATACTGTATACCAAGATAAAGTCAAAATGGGTATATGATTTAGACATAAAGGATGAGACCATAAGTAAGTTGGGAGAGCATGGAATAGTTTATCTGTCAGATCTTTGGATAAAGGAAGAATTTGGGACCAAACAAAATACAGAGAGCATTGTAAAATGTATAATAGAGAATTTTGATTATATAAAATTAAAAAGTTTTTGCACAAATAAAACCAATGCAAACAAAATTAAAAGAAAAGCAGAAAACTGGAGGGGGGCATAATTTGCAACAAGTGTCTTTGATAAAGGCCTCATTTCTCAAATATATAGAGTACGGAGACAAATTTACAAAAATACAATTCATTCACCAGTTGATAAATGGTCAAAGGATATGAACAGTCAGTTTTCAGACAAAGAAATCAAAACTACTATAGTCATATGAAAATGTGCTCTAAATCACTATTGATTAGAGAAATGCAAATTAAAACAACTCTGAGGTGCCACCTCACACCTTTCAGATTAGCTAATATGATAAAAAAAGAAAATGAAAAATGTTGGAGGGGATATGGGCAGACTAGGACACTAATGCACTGTTGGTGGAGTTGTAAACTGATTCAAGCTTTCTGGAGACCAATTTTGAACTATACTCAAAGGGCTATAAAACTGTGCATACCCTTTGATCTAGAAATAACACTGATAGGTCTGTGTGCCAAAGAGATCCAAAAAAGGGGAAAGGACCTATTTATACAAAAATATTTATAGCAGCTTTTTTTGCAGTGTATAAGAATTGGAAATTGAGGGAATGGTCATCAATTGGAGAATGACTTAACAAGCTGTGGTATCTGATTTTGCTAGAATATTATTGGGCTATAAGAAATGACAAGTAGGATGATTTCAAAAATACCTGGAAAGACTTACATGAACAAAGTGAAGTGAACAGAACCACGAGAATATGTACACGGTAACAACAATATTGTATGATGAAGAACTGTGAATGACTTGAGTATTCTCAGCAATACAATGATCCAAGACAATCCTGAAAGACTGATGATGAAACATGCTATATGCTTTCAGAAAAAGAACTGATATTGTCTGAATACAGACTGAAGCATGCTATTTTTTCACTTTCTTTCATTTTTTATTCAAGTCTTCTCATATAAAATGACTAATATGGAAGTGTTTTACATGATTGTGCATGTATAATTGATATTGGATTGCTTACTGTCTCAGGGAGGGGAGAGGGGAAGGTGGGAGGGAAGGATAGAATTTGAAACTCGAAACTTAAAAAAAAAAACAAAGTTTAAAAATTGTTTTTATATGTAATTGGGTGGAAAATAAAATATTAAAAAAGAATTCTTGGACTACCTGAAAGTTATGTTCAAAGTAAGAGCCTAGATATCATATTTCCATAAATTATCAAAGAAAACTGCCCTGATATCTTAGATCCAGAAATTAAAATAGAAATTAAAAGAATCCACAGATCATCTCTTGAAAGAGGTCCCAAAATAAAAACTCCCAGGAATATTGTAACCAAATTCCAGAGCTCCCAGGTCAAAGAGAAAATACTTTAAGCAGCCACAAAGAAACCATTCAGATATCATGGAGCCACAGTCAGGATCACACAGAATTTAACAGCTACCACATTAGATAAGCAGAGGCCTTGGAATATGATATTCTGGAAGGAAAGGAACTACAATTACAACCAAAACCATTTACCCAGCAAGTCTAAGTGCAATCATTCAGGGGGAAAATGGATATTTGATGAAATAGAAAACTCTCAAGCTTTCCTGATTAAAAAAAAAAATTTCAATGTATCTGTGCCCTATTCTCTCCTTCTGTTTCTTTAGAGTCTTTTCAGATATTTCTTGTGAAGCACACTGCACAAAGGCCTTCCCTGTACTCCTCCCCAATGGTAGAATTCCATCAGCAATGTTATCCCATTTGGCACCACTTCCAACCCTGAACAAAACTGAACAATTTCTTCCTTGCTACAACAAAATGGGAATTATTTAAGGCACTTAAAGTCAGCATTAGCAATGCCAGGACTATTTGGACCAGTATGTGTCAATACCCAATCCATTTCAATTTGTTTGACCTGAACATTTCAACATATCTGTGTCCCATAGTTTCTCTGTCTTTTTTTTTTTTTGGTACCAATTTGACTTCACCTTCTGATTCAAGTTCAACAATTGCTTCTCCACTTAGTCAGTTTTCTCAGGTATAAATTTAAAAAAAATTTCAGGTATAAATTAAAAGAGTATCTGATGTCCCATTTTTAATTTTGTGCTCCACAAAGAATCTTTGGACTTCATTGGCTGAGCAAAACCAGGGCAAGCCTGTGACTTTCACCACAAAGCTTTGTCTGCTTTTGGTGTTCAGCATCATCTACAGTCAGTGATGGTGGCTTAATACTTGACTTCACCGTCTATAAAGAAATGGAACTTTTCTTAATATATTAAATAAGATCTATCTAAAATCAAGAGCAGATATTACATGGAATAGAGAAAGGTTTGAAGGATTTCCAAGAAGATTAGAGAAAGAGCAAAGCAAAGATGCCCATTATCATCACTACTATTTAATATGGTTCTAGAAATGCTAGCAATAGCAATAAGATAAGAAAGACCAAATGAGGGAAGAAGCATAAATAAAAAAGAAACAAAACTATAGTTACTTGCAGATGGTAAGAAAATTAACTTAGAATATCCTAAAGAATCAGTCAAAAATGAAATGAAATAATTCAGCAAAGTTTCAGGATATAAAATAAATCCCCATAAGCTATCACTATTCTATTATACAAACCAGCCAAGAAGAGCTAGAAAAAGAAATTCCATTCCAAATACCTAGAAAAGTTATAAAAGATGTGGAATGTATCTACAAATATAATCCAGGAACTATATGAATCCAAATATGAAACACTCTTTGCAGAAATAGACAGATCTAAAGGATTGGAGAAATATCACTTGCTCATGAATAGGTTGAGCCAATATAAGAAAAAGAACAATACTACCTAAATTAATTGACTTATTAAATGTCATCCCAAATTTCTAAAACATTATTTTATAGAAATAGAAAAAATAATTTTGAACTTCATATAGAAGAATAAAAAGTCAAGAACCTCAAGGCTAATAATGAAAAAGTGGCAAGGAATGGGAGGTCTATCAGTAAAAGACCTCAAACTATCCTACAAAGCAGAGAGTATTCAAACAATTTTGTACTTGTTAAAAAAATAGATCAATAATTGGAATAAATTAGGTGCATAAAACACAGTAGCATAGTGTTCAATAAACCCAAAGACTCCAGTTACAAGGAAATGACTATTTGATAAAAACTTCTGGGAAAATTGGAAAGGAGTTTTGGCAGAAATTGGGTATTAGAGGAGCAAGGAGGAAATTACCTTTCAGGTCTATGGATTGGGGAAGAGTTCATGACTACATAAGCAATATAGTGGATCTCAAAAGATAAAATGGACAATTTCAATTACATAATATCCAAAAGGTTTTGCACAAACTAACCTAATTACAGTTAAAATGAGAAGGGAAGCAGATAAGTAGGGAAAAAAATCTATGGAGTAAATTTCTCTGACAAATTAATCATATCCTAAATACAAATGGAATTGATTCCTCACCTCCAGCATCCATGGGGATAAGCAGAAATGCCATTCCATCAGACACCACTCTCCTGACTTTGAAGTAAGGGGAGAAATGACATTCTGTCAAGCACTAGACTCCTTCCCGGGGAAGAGGACAAAGGCTGTCCCATTAAATCTCTAGCTTTGTCTCTTGACTGGGGGAGGGGATGGGAATAGCACCATTCCTTCCACTAACAGAACTTGTCCCTTTGCCTAAACTGTCTAAGGTCCTGAAGGAATTCCACCTTGAGGTCATACTTCACTGTACAATAAAACTTACCTGATATCATTCCTCAATGATTAACAAACTTGACCCTAGATATATCTTCTCCATCCCATTGATTCTGAAAAACTGTCCCCATCACTCAAACTCAATTCTCCATGCCCTCTTCTTCCCCCTACCTCTCAACCCTCAATCTAACCCCTCAATGTCCCACTCTAAAGCAACCCACCCCTTCCACTGTGCCTTCTGAAATGCCAGCTCCATGCGTAACAAACTTGCTTACACCTTGAACCATTCCCTTTCCCACTCTGAGATCTACCTGGCTCCTCCTTAATGACATAGTCTCTCTGGCCTCCCTTTCAAGCACTGGCTACACTTTCAGTCCTTTATCCTATTGACTTGCTAAGGAAGGACAGTTGGAATAGTTCTTGTTTTCCATTGTCACTTCCAGGCTCTCTTTCTACCACTGTCACTGAATAATTTCTCCTCTGAGAATCCATATTTACCACTCAATGGAAAATTGAGTAGTTATTGTCTACAGACCTCCAAGACACTCCCCTTCTTCCCTTAATGAGTTCAGTACCTAGCTCATAGTCTTCTTTCCAACTCCTGCCTATACATACATGTTGATAGTCCCTCAGACACCCTTACCTCACAGACTTCCTCAGTTTACCCATTTCATATGAACTACTACCCAACCTCAGCTATACACAAAGAAGGTCATACCCTTGATCTTGACATCACCCAAAATAAGGCACTGCAGTGTTCAAGAACTATGAAATGTCCTATTCTGATCAGAATCTATGTCATTCTATCACTCCCTCTGTCTTGCAACCCCAAACCCATCACAATCCCCAATTCCTCAACCCCTCAGCTCTTTCCCAGGCCATCACCCCCGCAGTAGCTACACTCTCCTCCCTTCTCCATCTTTGACCCCTTGGTGAACTAGTTGAACTCTAAACTGTCCTCTTCTCTCAAGATTCTTGCATCATTATCCTTTTCCTGTTCTTTCCCTGCCAAGCCTCAGCCCTGGATCACTCCCACAATCCATTGTCTTTGCTCCTTCACACATGCTGCTGAGTGAAGCTGGAGAAAATCAGGAAATGATGATGATCAAGTCATCTACAAATTTATGTTGCATAATATCAATTGGGCTCTTCCTGCATCAAGGCAATCCTTTTAACACCTCCCTAATTAACCCATGATCCCACTCATCACAAAAGCTATTACAAACTTTTCCATCTCTCCTCAAACTTCCCACAGTTTCCATTCCTCTACTCTGTCAGCTAAGAACCTTGCCTCAGAGTTTACTAAAATATTGAGGCCATTTGCTGAAAGCTCCCTCTTCTCCCCTCCTCCTCATCTCACATCACTTACTTGGTAGAAGCCACTATCTCCTCCATCACTCCAGTATTACATAATAAGGTAGCCTTTCTCCTCACCAAGACAAACCCCTCTACATGTACAAGGGATCACATCTTATCCTATCATCCACCAGACTGCCCCTTTTATTATCCCCACATCTACTAATCTTCAATCTCTCCTAGTCTATTGACTGCTTCCCTATGGACTACAAGCATGCTCATGTGTTCCCCCAACCTGAAAAAAAAAACTCATTTGATCCATCCATCCCTGGTAGCTATCAATTCTTATCTCTGCTGCCTTTTGTGGCTAAACTTCTGGAGAAAATCATTTAGAATAGGTGCCTCCACTTCTTTTCTTCTCACTCTCTTAACTCTGAATTCTGGCTTCCTACTTCACCATTCAACTGAACTCCTCCCTCTAAAGTCACTAATACTCTCTTAATTTCTAGATTTATTGGGCTTTTCTCAGTTCTCATTCTTTTTGACCTCTCTGTAGCCTTTGACACTGTTTATCACCCTATTTATCACCCTATTCTCCTTGTTATTTTCTTCTCTCTAGGTTTTTGAAACACTCTTGGTCTTCCTCATCACTATCTGACCACCCCTACTTAGTCTATATTGATGATGACATTGCATCCAGATGACACTTGCTAAGTGTACGGGGCCCCCAAGGATCTGTCTGGGGCTCTTCTCTTCTTTTCTTCCACTATACTACTTCAAGTGGTGACCTCATCAACAGCCATGGATTCAATTTTTATCTCTATGCTGATGATTCTCATATCTACTTATCCAGCCCTAATCTCTCTCCAGAACTCTACTCTGGAATCTTCAACTACCTACTGGACCTCTCAAAATGAATGACCTATAGAATCTTAAACTTAAGAACTCATTCTCTTCCCCCTCAAACACTACCCTCTTCCCAACTTGTCTATTACTATCAAGTGTACCACCATCCTCCCACCAGTCAACAAGGCTTACAACCCAGGTGTCATCCTTGATTCCTCTCTCTCTCTCTCTCTCTCTCTCTCTCTCTCTCTCTCTCTCTCTCATTCACTCTCACTCACTCACATATGCACACACACACACACACACACACATATTTGTATCTAATGAGTTGCTGACTCTTATATAAATTCCTTCCTCTCCTGTCAATTGGTTGGTTGTTGGTTGGCCTTCCTTCTCCAAGAGGACTAAAATAACATCTCTATGCTAGAGTCAAGTTATGGCATGTCCAACTGTGGCTGATAAGACCAATATGAGCTTAGAATGTTCTACCACAGGTCGGGCACAAATAGTCTATGTGAACATTTGGGGTGAATTCTCTAAGTTTGTGTATCTTGCATTTCTTTTGAGCTACTTCAATTCTGATTTGCTCATAGAGCACAGCACCTCCCCTGATGAGGGCATGATATGCTGAGCAGTCCTGTGAC
This sequence comes from Vombatus ursinus, assembly GCF_900497805.2. Classification (NCBI taxonomy): domain Eukaryota; kingdom Metazoa; phylum Chordata; class Mammalia; order Diprotodontia; family Vombatidae; genus Vombatus; species Vombatus ursinus. The sequence goes on from NW_020954699.1 coordinate 88,640, forward strand.
AATGTTTCCCATGGCACACAATCAATTCCAAAGTTCCTTTTTTTAGACTGATACTGTAAGCAAACTTGGAGAGCAAGGAATAGTTTACCTATCAGATTTATGGAGAACAGAAGAATTCATGACTAAACAAGAGATAGAGAACATTACAAAGAGCAAAATGGATAACTTTAATTACATTGAATTGAAAAGTTTTTGCACAAACAAAGCCAATGCAACTCAGATTAGAAGGAAGGCAGAAAATTGGGAAAGAATTTTTACAACCAGTCTCTCTGATAAGGGCCTCATTTCTAAAATACATAGAGAATTAAGTCAAATTTATAAGAATACAAGTCATTCCCCAATTGATAGTCAAAGGATATGAACAGGCAGTTCTCAGATGAAGAAATTAAAGCCATCTATAGTCATATGAAAAAATGCTCTAAATCACTATTGATTAGAGGACTCTGAGGTACCACATCACACCTATCAGATTGGCCAACATGACAAAACAAGAAAATGATAAATGTTGGAGAAGATGTGGGAAAATTGGAACACTAATGCATTGTTGGTGGAGTTGTGAAATGATTCAACCGTTTTGGAGAGCAATTTGGAACTATGCCGAAAGGGCTATAAAAATGTGCATACCCTTTGACCCAGCAATAGCACTTCTAGGGCTATATCCCAAAGAGATCATACAAATGGGAAAAGGACCCACATGTACAAAAATATTTATAGCAGCTCCTTTTGTGGTGGCAAAGAATTTGAAATTGAGAGGATGCCCATCAATTGGGGAATTGGCTGAACAAGTTGTAGTATTTGAAAGTAATGGAATACTATTGTGCTATAAGAAATGATAAACAGGCTGACTTCAGAAAAACCTGAAAAGACTTGTATGGTCTGATGCTGAGTGAAGTGAGCAGAACCAGGAGAATACAATAACAGCCACATTGTGTGATGACTAATATTGATAAACTTTCCAGCAATACAAGGATCTAAGACATCTCCAAAGGCCTTGTGATGGAAAATGCTATCCACATCCAAAGAAAGAATTATGGAGTTTGAATGCAGATTGAAGCATACTATTTGCTATTTTCTTTTCTTCTGTTGAGTTTTGTTTTCTCTTTCTGGTGGTTCCTCCTATTGGTTCTAATTCTTACAACATCACTAATGTGAAAATATGTTTAATAGGAATGTATATGCATAGCCTATATAAGATTGTGCACCGTCTTGGGGAGGGTGGTGGGGAGGAAGGAGGAGAAAAATTTTAAACTCAAAAGCATATGGAAGTGATTGTTGATAAATCAAAATAAATTAATAAAATGAAACAAAAAAACAAAAACTAAAGTAACAAAGTTCCTTTTTTTAAAAAAAGTATTCATTTATTTATTTTAGTTGTCAATATTCACTTCCATAAGATTTTGAGTTTTAAATTTTCTCCCCATCCCTCCCCTCCTCCATCCCCAAGACAGCATGTAATCTGATATAGGCTCTCTCTCTATATTAATATTAAACATATTTTTACATTAGTCATGTTGGAAAGAAAAATCAGAATGAAAGGGAATAATCATGAGGAAGAAAAAAAAAAAGTGGAAATAGTGTGTTTCCATCTGCTTTCAGACTCCATAGTTCTTTTTCTGGATGTGGATAGCATTTTACATCATGAGTCTTTTGGAGTTGTCTTAGATCCTTGCTGGATCCTTAGATCCTTGCCTAGATCCTTAGATCCTGAGAAGAGCTAAGTCTAACAAATGTTAGTCATCACACAATGTGGTTGTTACTGTTTACAATGATACATGATTCTGCTTACTTCACTCAGCCTCAGTTTATACAAGTCTTTCCAGATTTTTCTGAAGTCTGCCTGCTCATCATTTCTTATAGCACAACAGTATTCCATTACATTCATATACCACAACTTGTTCAGCCATTCCCCACTTGATCCAAATCCCCTCAATTTCCAATTCTTGGCCACAACAAAAATAGCTGCTATAGATATTTTTGTACATATGTGTCCTTTTTCCATTTTTATGATCTCTTTGGGATGCAGCCCTAGAAATGCTATTGCTGGGTCAAAGGGTATGGACAATTTTATTGCCCTCTGGACATAGTCCCAAATTGCTCTCCAGAATGATTGGATCAGTTCACAACTCCACCAATGATGCACTAGTGTTCCAATTTTCCCATATTTTCTCCAACATTTATCATTGCTGCTATCATTGTGTCATGTTGGCCAGTCTGATAGGTGTGATGTGGTACCTCAGAGTTGTTTTGATTTGCATTTCTCTAATCAATAGTGATTTAGAGCATTTTTTCATATGACTAGAGATAGCTTTAATTTCTTCATCTGAGAACTGCCTGTTCATATCCTTTGACCATTTATCAATTGGGGAATGACTTGTATTCTTATAAATGACTCAGTTCTCTATATATTTGAGAAATGAGGCCCTTAACAGAGATACTGGGTTTAAAAATTGTTTTCCAGCTTTCTGCTTCCCTTCTAATCTTGGTTGCACTGGCTTTGTTTGTGCAACACCTTTTCAATTTAATGTAATCAAAATTATCCATTTTGCATTTCCTAATGTTCTCTATCTCTTGTTTGGTCATAAAATCTTCCATTATCCATAAATCTGACAGGTAAATTATTCCTTGCTCTCCTGCTTTGGTATAGTATCAGCCTTTATATCTAAATCATTTACCCATTTTGACTTTATCTTGGTATAAAGTGTAAGATTCTAGTTTCTGCCATGGTGCTTCCAGTTTTCCTGGCAGTTTTTGTTAGTTAGTTAGTTCTTATTCCAGAAGCTGGAGTTTTTGGGCTTATCAAACAGTGGATTACTATAGTCATTGACTATTGCGTCTTGTGTACCTAACCTGTTCTACTGATCCACCTTTTCTTAGCCAGTACCAAGTAGTTCTGATGATTGCTGCTTTATAATATAATTTGAGATCTGGTACGTGTAGGCCACCTTCCCTTGTGTTTCTTTTCATTAATCCTCTTGATTTTCTGGAACTTTTGTTCTTCCAGATGAATTGTTACCATTTTTTCTAGCTCAATAAATATTTTTGGTAGTTTGATTGGTATGACACTAAGTAAATTAATTTAGGTAGACTTGTCATTTTTATTATATTAGCTCGGCCTCTCCATGAGCAACTGATATTTTTCCAGTTATTTAGATATGACTTTATTTATATGAAAAGTGTCTTATAATTGTGTTCATATAGAAACTGAGTTTGTTTTGGCAGGCAGACTCAAATATTTTATAATGTCTACAGTAACTTTAAAGGGATTTTCTTTTTCTTTTGATTGCTGTTGGGCTTTGTTAGTAAAAATAGAAATGCTGATGATATATGTGAGTTTATTTTATATCCTGTAACTTTGCTAAACTTGTTTATTATTTCAAGTAGTTTTTACTTGATTCTTTGGGATTCTCTAAGTATACCATCATATCATTTGCAAAGAACGATTGCTTTGTTTCTTCTTTGCCTATTCTAATTCCTTCAGTTTCTTTTTCTTCTCTTATTGCTAACGCTAACATTTCTAGTACCATATTGAATAACAGTGGTGATAATGGACATCCTTGATTCACCCCTGATCTTATTGGAAATGCTTCTAGCTTATCCCCATTACATATAATGCTTGCTGATGGTTTTAGATAGATGCTACTTGTTTCAAGGAAGACTCCATTCATTCCTATGCTCTCCTGGGTTTTTAATAGGAATGGGTGTTGTATTTTGTCAAAAGCCTTTTCTGCATCTACTGAGATAATCATGTGGTTTCTGTTAGTTCAGTTGTTGATATGGTCAATTATGCTGATAGTTTTCCTAATATTGAACCAGCCCTGCATTCCTGGTATAAATCCCATCTGGTCATAGTGTATTATCTTTGAGATAAGTTCATTTAATCTCTTTACTAATGTTTTATTTAAAATTTTTGCATCTATATTCATTAGGGAAATTGGTCTATAATTTTCTTTCTCTGTTTTGGCTCTTCTTGGTTTAGGTATTAGCACCATATTTCTATCATAAAAAGAATTTGGTAGGACTCCTTCTTCACCTATTTTCTAAGACAGTTTATATAGTATTGGAATTAATTGTTCCTTAAATGTTTGATAGAATTCAATTGTAATCCCTCCGGCCGTGGAGATTTTTTCTTAGGGAGTTCAATGGATTGTTCAATTTCTTTTTCTGAAATGGGACTATTTAAGTATTTTATTTCCTCTTCTGTTAACCTGGGCAATTTAAATTTTTGTAAATATTCATCCATTTCACTAAGATTGTCAAATTTATTGGCATGCAGTTGGGCAAAATAGTTCCTAAATATTGTTTTAATTTCCTTGTCCTTGGTGGTGAATTCACCTTTTTCATTTCTGATACTGGCAGTTTGGTTTTCTTCTTTGTTTTAATCAAATTAACTAAAGCCTTATCTATTTTTTTCATAAAACCAGCTCTTAGTTTTATTACTTCAATAATTTTCTTAATTTCAATTTTGTTAATCTTTCCTTTGGTTTACAGAATGTCTAATTTGGTATTTAATTGTGATTTTTAATATGTCCTTTTTCTAGCTTTTTTAGTTGCATGCCCACTTCATTGATCTCCTCTTTCTCTATTTTATTCATGTAAGCATTGAGAGATATAAAATTTCCCCTAAGAACTGCTTTCACTGCATCCCATTCATTTTGATATGTTGTCTCATTATTGTCATTCTCTTGGATGAAATTATTATTTGTTTCTATTATTTGTTTTTTGACCCACTCATTCTTTTGGATTAGATTGCTTAGTTTCCAATTAATTTTAGTCTATCTTTCCATGGCCCTTTGGTACATGTAATTTTTATTGCATCATGATCTGAAAAGGAAGCATGTATTATTTCTGCCTTTCTGCATTAAATTGTGAGGTTTTTATGCCCTAATACATGGCCAATTTTTGTGTAGGTGCCAGGTACCGCTGAGAAAAAGGTATATTCCTTTCTATCCCCACTCAATTTTCTCCAGAGTTCTACTATATCTAACTTTTGTAAAATTCTGTTCACCTTATCAACTTTTTTATTGTTTATTTTGTGGTTTAATTTATAATATTCACAGTTATGATTACTAGCTGTGTCTTTCCACCCTATTTTTCATCCTGTTTATACTTTTCTCTCCTTTTACCCTTTCCCTCCTTACCAGTGTTTTGCTTCTAACCACCACCTCCCTCAATCTGTCCTCCCTTCTATCAGCCCCCCTCCTTTTTCTTTCTCTTTTCCCCTACTTCTTCCCTCCCTCCTGTCATCCCCCTCCCTTTGCTTTTTCCTTCCTCTTCCTACTTCCCTGTAGTATAAGTTAGATTTTTATTACCAATTGAATGTGTATGTTATTCCCTCTTTGAGTCAAATCCGATGACAGTAAGGTTCAAATAATGCTCATCCCTCTCCCTTCTTTCTTTCTACTGTAATAGGTATTTGCTCTTCTTCATGTGATGTAATTTACCCAATTCTGCCTCCCCTTTCCTCTTCCCCTAGTACAATCCTTTTTTTACGTCTTAATTAAATAATTTTTTATCATCACATCAATGTCAACTTATACTCACACCCATGGTCTATGTATACCCATTCAACTGCCCTAATAAAGGTAAAATTCTCAAGAGTTACAAGTATCACCTTCCTATGTAGGGATGTAAGCAGGTTAACCTTATTGAATAACATTTTTTTTTATCCTTTTCCTGTTTGCCTTTTTATGCTTCTTTTGAGTCTTATATTTGAAGACTGAATTTTCTGTTCAGCTCTGGTTTTTTTCATCAGGAATGATTGAAAGTCCCTTATTTCATTGAATCTTTCCTCCTGAAAGATTATGCTCAATTTTGCTAGGTAGTTGATTCTTGGTTGCAATCCAAGCTCCTTTACCTTTCAGAATATAATTTTCCAAGCCCTCTGGTCCTTTAATATATAAGCTTCTAACTGCTGTGCAATACTGACAGTGGTTCCACAATCTTTAAATTGTTTCTTTCTGGTTATTTGCAGTATTTTCTCCTTTACCTGATAATTATGGAATTTGGCTACAATATTCCTTTGAGTTTTCATTTTGTGATCTGTTTCAGGAGGTGATCAGTGGATTTTTTCGATGCCTATTTTATCCTCTGGTTTTAGGACCTCAGGCCAGTTTTCCTTGATAATTTCTTGAAAGATGCTGTCAAGGCTCTTTTTTTAATCATGGCTTTCAGGTAGACCAATAATTCTTAAATTATCTCTCCTGAATCTATTTTCCAGGTCAGTTGTTTTGCCAATGAGGTATTTCATGCTTTCTTCCATTTTTTCATTCTTTTGATTTTGTTTGACTGATTCTTTTTGTCTTATGGAGTCATTAGCTTCCACTTGCCCAATTCTAATTTTTAACCAATTGTTTTCTTCAGTGAGTTTTTGTGTCTCCTTTTCCATCTGGCCAATTCAACTTTTTAAGGAGATGTTTTCTTCAGTGTACTTTCTTTTTCATTTGGGAAATTGTATTTTTTAAAGAATTGTTTTCTACAATCAATTTTTGTCCTTTCTTTTCCAAGCTGTTGACTCTTTCTCATATACCTCTCATTTCTTCTTCCATTTTTTCTTCTACCTCTCTTATTTGACTTTTAAAATCCTTCTTAAGCAGCAGCTAGGTGGTATAGTGGATAAAGCACTGGCCCTGAAGTCAGGAGGACCCAAGTTCAAATCTGGCCTCAGACCAAATACTTGACACTTACTAGCTGTTGTGTGACCCTGGGCAAGTCACTTAACCCCAATTGCCTTACAAAAATCCTTCTTGAGCTCTTCCAAGAAGGCATTTTGGGCTTGAGACCAGTTCATATTCCTCTTTGAGGTTTTGAATGTAGGTATATTGACAACGTTGTCCTCATGTGAATTTGTGTTTTGATCTTCCCTGTCCCCATAGAAAGAAACTGTGGTCATTGTCCGTTTTTGCTTTTTGTTCATGATGTTTGACTATTTCCAGGATTTTGAAGTTGAGCTCTCCTATTGAAGCATAGGTGGCACTGTCCCAAGCTTCCTGTGCTGGGAGCCAGGGGCCTGGTCACAGGCTTTGTGTGCTGGGGCCGCAGGTGCTGGCAGCTGGAAGCTGTAGGGGTCTGGCAGCTTACCTCATGCTGAGCTGGGGTCCTAGTGGTGGTGGCTGGTGTGTGATAAGGCCAGGTGTGGTTTTTCTGAGTTTCCCTGGGGCTACACTGAAGTTCTTGGGGTGAGGGTGGGGTCTGGCCCCTGGAGGATGCCTGTCTGCCTCAAGCTGCACTGAGGAGGTTTGGTTGCTGGAGGACACCTCCCTGCAGTGCCTGTGGTGGTTTCCCAAGCTGAAATCTGCCAGTTTCCCCAGGGTGTGCGAAGGCACATAGAGTCTGTAGGGTCCTGGTGTTGCTGCTTGACTGCTCCACCACGTAGGGGCTCAGGATCTCCCACTGGTTTGCTGAAGTGGGGCTTGTTGCTGGGTTGCCAGGATGCCTCCCATCCTGTACTGCCCCCTTCCACCAGAGGGAGAGTGACTTTTCCCATTAATCCCCCAAGCCTCACAGGCTAAAAGACTGCTGCACTCTGTCTTTCTGCTGGCTCTGCTTTTCCAGGATTTTTCCTGGGGCGACATTTTCTGGGTTTTTGGAGGTCAATAAGGGAGAGTGAGAGCAACTCTGCCATCTTGTCTCCCAGAACCAATTCCAAAGTTTTTAAGGGAGACTTTGAGGATTTCCTTGTACTGCTTCTTCTGACCACCATGTGAACACTTGCTCTGATTCCCTGAAGGCTATTTATGGGCCAAAGACCTATTGGTGCATTTCAACTGCTGCTTGAGTCACATTGATTAGTGATAAGGACATGATCCTAGAGAGATGGGCTGAACACTTCCATTGTGTTCTCAACAGACTGTCATCAATCATGCTGAAGCCACTGATCATTTACCTCAGGTTAAAGTCAATCCCTTCCTAATTCTCTCCTGTCATCAACCTGGTGAAGGCCCTTTTCACCTCACATCTGTACTACTGCAGTAGTCTGCTGGTTGATCTCCCTGCCACATCTCTCTCCATTCTAATCCATCTTCCACTCAATTGTCAAACTGATTTTCCTAAGGCACAGGTCTGACATGTGCCTTCTGATTGAATTAAGAGAATAGATGAACAAGTTGTGCTATATGATTGTGATGGAATGTTATTGTGCTATAAGAAATGTTGCTGGGCTATAAGCAGGACGGTTTCTGAAAAACCTGGGAATATGAATTGATGAAAATCGAAGTGAGCAGAAGCAGGAGAACACTGTAAACAGTAACAGCAATACTGTAATGTTACTCAACTGTGAGAGACTTAGCTCTCTGATCAAGAACATGATCCAAGAGAATTTCAAAGGACCCATGATGAAATGCAATGACAAATCCTGAGTTCAGAGGACTGAAAATGAACCAAGCCAGCCACCAACGGCTCTTGTGATAGAGGTTATAGATTAAAATCCAGAAAGATCACATGTGGATTTAGTCAATAGGAGAAATTATCTTTCTGGATCCTGAGTACTTTTTGTGAGGGTTCTGTTTTTATTGTGGTTATAGACTTTTAAATTGAATTTCCTAAAAGTTTTTTTTTTTTTAATAGGTCTAGAAGAGTCAGTTAAATGGGTTATAAGTCCTAGGTGGGAACTGCACTTTGTCCCTTTTCACTGGTCTAAGATGGGGTGGGGGGCAAACCTGGTCCCATAGATACATTCTTTCTGCATCCAGGTCCTCGAGAGAGGGGACCGACCACAAGGGAGAGGTAGAGATTCCTAAAAGGGAGGGTTTTTGCCCCTTTGACAGATTTCAGAACTGATCCCTGCAGGGACCAATTAATGACACCCTCCACTTGTGACAAATGTGATGGAATCAAGATGGGAATAACACATAACGTTTTCAGATAATGGCCAATGTGGGAACCCGAGGACGCCTCCATGTGTAACAAGGGTTTTGTTTTTTCTCGTGGGGTTGGGGGGTTGGAGGTCCAGGAGAGATGGGGGTGGGGGAAGGGGAAAAAAAGAAGAGGGTGACTGAGACATGATCTGCCCGACTATGTACAGGGAAATGGGGCGTCCTGGGGGCAGAAATAAAAATAAATGCACATTTAAATGAAAAGTCAGGAAACAAAAGGGATGAGGGGGGAGGGGGCTCCGCTCCCCATTGCACTCTTTACCCCCACGACCGGAGGGACCAAGAGAGCCGCTAGGCGCCCCCTTCTGTGCTCAGCCCCGGAAACCTGAGAATGGGGAAGGGGAGGGGGGACCCCACAAGGGCTCTCGGCGGGGCCCACCCCACCCATACCAGGCCTGGTCAGGGAGGCCGACCTAAGGATGCGGGGGGGAAAAATCTGAGGGGCCCAGGAATAAAGTGGGGTACAGGGGGAGGGGCGGTGTGAGGACCTCCAGCAGCAGCCCTACCCCGCCCCCTTCAACTGAACCAGCCAGTCCTTAGCTTGGCAGAGATTCCATTAACCCTGCTCTGATGTCACATCAGGAGGCGGGGCTTACATCAACCAATGAAGCTCGAGCGGTAACCAGGAGAGGGCGGGACTAACACCAGGATACTGAAGAGGGAGGGACCTGTGGTCTCAGGCGGGGAGGGGGGCTCTTCTTGTGACCCCTGGCTAGGTCAGAAGAGGGCCAAGGCCTGTCGCCCTCAGGCCTCAGGGCACGGCCTAGGGTCAGTCAGTCAGGGGAGAGGCCCTGGTTTCTCTCCACCTGGAGGCAGGCCCAGTGACGCAACAATGCCCCGGAAACAGACCCTGGTTTACCCCAGCAGTGCAGTATGGGAAGGGGGGGGCGGGGCGTCTGTGAATTACGATCCGGAGGCGGAGCTCAGGCCCGGAGGTGGGCGGGGCCATGCCCCAATCTGTCCCCCAGGAGGCGGGTCCAGGGGGGGGGGGGGGGGGGGGGGGGGATAGAGGAGGGAGGGGCCGGGGGTCCCCAAAACTAGCCTCATGGTAGGTAATGCAGCGGGAGAGCGAGTTTGAAGGGTGAAAATTACCCGAGAACGGACTTGTTTCTCAATGGGTGAAGCTTTATTGTCCTAAAAGCAAACAGAACCAAGCAGTGTCAGGAGGCTGGTTGGGTGGGTTGAAGGAGAATGGCTGTAGAAAGACATTGGTCTGAGGTGAATTTCTGCCAGAATGCTCAGAAAGGGCCAAAGTGAGACAGGGACAGCTGGTACTGAGAAGGCAGAACTGGTAAAAGTGTCCTCAGTATCCATGTAAGCCAACCCCTCTTAGATTTGTAGGAACCGAGAGAGGGGAGGTGGTTTGTCCAGTTTTGCACTGGTGCCAGAGCCCAGATTCAAACTCACGTTCTGTACTCCCAGTTCAGCACTCTCTCTTTCAGGGTCATCCTCAATTCTTTCTCCTTCCTCACCCACACCCCCAAATCCAGTCGGTTCACAAGTCCTTTTGCTTCTGCCAGCAAAACTTATCTTGCATCTGTAATTCCATTAACATGGCAATCACCCTGATTCAAGACCTAACCACCTCTCATTCTTCCAGTGGCCTCCTAACTAACCTCCCAGTCTCAAGTCTCTCCAGACTCCAATCCATCTTCCACTCATATCCCAAAATGATTGTTCCTAAGCAACATCTGACCCTGTCCCTGCCCTACTCACAAATCCTCAGTGTTTCCCTATGGCTTTTGGGATTAGCTACACAATCATTAGCCTAGCAATTAAAGCCCTCCACAAGCTGGAGCCTACCTTCACATGCTCTCCATCGCAGTTAAGCATCCTTTTTGACTCTTCCTCACACATGGCCCTTCCTCTCTGGCTTCCATTCCTTGGCACACATAAAATCTCCTGAGTCTAGAACACCCTCCTTCCTCATCTCCAACTCTTAGAATGCCTGTCTTCCTTCAGAGATAGCTCAGCCACCACCTCCTCCATATGGCCCTTTCTCATCTCTCCTTATCAACACCCCCTCCCTCAAGTTCTTAGTGTTCTGTATCTCTAAGATGACTTTGTCTAATCTGGCATCCACTGGTCTGTGTGTATGGAGTATTTCTCTAGTAGAACAATAAGCTCTCTGAAGGAGTGTTTAGGGGTGTGGGATGTTTGTATCCCCAGTGCCTCACACACAGGAAGTGCTTGATACAAGTTTATTAATTGGAATGGAATTGGTGGGTCAGAACCAGTAGGGTTTTACAAGGCACATTGCCATCTGCTTTGCTGGTGCACTACAAGGACCATTGAACCTTGACATCCTCCCTGCTGTGGCTCCAACCTCTTGTATTTCTGGTCTTCATCTATTAGATTGTGAGCTCCTTGAGAGCAGGAATTTTCTCTTTTCTATTTGTGTGCCAAGTACTTAGCACAGTGCTTAGCCCATAGTAAGAACTTAATAATTGCTTTTTTCACTCACATAGTCACTGAGGACAGGTGTTTAAGTCTAAAGTCACCAGTCGGAAAGGGCTCAGAGTGGGTGAGGTGGTAGTGAAAATGCCACAAATGAAGATGTTGTAAGAAAAAGCCAATCAACATCCTTATGCCCTTGAAGAGGAGTAGGCAAGAGGGTTAAATGTGCCAGTGATGAGAAAACCCTGAAGCCATTTTGGAGGGGCATGGGAAGGACTGGGCTGTCTTTAATGATCCTGCAAAGGAGGTGTTACAAATGCTGCTACCTCTGTGTTATGATTATTATCAATAATCTAAACATCTAGCATTTATAAAGAGCTCTTGAAAATTCCAAAGTACTTGGAAATGTTGTCTCATTTGATCCTTACCATACTCCTGACAAGTAGGTGCTATTATTAACTGTATTTTACAGAAGAGGAAGCTGAGGCTGAAAAGTTTTCAGGGTTTGCCCTTGATCAGGCAGTCAGTCAGTCAACAGACATTTATCTTCAAACACTTGCCATGTGCCAGTCTCTGTTCTAGGCTCTAAAGATACAAAGAAAATGGAAAAAGAGTGTCCCTGCCCTCAAGTGCTCACATTTCAGTGGGGAAGACAACAGGCAAATTACTTTGGTCATACAAAATATAGACATCATATGAAAATTGAAGAGAATCACAGAGGAAAGATACTAACAGTGGAGGGTGAAAGTTGAACTGGAAAGAAGGTGAGATTTAAGCGGAGTTGAAGGAAGCCAGGAGGTGGAGATGAGGAAGGAGAACATTCCAGCTGTGGAGGACATCCAGTGAAACATATGAATTGGGAGATGGATATACGGAGGGCAGGAACATTCAAGGCAACTGGAAAGGTAGAAAGAGGTCAGGCTGTGAAGAGCTTTAATGGGAAACAGAGGATTTTTTCTATTTCCTTCTAGAAGTGTTAGGGAGCCACTGGAGTATACTGAATGGAGGGGTGACATGTTCAGAACTGTGCTTTCGGAGAATCCCTTTTGGAGCTGAGTGGAGAATGGATTGGAGTGGGTAACTACCTGACATAGGAACCAAAAGACTAGAGCAACACCCAGGTGTGAGGTGATAAGGGCCTTCACCAGAGGGGCAGCTGGGCATGGAGATAAAGGGAAGTACACAAGAGATGTGAAGGTATAATCAACAGCACTTGGCAACACATTGGACTGTGGGGTGCATTTGAGTGAGGAGTTGGGGGAGACAGGGAGGCTGCAAGCCTAGGTGACTGGGAGGACCCTGGGACCCTCAATAGTAATATAAAAAATTGGAGAATTGGGGAAAAGGAAAGATGCATTCTTTTTTGAATATGCTGAATTCAAAATATCGATGGGACGTCCTTTCTGAGATGTCCAAAAAGCATTGAGATAAGTGTTGGGAACTGAGTAAATAGAGGGACTGGGAAGTTAGGGTGTTAGAGGGGGGGCATCAGTATATAGTTTGTACTCCTTTAGCCTGCTGCTGGACTGTCACTTCTGGTCCTGTTCCTTGCCTGGTACACAGGTGAGCCAGCTCTGATTTCTAGACACTGGCTCTCCTGTCCCTCCAGGATGTGAGAGGATGTTCACTATTAGCCCTCCCCTGCTTACTGCTCTGTTAGAGGAAGAAGAGAGGAGAGGCAAAGATCTGACACACGTAGCAGTAGTCAAAACAGCCAATGATCATATATGCCATTTATCTAACAATTAGGATCCACCTCCCTACCCAGATCTCCCCAGAGTTCCATAAAATTACATACAAAGAAGATCTGGTGCCCATGAAATCCTCATTTGCTGAGATTGATGGTGGTGTGTACAGGGATTTGGTAAGAGGTTAGAAGGTTTGATTTGCTCTGAGACTAAATCAAAATGAGCCCTTGTAATCCCTTACTGCCCCCGTCACACCACTGCTCTTAGAGGAGGACATGAAGGGCAGCACCAAGGTTTCTGCCCTTGCCCTAACCTCACTCAATTTAAGGATACCAAGCTAGATTAGGGTGGGTCCTTGTCCCCAGATAAGTCTCCCCTGGGGACCAAAGGTCTTATGCCTTTTTGATACTCCAGTGGCCACATGGAAGAGCTTCTTACAATCTGAGACTTTTATACCCTGGAACTCAAGTCACCCTAGTTCCCAGGAGTGTAAATCCATGAGGTGCCAATCCATCAGTGAGATGGGCAGTAGTGGCAGCTCCCCCAATGTGAGCATTATGAAAACTTACTTGTTGAAACAGCTCAATGAATTGGATCAGCACCAGGGATGGCTCCACTCCTATATAATATTCTCCACATCTTAGCTTTTACAGTTGGCCAAGTGGCTGTCTCTAACACACTCTACTCTTCCAGTGTTGCCCCCACTTTAATTGGTGGTACAAGTCCCAGGGTAGGGGTGTGTGAAATAGACAGGTATTTATATAGGAACTGCTGGATGCCAGAGTTTGTTGGATGTAAACCTCTCAGTTCAGCAGTCCTGTTGGGACATCATGGAAGGATAGTGGCACTTGGAGATTGACCATAGATTATCTCAGCCTGAAAAGAGTAGTTGATTTGGTGGCTCTGGTAGTCCTGACCTTGTGACTATTAAAGAGATGCTGGTGGCCATCCTCAGAGACTGGTATTCAGTGATCAATATGGCCACTGCATTCTTCTCAGGTCCTAGTCAGAGAGAACACTAGGACTAGTTTGCCTTTACTTGGATAGGCATGTAATACTCTTGTATGGTCCTGTGACATGGCCATTTTAATAGTCCTGCAAGTTGCCACCAGTGGTGGCATGGACTCTAGCTAAATATAAGCTTCAGGGACAGCTAGGTGGCACAGTGGATAGAGCACTGGCCCTGAAGTCAGGAAGACCTGAGTTCAAATCCGGCCTCAGACCAAACATTTGACACTTACTAGCTGTGTGACCCTGGGCAAGTCACTTAACCCCAATTGCCTAAAAAGAAAAAAAAAAGAAAAAGAAAAAAAAATAAGCTTCCTTGAAATCCATTATTTATGACCTCTTGTTGGTAGGCCCCAGTGAAGAAGCTGTGACCCTGGCCCTTGACATGTGAATTGATTAATTAAACCATGATGGTTGAACAACTGACCCAGAAAAAATTCAAGCATCCCTACCCCCGGGCCTCCTGCTGACTGATGATAACACCCTACTGCAAGTATCCATAAATGACACTAATGCAGTGTGTAGTCTATGGCCACAAGATGAGGCCAGAGTGCACATGTTCTTAGAGTGCCAGATCCCAGTAATGAATGGAACTATGCTGAGCTCCTTCCTTGCTCCTGGACCCTAGTGGGAACTGACTTGAGACATTCCAGGCTCTCTCTGGCCAGAAATTCCAGTCCTTCAATGGGTGCTGACTAATGCCAAATCCCCTGAGCAGATGGAGCCCAGGAATCATCCATCATCAAATGGAAGTTATATATTCAGAGCTAAGCCAGGCCAGATCAAAGAGGAGTTAGCCACATGCATGAGACTCTTGCTTAGCAATAGGTTGCCACAAAAGATAGTCTTGGTGGACTTACGGTGAAGTCCCCTCTTGCAATTTGAGGGCCTTGATTTACTGAGCTCCCAGAAACAGGAGATGCCAGGTTCTCAGATGACACAGACCTCCTTAAACATGGTCAGACTCATTGGGATGCCACAGCAGTACACTCAGCAGATATATCCATCTACTCCACCCACAGCACCATCCAGTCCACCCAATTACAGAACTCCAGACAGTTCTACTGCTTCAGTGGTCCACCACAAGGGAGATATTTCTCTTCACTGATTCCTGTGCAGTAGCTGATGACTTTACTGTGTGGTCGGGCTAGTGACAGGCTGCCAACTGGATGATCAATTCACCACCTCTTTGGGGAACCTCACTGTAGAGAAGTATCTCCTCCAAGCCCAACAACTGGACACTCTATATGGCTCATGTCTCTGCCCACAAGAAAGGACCATTCCCAAAAAAATATACTGGAATGAGCAAATTGACCAATACCATGAAGGCCAAATACTCCCTGTCATTTCCCACTTGACTACTTTCCTGGACTTCATGATCTCCAAAAATTCATCATTTCATCACAAAATGAAATCAGTTGGGAAACTCACTTCCCTAGCACTCCCTGCCCCTGGGGCTCCTCCCTCACTCTGGTTGGGGAGGGTAGTGGGGTGGATATTTGGGAGCTCCACCCAGATCCTCCACCATTTAAGGAGGGTACCCAGAGAATTCACCTCATCATCTCACACCCACTGCTTTCCTGGGCTTCATGATCTCCTAAAACTCATCAGTCCTTAAGATGAAATCTACTCAGAAACTCTTACTTCCTCAGATCATTCCCCACCTGGCTGTAGCACTTCAGCATGTCTTCCCACCAGGTAACATCCTCCCCAACCTCCTTTTCCATTTCTTTTTATATGTTGTTTTCCCCCATTAGGTTGTGAGTGCCTTGAAGGCAGGTACTGTCTTATACCTTTCTTTGTATCTGTAGCTCTAAGCACAGTAACTTGGCACATAGTAAGTACTGAATGAAAGTTTATTTAATTTTGGTCCATGGTAATGCAAAAACTATACAGCAGAGGACCTATAAGAGAAGCCTCCACATCACCCATGATGACTGTGGTGCCCATCCACAAAGCCTGTGAAACTTGTCAGCTCCAATGCCACATACAAAGTCCTCTACTAGTAAGACACCATGAGAGATGTGACTAGCATCCTGCTGGCCAATGGACTGTATAGGACCAGAGCAACAATAAAGAGTCCTCTGGTATATTCTGATGGCTGTGAGATCCAGGGCATTGCCTGCAGAGAAGTCACTGCCACAGTAGTTGCCCAAGCTGGTGCTGAGTTCAGACAGTGGCACAGCTTTCACATCAGCAACTACTTAGACATGAGCAAAACCATAAGGTATATCACATATATTCACGTCTCACCTCACTCACAAGTAGTAAGGACTATTGAATGATGGAGCAGTCTGCTCAAGTAAGTCATAAAGACACTGGACCCTAAGCAAAGCCTGAAGTGCTGGATCAACAGGCTTCTAAGAGCAGTCATCACCCAACAATGCAATTCCAAGAAATTAATAGTTAGTCACCCCTCTCTTGTCTCCTTGTAAACCCTGTGTCAGAGGATGGAAAAAGAGGCAAAGAACATAAAAAGCCAACACTGAAAGTCAGAGTACAGAAGACAGATGTTTCTGATTGTATAAACCCATATCCAGACATCCCTTTCTTTTTTTACACCAAAACATGAGAAAATGGGGGTTGCAGCTACTTTATGGCAGGCTCCACGAATACATGGGTACCAACAACAACTAAGATGCCCTAAACACTCACAGCGACCTTATTACTATCACTCATAAGGGGAAGGTATTCATAGTATTTTCTCTTCCCAGAATCATTCATTTTCCCCAAGCACCTGATCTAGAACCAGGGGAACCCACAGGGATCAGAGAACGAGTTAGGAAATTACTCTGTCCTTGTTCATCCACCCAAAGGGGTGAGTGGAACAATATAGTGGAAAGATACAAGGAGTGACAGGCAGATTCCTGTGTAGATAGTGGCTCAGGGGACAGACAATACACTGTAGCTAATGAAAGAAAGAAAGGAGATGTTCAAATTAGTGGGACAGGAAGCCACTGGACCCCGAACATCAGAGACAGATAAAGGATTCAGAGAAGGGGATTATCATTAATTTTTTATCCATTTGATGAACTGATCAGTTAAATTGATTGATTAATAATGCCTGATTCCTGCTCTTTCTCTTGATGGTTTCCTTGATTTATCTAGTTTACCTGTCCTATTAGTTCATCATTGGCAACTGCCCCTCACTTTACCATTAGGTTGGTATTGAGGATATTACTACTACTGGGGCAGCCCTGGTCTGAGTCCTCCAGGGGGCTCTACCACAAAAGCAGAGTACACTAGTGAGACTGACCCAGGTGGTTGCCTCAGCAGGGAACCTTGTGGTATGCTGGGTTTGTGACCCAGGAATACCTGATGGACAGATGCAAGATTTACCATTTAACTCCACCCAGGGTGCTTAGCTCTAGCCACACACACACACACACACACACACACACACACACACACACACACAACTTCCAACTTTACACCATAGGAATATTTAACCTGGGGCTTATGATTCCTGAGTGAAGAGTCAAACCAACAGGATTTCAGCCCACCACCTGATGGCTGGTCAACAAGCCAACTCGCCTGAGGTGAAAAAAGCAGTTTTGGATTAGCAGATACTTTAATGGCAGTGAACACACCTTTGTAAATTCTCTTATACAAATAGAATCCCCAAAGTATTAAGCAATGTCACAGACCATTGTGAACCCTTCCCTCCACTCATGCTTCCTCCTCAGCTTTGGGGGAAATTATCATCAGAAATTCAGTGCTGTCCTTGTGACTGTACAAGCATTCCCTTCTAGTTCTAAATCTAGAATGTCTCCTGTTATACAAGACTGGTAGGCTTAAGGTTTAATTACTTCCAGTTGTAATAAGGATAGGCTGCTGAAACTGACCCACAGGCTTTCCAGTAGGCCACAGGTCTAATTCTGATTTCCTGAGTAGGCCTTCTTGGTTCCTATTGAGGGACTTTTGCTATAGGTCTGTTTTCTCACGTGACTCAATCCGTGGCTGAGTTGCTGTTCAACTGTCCATGTCCTGCTATGCTGCATTTGGTTATGAGAGTCAACAAAACATTTTGAGATATTGTAGTATTTCAGGATGCAATAAGCAATGCAAAAAATCACTCAGTCCACTCTCAATTTGTATGACACCAGCCTCCACCTCCCTTCCTGGTCACTAGTTCTATCCCATGATCCTCCCTATCCTCAAACCCCATATCCAATCCATTGCCAAGTTTTGTCATTACTGCTTCCTCAGAGTGTCTTGCATCCATTGCCTTTCCACTTACAAAACCTCATCATTTCTCACCTGGACTATTTCTATAGCCTCCTAATTGGACTCCCCCCCTCCCACCCTCCCCCCGCCCCACCCCATCCACCATTCACTCAGCAGCCAAAAGGATATTCCAAAAGCCCTGATAAATTAATCTGTTCAAGAAACTCCAGTGGCTCCCCTATACATCTAAGGTCAAATACAGACCTTTCAATCCTGGTTACATCCTATCTTTATAGCCTTATTATATACTACTCAATAATAATACCATTAATAAATAAACATTTATTAAATGCCTATAACATTCCAGGCACTGTGCTCAGCACTGGGAATACAAAAAAGAAGCAAAAGACAGTTCCTGCCCTCAAGAAGCTCCAACTCTAAGGGGGGGGGAGAGAACAAACCAATACATATAAAGAAGCTGTATACAGAATATATAGGAAATAATTAACCAAGGAAATGCACTAGAATTAAGAGGCGGTAGGAAAGGCTTCTTATAGAAGATGGGATTTAAGTTGGGACTTAATGAAAGCCAGGGAAGCTAGTAGGAAGAGATGAGAAAGAAGAGCATTCCAAGCATGGGGGACAGCCAGAGAAAATGTCAGGAGCTGAGAGATGGAATGTCCTGTTTGTGAAATAGCAAGGAGGCCAGTGTCACTGGTTCAAAGACTAAGGTGCCAGAAGACTGGAAAGGTTGGAGGGTGCTATTCTCCTTCAGGAGCTCTATTCAGCAAAATTTGCCTGCTTACTGTTCCTCACACATGACACTTCATTTCCCATCTACATATCATTCCAAAGGCTGTCCCCTATGACTGGCACAACGAAAGAACTTAACAAATATTTTTTGACCAATTAATTGACATTGAGGATCATAGCACAATCTTTCACTGACATCTAATGGTCAAAAGCAATATTGCAGTTTGCTGAAATGTTCAGAACTCTGGTCACTAAATGTATTCATTAAACTCTAGTGTCTCCCCTGTACATCTGGGATCAAACAGAGGTTCCTCTCTTTGTCATTTAAACCCCTTCACATTTTAGTTATAGCCTACCTTATTAGTTTCACTATATACTAATGTCCTTCTGGTACTTTACTATACTTACCTACTTATTATTCCTCACACATGACATTTAATTTCAAAAAGTCCCCTATGACTGCACAAAGTGCCTGGCACATGGTAGGTGATTAATAAATGTTTATTGAATTAAACTCAAAGTAGGTGCATAATCAATGCTTATTGACCAATTAACTGCCATTGAGGAACATAGCACAATCTTTCATTGACATATCATTTTCAAATAGGATACTGCAGTTTACTTAAATGTTTAGGAAAAGGAGAAATACCTCAAATGTCATCATTTAATGACATCAAATAATATCATAATTTCATGGTTACTTTAAGGCATCTATCTTGTGTCCAATTCCTAATATTCCACTCAGACATATTCCAGAGTCTACTTTTATTGAATTTGATCCTGTGGGACAGTTTACTCCTGGTTAAGGGAAAAATAATAGAGCTAAATGAAGTCCTGAATTTATAACAGGAAGCAAGTAATGAATTCCTTCAGTGCAAATAAGAATTCAGAATATAAAAATTACCTATGAAATCTTCATTAGAAGATTTGTTCTAATTTAGAACAAGAATTAATAGCAGTGGAGATACCACTGAGTTGGTTTTACCCTTCAATGTACCAGTTAATCACATAAGACATTGATATTATCCACTCACAATGGCAATATTCAGAGAAAATAAATACAAAAAATATGAGTGATCTTAGTTTTGAAGGAAACTTATGAAAGAAATATCAAAGGTTTGAGTGAAACTTGATCATTGTGAAATCAGGAATGCAGGTAAATATTGGCACTGGTTAGCAGGGCTAGTAAATTAAAAAAAAATAACCTTGGGAGTATACAAATCAGATGGTAAGTGAGGCTACACCTGTAGTCATTGTCCTTAGTAGTAGGGCTGATGATATTTCAATCCAGCTCCTCTATTTCTTAATGCTAAATGATGTTCACCATCTCTCTCTCTCTCTCTCTCTCTCTCTCTCTCTCTCTCTCTCTCTCT
>NW_020954699.1:108905-113427 GCF_900497805.2 Vombatus ursinus
TCTCTCTCTCTCTCTCTCTCTCTCTCTCTCTCTCTCTCTCTCTCTCTCTCTCTCTCTCTGTGTGTGTGTGTGTGTCTGTGTATGTGTGTGTCTCTGTCTCTGTCTCTGTCTGTTTCTCTGTCTCTCTCTCTCTCATACTACCAAGCTTTTAGGGTGTATACCTGTTACTTCAGTATCCTCTCGGTCCAGTCATTCCTTTAAAACCTTCAAAAGGTTTGTATGGAGTGATGCTAAGTAAAGTGAGTAGAGCCTGGAGAATGTTGTACACATTAACAGCCATGTTGTGTGATGAATAACTTTGATAGACATAGCCCTTTTCAGTAATGCAAGGATCTAAGACATCTCCAAAGGCCTTGTGATGGAAAACGCTATTCACATCCAAAGAAAGAACTATGGAATTTGAATGCAGATAGAAGCATTCTATTTGCTATTTTTTTTCTTCTGTTGTGTTTTGTTCCTTCTTTCTTGTGGTTTCTCTTATTGGTTCTAATTCTTCCTTACAACATGACTAATGTGAAAATATATTTAATAGAAATGTATATGTATAACCTATATCAGATGGTATGTCATCTTGGGAGGGAGGTGGGAAGGAAGGGGAAGAAAAATTTAAAAACTCAAAAATTTATGGAAATGATTGTTGATAAATCAGAATAAATTAATTAACAAAAATAGGTAAATGCATAATAAATATATAATCCACACTGGTGTGGTCTGTTTCTTTCTTTGGAATTGAATACCTTCCCATTATGGTATACCATCACAAATGCCATCCCTTGTGTGGTCTGTGTCCTTACAAGTTCCATCTGAAATGGAAACAGGAGAGCTTCAGGGAAACTCTCAGCCTCAAGTTTAATTAGCCCAGCATGGCACCAAAATAGTGGAGAGAAGTTAAGGGACTTGCCCAGAGTCATGCAACTTATAAGTATCAGAAGGATCTGAACTCAGTTCTTCCTGACTCTAAGCACTGGAGACAGAGCTACAGTTCAGCCTATGAGGCAGTAAGATCCTTTTTCAGGGCCCTCATAACCCATGGGGCTTTAGCTCCCACCTTCCCTGACCCCAATGTATTTATTCTCCTCCCATCCCCCCCCCACACTTCTGGGTTACCTTCAATGTTCATTTCAACTAGATGTTACTTCCATTCACATGCATAAAATTCATTCATTCACCAAACATTGAGCAACTATAGTGTTTTTCAACTTATGCATTGGCTTCTTATGGGGTAGGGTAGATGTGGAATGGCTTCCTGAAATACCTCATTTTCCAAGTGGAGACTCATGAATTAGCAGGCTAGTGGCCAGGTCTTTAAAGCCTGGAGAGCCAGGCACAGCAGGCAAGTAGCCCACCACCAAGACAGTGGAGTGGCAAGACAGGGAACATACCCCAGACCCTTAGTGCAAGAAAATTGGGACAGTGCCTCCTGTACCCCAAGAGCAGAGCTCAACTTTAAAAGTCACACAATAGACTGGAAAATTAGCACAAAAAATGCCCTGACCATAGAAAACTACTGGGGAGACAGGGAACATGAAAACACAAACTCAGGAGAAGACAACGGTGCTAAAGATTCTACGTGCAAAACCTCAAAGAGAAATATGAATTGGTCTCAGGCCCAAAAACACCTCCTTGAAAAGCTCAAAAAGGATTTTAAAAATCATAGAAGAGCGGCAGAAGAAAAACTGAGAGAAGAAATGGGAGGTATAGAAGAGAATCATGAAAAAAGAGTCAACAGTCTGGTAAAGAAAGCACAAAAAAGAGAAAAAGCAGTACAAAAATCAGCTGAAGAAAACAACTCCTTAAAAAGTAGAATTGGCAAAAGCTAACTGAAGAAAATAATTCTTTAAAAATTAGAATTGAGCAAGTGAAAACTCATTTAATGACTCTGAGCCAGCAAGAATAAAAAAAAAATCAAAAGAATAATTAAAAAAAAACAGAAGAAAACAACTATAAAGTAATCCAGGAGAGATAATTTCAGAATTATTGGACTACCTGAAAGGCATGATCAAAAAAAGAGCCTGGACAGCATCTTTCAAGAAATTATCAAGGAAAAATGCCCTGATATCCTAGAACCAGAGGGCAAAATAGACACTGAAAGAATCCACAGCTCACCTCCTGAGAGATCCCAAAATGCAAATTCCTAGGACTATTATTGTAAAATTCCAGACCTCTCATGTCAAGGAGAAAATACTGCAAGCAACTGGAAAGAAACAGTTCAGATATCAAGAAACCACAGACACAATCATGTAAGATTTGGCAGCTTCTAACTTAAAGGATCAGAGGGGGTTTGGAATATAATATTCTGGAAGGTAAAGAAGCTTGGATTATAACCAAGAATCAACTACCCAGCAAAACTGAACATTATCCTCAGGAGAGAAAATGGATATTCAATGAAAAAAAGACATTCAAATATTCCTGTTGAAAAGACCAGACCTAAATAGAAAATTTGAGTTTCAAATAAAAGACTCAAAAGAAACATAAAAAGGTAAACAGGAAAAAAATGTATTTTATTCAATAAGGTTAAATTGTTTACATCACTAAAGGGAAAGGTGATACTTGTAACTCTTAAGAATCATATCACTATTATGGCAGTTGGAAACAGTATACACAGACAGAGGCTATGGGTGTAAATTGACTTTGCTATCCTCTAGGCCAGGGGTGGGAAACCTGTGGCCACATGTGGCCTTCTAGGCCTGTAAGTGCAGCCTTTTGACTGAATCCAAATTTTACAGAAAAAATCCTTTTATTTTTATTAATACATTTTGTTCATCTTTTATATTTTTATTTTATTTTTTAAAATGAACATATTTAAAATACCAAAGAATAAAATAAGTTTCAATGAAATAATCCTCTCAGACTGACCAGCACAATTAGAACATTGGTAAGCCACAAGGGCTAAATTGATGGCTGCTATGCTCATCATTTAGTTTTAACTTACCCCGCCTGACTTGTGCCACTACTGCATGAGGCTGATTGGTGAGAGTTTATGGGGCTCGAGTACAGCAGTCTGTTTTCAGCTTTTGACAACAGTGAATTGTTTTTCTGTTTGAAGTAGAATTTGTGAATAGTTGTACAGCTTGACAGTATTTTTTTAATTCTGTCTGCTCAACAGCCCATCATGTCAAAGAAGAACAAAACACTGTTTGCATTTTTCACCAGGTAAAAATAAAGGCTGTTGTATATTTGTTATGTTATTCACCTGATTGCTCTCATGCAAGCTTAAGGTCCTTTATGCTTTCTTTGTAGAGAATTAAAAGCCAAATTCTGATGTCCCCTGTGGAAGCCATGATTTGGTGGCTAAAGCTGCTCTGGGAGGCAGACTTGTATTATGGAAAGAAATCTGGCTGCTATGGAGTCAGAGGACCTGGGTTCCAATGCTGCCTTTGATGTTTAGTACTTGTGTGACCCTGGGCAACAACTTAACTTTGTTGGCCCTCAGTTTCTTCTCACCTGGCTAGGAGGGGATCAGTGAGGTCACCAGAGTGCCTGGGGATGATGTTTGTTCCCTTACCTGATGCATGTCTCATAACAACAACTGCTTGCTTCATGTGTCTTCCTGTGCACACTTTTCTGCAGTCAGCACCTATATTTCTCTTTTCTGGCTCTGGTTCTGGCTCTGCTTATCTCTGTCTCTGCATCTCTATGTCTATCTTTGTTTTATTCTCTGTCTCCTAATATATACAGTATGCATGTCTGTGTGCCCATAAGTGTGCATTTGTGGGTATCTCCTGATATTTTGTGCCCCTGGTGATTTAAATCTGCACCCAGCTGGCAGTCCAGGACAAAGCTAGGAAGAAGCCCTCCCTCCTCCTGCCTTACGGAAAACAATGGAGGCCTGATAAGGAGGTAGCCTGAGTGCCAGCAACTCAGGATTCCAGATATCCTTGGCAACGACCAGTCACCATGGCAACCAGTGATGAGAACTAGCTGTGGCTGCCTTTCTGGACACTAAATTTTGTCTATAAAGAGATTAAGCTCCACCAAAGGTGGGGTGGCTAACTTGATTTGGATTTCCACTGGGAAAGGTGTGAGACCCCCATCCTACTCCCTGCTTTTTGAACAAGTTCAGGGCAAGCATCCTGGGGCCCAGTGGTTGCTCTTTTTGTCTCAGGGGGCTTCAATGCCCATGTATGCTTTTCATTTACATTGATGAAATGATTCACCTCATCAATAATTTGCAGTGATTGATCCAAGCCAGCTAGCATCAGTCACTCATGCAATAGTGGGCTTACATAGGTTCATTTGTGCTACCTGGAAACTGAAAAAAAAATCCTTTTTTGTATTTTTTTTGGTAATTTTTAAAATTTTAAACTTAAACACAAAATGAGAAAAGAAAAAAACATTTCAAAGTACACAGCAGACCATAAGAGAGGATTCAATATAAAGCAACAAATTTCTATTTCAAGAAAATTCACATAATAAAAACTCTGCAGTGTTTTCAAAGTTGCCCAGCTCCTCTTTACTTCCTTCTAGGTTTTCTTTTGTTCTCTGCTGTGTACTTTTTACTTCCCGCCCCCCCCACCCAAGA
>NW_020954699.1:113827-162825 GCF_900497805.2 Vombatus ursinus
CCTCCTATCATCTGTTTCTCTGGAGGTGGGTAGTATCTTCCCTCATAAGTTCAAGTCTTTCCATGTTTTTCTAAAGCAGCCAGTTCAGCATTTCCTACACCATAGCAATATTCCAACACAATCACAACCTGTCTAGGAGATTGTCTATGAAAGATTTTTACCCCAATTTTCTTCATTTTGGCTACATAGGTTTTATTTATACAAGAAAATTTTAATTTAAAATAATGAAAATTACCCTTTTTACATTTCAACAATGCTCTCACTTTATAATATAGCTGAAGGTCTGATATTGCTGAATCTACTTCCTTTACATCTTTTTTCCTTGGTTTCTTTGAATTTCCTGACCTTTCGTTCTTTTAAATGAACTTTATTATTCTTTCTAATTCAGTAAAATAATTTTTATTTATTTAATTTGGATGACATTGAATTTGGTTAAATTATCATTTAAAAATTATTTTGGCTTTACCTGCCTATGAACAATAAATATTGCATCAATTATTTAGATCAAAGTTAATTTGTATGTAAAGTGTTTTATTATGTTCACATACTTCCTGTATCTATTTTGGCACATATACACTCAGGCATTTTATACTGTCTAGGTATTTTAAATGATCTTAAAAAATATTGAATAATATTGCTGACACAGTGTAGTTTCTCTGTTTTTCACTTTTGATTAAATCTATTTTAACTGTAACTTTTTCTGAGATTATGATTACTATAACTGCTTTTTTTACACACTGACTTCTACTCCTACAGTTTATTTTATCTTTGTGTATATCTCTCATTTTTATAATGTTTCTTAAAAATAATATATTGTTGAATTCAAAGATTTAATCTGCTGTCAGTTTCCATTTCATGGGTAAATTTGTTCTTTTCACATTCTAATCTGTAGCTTCCCCAAGTGGGTGATACAACACCGTGGGGGTTGCTGAAAAAATCCAGGGTGGTGGGTACTAACCACTGGTGCAGTTGGGTCAGAGTGTTGGATAAAAATAAGGTGACAGTGGAAGCATAAGGAAAGAAGAGAAGGGAATTTTGAAAAACTGTTTGTACATGTTGTGTAACAGAGTTAAAGTCATAGTGATTATGTTATTTTCAAAATAAACACATAAAATGCATATTATAACCAATCAGTGGTCAAGTCTGCTGACAGGTCTTAATAAGCAAGTATTGGCAGATGAACATGTTGCTCATTGTTAGGAAGTCTAGCACGCATCAGAAGGAATATATGCATGTAATAACTTGTTTACTATACAATACTATATGGTTACATGATGCAATATCGTATCATCAAAATTTCAACACAGGAAAAAAACACAAATTTACAATAAATTATTAAATTCAAGATGAATCTTTTTAAAAATATTTTATATATTTTTGAAATGACACAAATTTTTAAAAATCATTAAAGGGTTAAAGAAAGTAGATTTCCAGGGGGGCACTGAGTAATACTTTTTAAAAGGGGGTGGTAGGCTGCGTAAGTTTGAGAACTTATTAGAATCTAGGTGTAATTACTTGTAGTGTATTTTCCTCTTTCCTATTTTTCCTAACTATCCTTCTCATCCTATGTACTCTACCCCACCTCACTCCTCTGTTTTACTGCTTTCCACTATGTTGCCCTTCAATTCCTCAACCTAACTACCCCTCCAAGGGTTGCTCCCTTATCCTCTCTCTCCACCATATCCCTTTGCCCTCTTATTTCTTTCTGAATTTAGAAGACTTTTATACTCTTCTAGATATATATGTTGTTCCCTCTTTAACCCATTCTCCATGAGAATAAGGTTCCAGCACTACCTACCCTTCCTCCTACTAACTTATTCTGTATCAATTTTTCCTTCTATGCCTCATTTGTAAGAAATAATTATTCTTTTTTATCTCTCCATACAGTTTTTAAGAGTCACCCCATCATACTCAGCTTACTCCAAGATTTTCTTTCAAACTACCCAAATAATGATGTTATTGATTGATTGTTCACAAGAATACTGCTAATATTTTCACATGTACAAAGTAAACAATTTGACCCTACTGAGTCCCTTACAATTGGTCATTAATGTTTATCATATATTTCTCTCAGATGTTATATGTAGAATTTTCTAGGTTTTTGTGACAAAAACCTAGAAGCTTTTGAGGTAATTAAATATCCTTTTTTTTTTTCATTCAGGATTATATTTAACTTTGCTGGGTAAGTTACCCTTGGTCAACATCCCAGCTCTTTTACTCTATAGAATATAGTATGGCAAGAACTATGGTCCTTCAGTGTAGTAGCTGCTAGGTCTTATGTAATCCTTATTGTAGTTCCATGATGCTTAAATTGTTTTGTTCTTATTGCTTCCAATATTTTCTCCTTACCCTGGGAGTTTTGAAACTTGGCTATGATATTCCTAGAAGTTTTCCTCCTGAGATCTCTTTCACGTGGTGATCAGTGGATTTTTTTTCCCCCTACTTTACCTTCTTTTTCTAGAATTTCAAGGCAAATTTCATTGAGAATTTCTGGTAATATTGCATCAAAATTCTTTTTTATTCATCATAATTTTCATATAGTTCAACTATACTTATATTATTTCTCCCTGATCTGTTCTCCAGATCAGTTGTTTTTTTTCCTGAGACTTTCACTTTCCCTTCTATTTTTCATTCTTTTGATTTTTGTTTTATTTCTTTGTGTCTTAGAATGTCATTAGCTTCCTTTTGCCCAATTCTAGTTTGCAAGGGATTATTTTCTTCCTTATGTTTTTGACTCTGTTTCCAATTGTTGGAGTTTCTTTCCATAATTTTTATGATTTTCTTGGATTGTTCTTAATTTTTTTTCTAATTTTTCCTCAATCTCTCTTATTTGAAATTTTATGTCCTCTTTAAGTTCTTCCAAGAACTTTTTTTGTGCTTGGGACCACTTGATGTTTCTCATTGAAAAAGGAATGGATTTTTTAGGTCCATCATCTTCCTCTGAATATGAAACCAGACCTTCTCTATCACCATAGTAACTATCTATGTTCGAGTTGTTTCTCCTTTGCTTGCTCATTTTATTTATTTATCTATCTATCTATTTATTTATTTTGGTTTTATCAGCTATTAGTGTAATCATAGTTCTAGTCCCGAGGTATGGGGGATGATGCCACAATCCCACATCCTTCTTACTGTTATTTTCTGAGGTCTTTTCATGGCCCAATTTTGGGCAATCCTCTCCACTCCTAAGTCATGGTTAGGGCCCCCAGCCACACTGTCCCACAGTGATCTTACTCTCTGAGGTCCCTCCTAGTGGCTGAAAAATACAGCTGTCCTTTCTGACCCAGAACTGAAACCAGGAACTCTGCTCTCTGGCAAGTGCCTATAGCCAGTATGTTCCCTGCCCCTCACTACTGCACTCAACAGGTATGTGCTGACTCTTCCCTGCAACCACAGCCCAGGACGGGTCAGCACAGCTGTGCTTGGCATCACTCTGTGGCTATAAATTTAGTACTGTGTTCCTTCAGTTACTTTAGTGTATTATTTTTGATGTGACTGTATTCTCAATGGCTCTTTTCTCCTCACCCCTGATCACCTCCACCTGTTATCCCCTTCTCTTTGAGGTTTTCCTTATTAGTTTTTTTTTTTTTGCTTCCTTATTGTCCTGAATTGAATTCTTTGATGGAATACCTGTCTACATCCTACCCCCTTTCTAGTGTGAGAAGCCTTTCCACCAATTTTATCTTTTGTTGACATGAGTTTTCAAAGATTTATACAACAGCGTATGTTAGATGAAATATCAACAGGTATAAAAAACATCCCTTCAGCACCAAAGACACAGGAAAGCTCTGCCAGCTATCCTCTTAGTAAACCGCCAGATCTAGTAATACTCACATATGAATCAGAGATACTCCATGGGGACATGGTAGCACAACCATGGGCAGCTAGATGGAATAGTGGATAGAACTCTGGGCCTGGAGTCAGGAAGACTCATCTTTCTGAGTTCAAATCTGGCCTCAGACACTTATTAGCTATGTGACTCTGGGCAAATAACTAAATCCCCTTTGCTTCAGTTCCTCATATGTTAAATGAGCTGGAGAAGGAAATGACAAATCACTGCAGTATCTTTCCCAAGAAAACCCCAAATGGGCTCACAATGAATCGGACACTGAAAACTGAAAACTGAAAAATGACCCAACCAAACACAACTGTCTCGTGTTTTTTCAGAAACATTATGTGTACCATGGTCCAGTGAACTCAGATCCACACTGGTCATCTGACATCACCACAGACAACAATGTATCCTGTATCATCATAAAAAAAAAGACAAATGCTTTACAAAACCTGGGTCCAGGGAGATCATTTCCAAGAAAACCTCATTCTTCCTGTAGCTGCTTTGCTATGTTAATAGCTGAATGAAAGGTATGGCCCAAAATGTCATTTCATTTCTTTCTACCAATCTCAAAACCATTGGCAGAGAATTGTAAAAGGCTGGTGTGAAATTCACCACAGTATTTTAAAATTTCAATTCCAGGTCCTGTGTAATAGGACTAATGTCTATCAGTATTTCTCCACAATGAGGGTTTGATCCATGCCTCTTCTTTCCCTATTGAAAAAGTAATTAGCTTTTCCCAAAAGATGACAAAGCTACTCCTGCAGCCACAAAGCAATATTTTTATAATTCTCCAATTAACTCACAATCCCACTCACCACAATGGCTCTTCAGAAAATTTTCATCCTCCTTCAAACCTCCCATGCTTTGTTCCCACATCTACCCATGCATCATCTCAGCTGAGAACCTTGCCCCCTATTTTACTGAAAATATTGAGGTCATTACCTGAGAGCTCCTTCTTTCCTCATCTTCCTCACACATCATTCAGATGCCTTCTGCCACTGTCTGCTCCTCCACCTCTGTCTCACACATAGAGATGTGCTTTTTCCTTACTGAACCAAACCCCTCTCTCCCTGCACTAGTGGTCCCCTTCCAGCCCATTTCTTCCAGCAGACTGCTCCCTCTATCATCCCCATTCTCTCACTTATCTTCAATATCTCCCTGTGTACTGGTGGATTCCACCCGCCTACGAACATGTTTATGTCTCCACCCTCCTTAAAAAAATCTCTCCCTCATTCCCTCCATCCCCTCTAATTATCATCCCATAGATCACTTCCTTTCTTATGGTTAAAATCCTTGAAAAGATCATATACAATAGTCACCTCTATTTGCTTTCCTCTCTCTTCTTAACTCTCTACAATCTACCTTCTGCCATCATCATTCAACTGAAACTTCTCTCACTAATTGTGCTAATCATCTCTTAGAAGCCAAATCTAATGTCCTTTTCACAATCCTCACCTTTCTTGATCACTTTGCAGCCTCTGACACTGGTGTTGACCCTTCTCTTGATACCTTTGTCCTTTTAAGTTTTTGTGAATTTATTCTCACTGTAATCTTTTAATCAGTCAATAAACATTTAGTACGTACCTATTATGTGCCAGACACTGTATTAAGCACTGAAAATACAAAGAAAGGTAAAAGACATGCCCCCAGACATCTCACAATGGCCACTCCTTCTCACTGTCCTTACCTGGATCTTCATCCTGGTCATGCTGGTAACCATGAGTGTCCCACTGAGCTTTGTCCTGGGCTACCTTCCCTTCTAATTTGATACTATTTTACTTGGAGCTCTCATCAGTTCCCATGGGTTCAATTATATCTATGCAGATGATTCTCATATCTGCTTGTCCAATCCAAACTTCTCAGTTGACCTCCAGTATTTGAACCTCCAACTTGCCTTTTGGACATATCCAACTGGATGTCCTGTAGACATCTCAAATTCAACATGTTCAAAATTGAACTCTTTCTATCATCCTACCCTCAACATTCTTTCCCTTCAAATTATGACTGTTGAAGGTATCACCTTCCTCCCAGTCACCCGGGTGCATCCTAAGTGTCATCCTTCACTCTTGACTTTCTCACAACTCCCCATACCAACATATTGCCAAGACCTGTCAATTTTACCTTTGTAACAACTCTCATATACACCTTGTTGTCTCCTCTGCCAGTGCCACCACCTTGGTGCAGGTACTCAACAATTCATGTAATGGACTATTGAAACAGCCTTCTGATTGGAATCTCTACCTCCAGTACATCCACATTCCAGTCTGTCACACACTCAGCTCTCAAAATCATCTTCCTCAAGCACAAGTCTGACCATGTGCCTTCTGCTACCCTTGTTTTTCTATTCAATCCAATGCAATGGCTTCCTATCAACTCAAGATCAAATATAAAATCCTCTCTGGCATTCAAAGCCATTCATAAACTACCACCCTCACCTTTCCAGTTTCCTTACACCTTACACACTCCCCCTGTGCCACCTTCACCTCTATGATGTGCTCTTTAGTCCAGCAACACTGGCCTCCTTGATGTTCCTAGCACAAGATCCTCCATTTCCCAAATCCAGCCATTTTCACAGGCTGTCCTTCTTCCCTGCAATGCTCTCCCTCCTCATGTCTGCCTCCTGGTTTACCTGACTTCTTTCACGTCCCAGTTAGAATCCCACCCTACACCCTAAATTGGGAAAAATGGCAAACGTCAGTGCTGGAGGGGTTGTTAAAGGACAGGCGCATGAATACGTTGTTGGTGCAGTTGTTATAAGGTACAATCATTTCATAAAGCAATTTGGAATTGTGCAAATAAAGCAACTAAAAGGTCCATACCATTTAAATCGGAGACTCCATTGCTGATCTTATACCCCAAGGAAGCCAGGATAAGAAAAAGGACCCTATATTCTCCAAAATATTTATAGCAAGAACTTTTGGTGATAGCTGACAAGTGGAAACAAATAGATGTTTATGGCTAATGGGAAATGGCTAAAGAATTTGTGGTACATGAATGTAATAGAATACTGCTATGCTATAAGAAGTGATGAATACAGAGGAGCATGGAAAGGTCTATATGAACTGATGCAGAGCAATGTAAGCAGAGCCAAGAAACATACACAATAACCACAACAATGGAAATGTAAACAAAACACCAAAATTCAAAAGTAATTTAACAAACTCATAAAGATCAAGCACGATTCAAATGAAGAGATGTGAGAACAATCCCCAACACACCCCTTTCTAGAGATAAGGTGTTACAGGTGTTACAGATTGTACATGTTTTCAGACTTTTTCGATACATTAATCAGTTGTGCTGAATTAATGTTTCTCTTTAAAAAAGATTATTGACTATATCAGATGATTTTCTGGGAGGGCAATGGATAGGAATATGTAGGATAACTAAAATGATGTAATATACACCAAAAATAATGAAAACTTATTCTTTTAAAAAGAAACAATTGATAACTCATATAAAAAACAAGTGACATGGAAAAAAGATTAAAGAGTAAAAATTTAAGAATTATGGGACAAACTGAAAGCTATGTCATACAAAAGTGTCTAGATATATTTCAAGAAATCAAACAAGAAAACTCTCTAGACCTATTAAAACAAGAAAGCAAAGAGGAAATGGAAAGATTCTATAGGTCACCCCTCAGAAAGGACCCCCCAAAATGAAAATTCCCAGCAACACTACAGCTAAAATCTCGAGTATACAGATAAAAAAAAGTACTGCCAGCAGCCTGAAAAGAAAGGATAAAAGTACCAAAGAGCCACAGTCAGCAATACCTAAGATTTTTTAGCCATTCCCCTAAAGGAACTGAGAGCTTGTAATGAGATATTCCAGGACAAAAAGAATATGAGCTTACAAACAAAATAGCTTACCCAGCCAAATAGTATAAACTCACAGGGGAAAACGTGGACTTTTATTGAAATGGAAGACTTCCATGCATTCCTGATGAAAAGCCCAGAGCTTCATTGATGCTTTGAAGTATAAACCAACATTCAACAGAAGGCAACCCAAACTCCCAGGTGGAAGCTTGTTTAAATCCACTTCTCGGGCTAGAGTCCCAATAACGAGCCATTCCCAAGCATCATCATGCCAACATAGAGATGTAAGGAGAGTAATAAGGTGGAAGGTGGACAACAGAGGGAGAGGGGTGGATTCTGCTGAGCTCAAGGGCTTTCTCCTTGGTGGATATGAGACATTACCTGTGGATAGGCCCTGGTGAGATAGACAAGATCATTGGAGAGGAAAGAAGAGTTTTCTTGACTTCTATGGGCACAGCCAATCAAACAAACATTTATTAAGTGCCTGCTGTGTGTATGCCAGGCACTGTGATCAAGAACAAATGCTGTGTACTTTGCATTTTTCACCAGGTAAAAATAAAGACTGTTTTATATTTGTTATGTTATTAGCCTGATTGCTCACATGCAAAGTCCTTTATGCTTTCTTTATAGAGAATTAAAAGCCAAATTCTGATGTTCCCTGGGGAAGCCATGGTTTGGTGATAAAAGCTGCTCTGGGAGGCAGAATTGTATTCTGAAAAGAACTCTGGCTGCTCTGGAGTCAGGAGACCTGGGTTCCAATGCTGCCTTTGATGCTTAGTACCTGTGTGACCCTGGGCAACAACTTAACTTTGTTGGCCCTCAGTTTCTTCTCACCCAGCTAGGAGGGGATCAGTGAGGTCACCAGAGTGCCTGGGATGATGTTTGTTCCCTTCCCTAATGCATGTCTCATAACAACAGCTGCTTCCTTTATATATCTTCTTATGCATACTCTTCTGCAGTTGGCATTGATATTATTCTTTTTGTGGCTCTGGCTCTGACTCTGCCTGTCTGTCTCTGCACCTCTATGTCTTTCTTTGTTTTGTTCTCTGTCTCCCAATATATACAATATATATTGTAAGCCTGTGTATACATAAGTGTGCATTTGTGGGTATCTCCTGATATTTTGTAGCCCCTGGTGATTTAGATCTGCACCCAGCTGGCAGTCCAGTACAAAGCTGGGAAGAAGCCCTCCCCTCCTCTTGGCCTGGGGAGCATAATGAAGGCCTGATAAGGAGGTAGCCTGAGTGCCAGCAACTCAGGATTCCAGATATCCTTGGCAACAACCAGTCACCTTGGCAACCAGTGATGAGAACTAGCTGTGGCTGCCTTTCTGAACACTAAATTTTGCTTCTAGAGAGATTAAGCTCCACAAAAGGTGGGGTGGCTAACTTGATTTGGATTTCCCTTGGGAAAGGAGTGAAAACCCCGTCCTGCTCCTTGCTCTTTGAACAAGCCAAGGGCAATCATCCTGGGGCTCAGTGGTTGGGATTTCTGGCACAGGGGGCTTCAAAGCCTGTTTATGCTTTCGCATTTACATTGATTAAATTATTCACCTCATCAATAATTTGCAGTGATTGAGCCAAACCAGCTAGCATCAGTCATTCATGCAATGGCAGGGGGTTGAGCTCTGCTGGGTTTACATGGGTTCATTTGTGATACCTGGCAACTGAACATTCTTTTTTGCATTTTTGGTATTTTGTATTTTTTTTTATTTTAAACTTAAATACAAAATGAGAAAAGGAAAACAAAAACATTTCAAAGTACACAGGAGACCATAAGATAGGATTCAATGTAAAGCAATAAATTTCCATTTCAAGACAATCTATATAATAAATACATGTTATTTTCAAAGCTGCCCAGCTTTTCTTTACTTCCTTCTAGGTTTTCTTTTGTTCTCTATTGTGCACTTTTTACTTTTTTTTCCCTTCCCTCCCCCTCTCAAAGGGATATAATTAAGCATGGATGCATATATATATATATATATATATGCATACATATACACACACACATATATAAACATATACATAGATATCTATATATATACATATATACACTCATACACATATATGTAATACCGTACTATGCTTATTTACTCCTATCATCTGTTTCTCTGAAAATGGATAGCATCTTCCTTTGTAAGTCCAAGTCTTTCCATGTTTTTCTAAATCAGTTCAGCATTTCCTATAGAATAGCAATATTCCAGCATAATCACAGTGTAACTGAGAGATTATGAAAATATCGTTCTCAATTTTCTTCATTCTTTCTGTTCTTGGCTACATGGGTTTTATTTATACAAGAAAATTTTAATTTAAAATAATTGAAATTATCCTTTTTGAACTTCAACAATTCTCTCACCTTATAATAGAGTTTAAGGTCTGACATTGTGGAATCTACTTTCTTTTTTTGTTTGTTTGTTTGTTTTTTTGTGAGGCAATCGGGGTTAAGTGACTTGCCCAAGGTCACACAGCTAGTAGTGTCAAGTGTTTGGTCTGAGGTTGGATTTGAACTCAGGTCCTCCTGACTTCTGGGCCAGTGCTCTATCCACTGCGCCACCTAGCTGCCCTGGAATCTACTTTCTTTACATCTTTTTTCCCTTGTTTCTTTGAAGTTCCTGACCTTTTGTTCTTCCCAGTGAACTTTGTTATTGTTTTTCCTACATCAGTAAAATATTTTTTAGTAATTTAATCGGTATAACATTAAATTAAGTAAAATTGTCATTTTAAAATTTTATTGGCTTTGATGAACCATGAACAATAAATATTACTTCAATTATTTAGATCTGAGTTATCTGTATACAAAGTGTTTTTTGTTTATGTTCACACAGTCCCTGTGTCTATTTTGGCACATATACCCTCAGGTAGTTTAATACTGTCTGGGTATTTTTAATGGTCTTAAACAATATTGAATAATATTGCTGAGATAGTGAAGTTTCTCTATTTTTCACTGCCCCAGAACTGAAACCAGGGTCTCTGCTCTCCTGCAAATTGCCACAGCCAACAGGGTCCCTGTCCCTCACTACTGCATTCACCAGGTGTGTGCTAGCTCCTTCTCCCTGCAGCTACAACCCAGGATGGGTCAGCTCAGCTGTGCTTGGCATCTGTCAACAGTGGAAGATCCTTCAATCTTTTTCTACATCAGACTTCCACACTGTCTGGGAGATGAAAGTCTAAGGCTGAGGCTGCCTCTCAACCCAGCTGCCCCCAGGGCTTGTGGTTTATTGATTTTATAGAGTAGGCCTAGAGTTGTTTGCACTTCACTCAGGCCTGAGCTCTGCCCCTGGAGGTAGGGTCTTTCCTGTGGTCTTCTCAAATGTTCTAGGAAGACAACTGCTACCCATGTTCTGTCTTTTTGTGTAGGAATTTGGAAAGTGGAAAGTTTTTTACATACTCCACCATCTTCCCATCATCCACTCCCTT
Source organism: Vombatus ursinus (assembly GCF_900497805.2). Classification (NCBI taxonomy): domain Eukaryota; kingdom Metazoa; phylum Chordata; class Mammalia; order Diprotodontia; family Vombatidae; genus Vombatus; species Vombatus ursinus. Next base: position 124,891 of record NW_020954699.1, read on the forward strand.
TTTCACTTTTTCATTCAGTTATTACTAAAAATCACTGGGAGGAGACCCTCACTTCAGGATCAGGTAGACTACATTTGTACCATGCACACCCCAAGTTCTTCCAGATTTCAGATGGTAGGAGGAAGACCAATGTTTTAATTAGCTTTAAAGAATCAAAGATCCTAGGAAACAATAGAATTGACCTCATTTCCACTCCCATATTTGGAAGATCTCTAGCACATATTGTGTGAGCTTAGGCAAACACCCTTCCAGCAATGATAGTCAGGGTTCTGAAGACCCTTCCAGCTCTGTCTCTCTGTGCATTGAGGACTTTTCTATTGTGACCAGTCTATATCTAATCATAGGTTCCCCTGGAGTAGTGACATTCTGGATTCCAAGGATTCAGCTCTGGCATTCTGTGATGCTAATATGACCCTTGCAATGTCTGACATTTTGTGTTTCAGGGTCCATTCCAGCTCTGACATTCCATATTCTCTTAACTCTTGGATCTCCCAGATTTCACATCCTATGATATTTCCAGCCCTGACATTCTATGGTCTGTTATCTAAGTGTAACACCACCTTACAATCATGAGCACAATTTTAAAGTGAGCCTAGGGGTAAGATAATGACTTGCCTGAATCTATATGTTTCCCTCTTCTGCAGCTTTAAGGAATTTCTATAAGATGAAACATTATGGGTTGGGAAAATTCCTAACATTTAGGTAGAGTTTGGACTCTCTGCTTAAAATGATATTTATATCTGTCTCCATTTTACCCATGACTTCATTGTGGTTGAGGCAAAATTCAAAGTACTAGGAAACTTTCTGTAACTCAAAAGCAGATTACTATAGTGTCTATGACTAGATAGGTATTAAGAGGTGAAATTGTGGAAGTAACAGACCACTTTTCAGAATTTTCCTTAGCCCTCAAGTAAGTGAATACATTGGTGGCACCAGCCTGGGTCTTCTACTCTGAGATATTCATATAGCCAGTGTCCATCTTTGATATTTTCCTTTTCTGCCAGAGCTCAGTCTTACCTTCTCTTTCTCCTTTTCCTCATTGTCCCAACTCTGCCAGTTCTTGGCTCAGTTTGCTATGACTCTGCTCCTTTCTCTTTACTTCCAAACCCTACTAATCTCTTTTTTTCTGAAATGAGTCCTCTCTTTCAAGTTCCTAAAGGCATGACCAAATCCCTTAAGGCACTGCCTTTGATTTCAAAAGACATAAACAGACCCTGCTCTCACTTGGTTCTGATAGATTGAGTGATTGAATTAATAACTATCCTTGCCTAAGGAAGGTGTTAACTTACTTTGAAGGGAGTGGGATAATCAGTGAAGCTTCACACTTTTACATAAGGATTCTTCCAGCTCTAACAGTCTATGATTTAAAGATGGTTTCTGCCAACCCTCCCCCACCTCCCACAGGTAAGCCCTAGAGAGCATAGGAATATACGGAACTTTCCTTAAAATGAGAAATAGTTTCTATCTAAAACCACGAGCAAGTATTATTTCTAATGCGGATAAGCTAGAAGCCTTCCAATAAGATCAGGTGTGAAGCAAGGATGCCCATTATTATCACTATTATTCAATATGGTACCAGAAATGTCAGCTATAACAGTAAGACAAGAAAAAGAAATCGAAGGAATTGGTAATGAGGTAATGAGGAAACAAAATTTTCACTCTTTGCAGATAGTATACTTACAGAATCCTAGAGAATAAACTAAAAACTAGTTGAAATAATTAACAACTTGAGCACAGTTGCGTGATATAAAATAAACTCACATATAAATAAAATATTTCTTTAAAATACTATTGTGCCAGAAAGAATGACAAATGGGGCAGTTTCAGAGAAACATGAGAAGACTGATGCTGAGAGAAGTGAGCAGAAGTAGAGAACAATTCATGCAATAACAGCTGCATCATAGAGAAAAAATGTTGAGACACTTAAGAACTCTGATCTACGAGATGACCGAGTATGATTCCAGAGGACCCATGAAGATGCATATTGTGCACCTCCAGACAAAGAGGTGATGGACTGACTCAGGGTGCAGAATGAGAAATATTTTTGATGTGGCCAATAGGAGCATTTGCATGGCTTGACTACATATTCATATTTTTATGATGGTTTAGTTTTTCTTTTCTTTTTCATTGTATGAGGGAGAGAAGAAAGCTAGATGGGAGAGAAAATTCAAATTTGTTTATTGAAAAAGAGTAAAGTGAAAAGTTGCATTTTTAAAAGACTATGGATTCTCTCAAGAGAAATAAGCAAGTGAGGAGAAGGGATACATTTTGAGGAAAAACATAATGCCATCTAGTAGGTGACCTTCCTGGAATCCTGTTCACTAGTTGGTGGTCTCACAGTGGGGCTAGGCTTTAGCTGATGGTTTCTGTGAAGTGGATCTAACATTTTGTAGATGGTCCACCTGGATGTCTAGTACCCAACTGGTAATCTCAGTGGTGGCCTAGCATTTAAGTAATGATCTCAATGGGGCTGTAGGCTCCAGTGAGTGATTTGACTAGGGCTCTGTCATATGATTTGGGGTCTCATGGAGCCCCTGGAACACAAATGGTTTCAGTGGGGCCTGGGATTTGATGTGACACTCTTATGAGGGACAGGTGGACAAGTAGAATTCCAAATAGATACCTGACTGTATATCTCTCCATGAGTGTGATATCCATGGCAGACACTACACTGCCTTAGGAATCTGGCAGTTTCTGGGATTATGAGATAGGGGAAGAGGCTCTGCTTGAGTTTATTCCCCCGATCTCAAAGTCTTGTCATTGCAATGGAAGCTGTTGCCAATTCCTATAAGACCACTATTCAGGGGCTAGACTTCCATGAAGATCACCAATCATATGCCAGAGTCACACTGAGATATCCAGATGGAGGCCAAGACCCCAATACCATCAAAAAGTGACTGGAGAAAGCATGAGAAAAATATGAAGAAAGTGGAAGAAAGAAATAAAATAGCTGCAAGAGACAATCAGTGGGACCAGTCTGTCCCTCAGTCTGTCTGGGGCATGAGAAATCAGTATTGATGTTCTGGTTTAGACTTGCTAAAGTTTGTACTAATGGGAAGATTGTTTGAAGAAGCCTACCCAGCAAACCTGCCCACAGAGCTGCTTCTGTGTGAACAAGGAGTGATCAGAGAGCTTAAAGTCCCATTGAGAGTCTGAGGGAACAGAAAATTGGCTGGACTGTTTGAGAGAAGCATCAGGGAGCTGCCTTGGGAAGAGTTTTGAAATCTGGAAGGAGGAAAGTTTGGTTAAGTTAATTCCTATGAGTGACAGCCCAGGCTGGTGCTACAGGTGGGGAGGGGGGAAGGGCTGGGGCGGGGGTGAGGTTGAGGGGGCAATGAGGAGCTTCAGCTGCCAGGGCTGCAGTCCTAGATTAATAAAATCTTCCAATCACAGCCCCTCCCAGTTGGAGGGGATTGCAGATGTCTTGTTCCTGCCCAGGGCTGAGTGCCAATCCCTTGTACTACATTCAGGACTCCTGGGTGTACAGCTAGTGCTAGAGAACTAACTCTTTTCCTCCTGAGGCAGCCTCTTCCACTTTGGGGCAGCTGCCTCATGGAGGGAGTGCAGTGATTTCAGCCTGATCTCCCTTCTTCCTCTCAACTAGAGAGAGTACTCACACACTCTCAGTCCTCCCTCCCCTCTCCCCAACATAGAGGGCTAGAAGTGGCACCTCTGAATATCAGGCAGCCTGTCCACAGGGATCCATCCTAGGATCCAGTCATGAAAGGGATGTGAGAGAGGGTTCTGGAACCTCAGAGAGGTCAAGTGAATTGTCCTAGTTACCCAGGTTACTAGAACCTTGGAAAGTCAGTGCCAGGTTTCCAAACCAGGCCCTCTGACTCCAACCCCATAGTAATGATGATCAACTGTGGAAGACTTGGCTGCTCTGGTCAATACAATGATGAAGACAGTTCCAAAGGACTGATGAATCACTGCACAGAGGAGGAGGGAATTGGAGCCCAGTCCTGACACTCAACCCAGGCCAGATTTCTGCTTCCTTCTCACTTTCTACAATCAAACACAATTTGCTAGGCTCCGGAACTTTGGCCTTCTGTTCTCCTAGCACACACAATCAGGCCATGTCTCTAGCCAAGGGAAGCTTAACAATTTGTCCTGAGGGTAAAACCAGATGCCAATCCTCAGAAAGGTCAAAATCCCTAGAGAAGATTTAGTCTATGCATTTCTTCCCTTCTCTTTTTTAAAATACTGCATTGATTTAAAAAGATGAAGTTATTATTTATTTATTATTAACATTCTTTTTCTTTCACATTTAGAGTTTCAAATCCTCTCCCTCTTCTTGCCCCTCCTCCACCCACTAAAAGTTAAGCAATATGATATCAGTCATCAATGGTTAATCAGGCAAAACCTATTTCCATATTAGCCATATCAAAAAAGCAAGAAAAATAATCAAAGTGAAAAATTACACTTCAATTTCCATTCAAAATTCATTGATTCTCTCTTTGGAGGAGGATAACATTTTTTCATCATCAGTCCTTTGGAACTGTTTTCATCATTGTATTGACCAGAGCAGCCAAGTCTTTCACAGTTGATCATCGTTACATCATTGCTGTTACTGTGCACAATGATCTCTTGTTTCTGGTCGCATAACTTGGCATGAGTTCACAGAGATCTTCCCAGGTTTTTCTCAAACTGTCCTCCTGGTCATTTCTTATAGCACAATCATACACCACAACTTGTTCAGTCATTCCTCAATTGAGGAGCATCTCTTCAATTTCCAGTTGTTTGCCATCACAAAAAGTTGATATAAATATTCTTGTACATGTAAGTCATTTTCCTTTTCCGTTGTTCTCTTCGGGATACAGACCTAGTATTGGTGCTGGGTCAAAGGGCATACACAGTTTTATACCCTTTTGGGCATAGTTCCAAATTGTTCTCCAGAATGGTCAAACCAGCAGATAACTCCATCAACAATTCATTAGTGTACTTATTTTCTTTGATCTCTTCTAGTATTTGTCATTTGTGACAGATGAGAGGTAGTACCTCATAGTGGTTTTCATTTGCATTTCTCTAAAAATTAGTGATTTAGAACATTCTTCCATAATACAATAGAAAGCTTTAATTTCTTCTACTAAAATCTCCCTGGTCATATCCCTTGACTTTTGATCAATTGGGTAATGGCTCTTATTTTTATAAAATTTTCTCAGTTCTTGATATGTTTGTGATAGGAGATATTTTTCAGAGAAACTTACTGTAAAAGTTTTGATATTCATTATCTCTGTTACATTTTAGTAAAATTATACTTTCCCTTATTATCTCTTTTAATTGGGTCTATTTTTGCTTGCTCTGAGACCACTATTTGTACCTCTGCCTTTTTTCTTCATCTGAATCATAATAGATTCTGCTCCAGTCCCTTATATTAACTCTATGTGTGTTCCTTTTTTTGTCAGCTGTGTTTCTTTTAAACAACATATTGTTGGATTCTGGTTTCTAACCCATCCTACTACCTACTTCTGTCTTATGGATGAGCTCATTCTTTTCAAATTTATAATTATGATTTATCACTGCATATTTCCCTCTATCCAATTTCTTCTTTTTTCTTCTTCTCTCTCTTTATCTTGTCCCTCCTCAAAAGTCTATTTTGCTTCTAACCACTGCCTCCCTTAATCTGCCCTTCCACTTGTTACCCCTCACCCCCTTTCTCTTACCCCCTTCTCTTGTTATTTCCCTATTGGGTGAGATAAATTTCTACATATATATTCTTCCCTCTTTGAAACAATTCTGATGAGAGTGAAGTTCATACATTGCCCACTAATTCTTTCCACATTTCACTCTTCTGTGTAAAAGTTCTTCCTTGCAAGCTTCTTTTATGTGAGAAAAATTTCCCCATTTTATTTCTCCCTTTCACCTTCTAGCAGTGACCCCCTCTTTCTCCATTTTTTCTGAGATGACCCCAATTTACTCAACTCACACCCCAGTCTCTGTCTAGGTCGACTCATCCAAACTGCCCTCATAATGATATAGATCATATGAGTTACATCTATCATCTTCACATATGGGAGTGTACACAATTTAACCATATCGAGTCCTTTACGATTTCTCTTTCCTGTTTTTTTTTATGCTTCTCTGGAGTCTTGTGTTTAAATGTATAAATTTTCTCTATTTCATCAAATATCTATTTCCTCCCCAAATGATTATACACAGTTTTGCAGCATAGTTTATTCTTCATTGTAATCCTAGCTCTTTGCCTTCTCAAATATCACATTCCAAGCTCTCTGCTCCTTTAACATGGAAGCCTCTAAATCTTATGTGACCCTGACTGTGCCTCCACAGTATTCGAATTGGTTTTTTTGTGACTGCTTGTAATATTTTCTCCTTCATCTGGGAGCTCTGGAATTTGGTCATACTATTCCTGGGAATTTTCATTTTGGGATCTCTTTTAGGATGTGATTGGTAGATTTTTTCAATTTCTACTTTACCCTCTGGATCTAAGATATTGGGGAATTTTTCTTGGATAATTTCTTGAAATAATGCCTAGGCTCTTTCTTTGATCATGGGTTTCAAGTAGTTGGATAATTATTAAATTATCTCTCCTCCATCTTTTTTCTAGGTCAATTTTTTTTTGATGAGATTTTTCATATTTTCTTCTATTTTTCATTCTTTTGATTCTGTTTTATTGCAGGAAGCAAGCCATCCTCTACTGAAACAGGCTGTGGATGGAAGGGTCGGTGTTGAGAAGCAACACATGACCATCACTTTCCAGAGTATGTGCCAAGATAGTACAGTAAGTCACGGTGACTATCGAGTATGGGGAGGGGAGCAGAGGGAATGAGGATGAAAAAAGGAAATAGCTCACTGGTAGTAATTGTTCATTTGTATTAACTTGATGTAAGCTGGTATCCAGCAGGCTGCCATCCCCCAAACTTTCTGCCAATGCTGCCATGCCACAGCCCTGCTGTAGAGAGCCCTTAATCCCTACTCTGTTCTGACCCTTCTGCCTAATAGAAGTGGGAGGTTCTTCTCTTGATGGTGGTGGTGGTGGTGATTGTGCTGGGTTAGTCTTCTACAGACTCTCAACTCTGCTGGGCAGGCTCTCTGATGTGTTCTAGGGAGTCCAGAGACTTGTCATTTGGCCTTTCACTGGCACCCTTAGTGGATCTGGCCTTTCCATCCACCCTGCAGTTGACCAGTGCTGTGTACAATGTTGTCCACAATTTGAGGGAGAGCTCTTTGAGAACACTGACTCTCTTTAACTACTTGTAATGACAGTTTTTAGCTTGGTTCTTGGCACATAGGAAGCACTAAACTAGTGCTTTTCATTTATTCATTCATTCACTTTTCAATTAAACTATTTGTGTTTTGAACCTTGTCAGCCTGTGTGCTTGTCAGGAAAACTGATACTGCTGGTGGAGGTAGAAGTGGATTGTCAAATGCTGAAGTTCCAATATTATCTAGAGGGATGGGGTTGGAGGGGAGAATGTCAAAGACAGGAAAGGTCTTTGAAGGTATCTGTACCCTTCATTACAAGAGGGAGCCGTTGACCAAATTTCATTCTCCTATGCACTCCTTTGGTGACAGGGTAAAACAGTCAGAGAATCATGTTTCCAGAGGACACATGTACCAAGTCCTCAGCTGCATGGCAGATCAAGAGAGAGAGGTCCCTTAAAAGGCACAGTATTATGAGTGACTGAGAGAATGTGTGTAGCTCTTCCACTGTGAGTGTGTGTGAGTGAGTGCATACGTGTCTATGTCCCTGTGTATAAGGGAGGATGTGTGTGAGAATGGGTGGCTTTGTGCTAAAGAGAGAGCAGGAAGGAAGTAAGAGAGCCCAGTCCTGCAGAGACAGTTCCCTCCTTTCTTTTCTCTCTCCTCCTAACATACTTTCATCCCTCTGCCTCAGAACTTCAACATACTCTTAGTGTTCCTGGTGGAGATACTAAATACTGACTTCTGCCCTGTGTCCTATCTCTCTTCTAGGCCTTTACCAGCAAGTAAGGTAGGCAGGAGGGCAACAGCTGCCATCTTTCCCCCTTCTGTTAGGGAGGCAGCTTCCCTAAGGGGGGGGAGCTGGAGGGAGGAATGGGGCTGCTCTTCTTTGAGGGCTTTAGAAGGGGTCAGCAGAGGGAAATGGAGCGGTGACTCTTATCCCTGTGGGAAGGTTGGAGTTTTGACTCCTCTCTACCTTGACTGTCCATTTGGAGAAGGGGTGTCTGTCTGTGTCTGTGTGTGTTTGTCCAGTGATCTATGCCTGGCCAGTAGGTGCCTTAGCTAGGGTGATTTCACTTTGCATAACTATAAACATGTGATGTAGCTGGGGTAGACAATAGAGGGCCAGTTGTGGAGTCAGGAAGACCTGGGTCTGAGTCCTTCCTACTGGCTTGGCCAGGTCACCATAAGCAAATCATTTAATCCTTCTGTGTCCCTTGCAACTCCCCCATTTGTGGCTGATTGACTTGGGCAGCAGGACTCTGCAAGCTTGAGTGACCTCACACCACTGAAATCACAGAGCTGGATAAAAGAATCACGCCAATAATAGAAGCAACTCTCTGTGGCCCTGGTCAGACCACACCTAGAATATCATGTTCACTTCTAGGATCCACATTTAGGAAGGACATTGACAGATAGGTAGGGTGAGGGGCCTGGAAATTTCACCTTATGAAGGACAGATGAAAGGAGGAAAGTCATATGGTAGAAGGAGCCCTGAATGTAGAATCAGGACCTCGGTTTGAACTGCATGTCTATTCCCTCCAGCCTTTGTGACCCTGGGAAAGTCACTGAATCTCCCTCTCAGGCCTGTTTCCTCTAGTTTAAGTGGAGGAGATTGGACTCTGCCAGCTCTAAAATCCAGAAACCTATAAGTGGATGGTATTTCAATGTGAAAAGGGAAGATGTGGGCAGAGTAGGGGGGTGGCAGTGGTAGCTTTCCTCACGTATCTGAAAGACTATCACAGGCAGTGGGATTAGACTTTGGAGTGGCTTCAGAATAGAATCATAGAATCAAAGGGGAAGATAAAATGCCTGGCACATAGTAGGTGTTTAGTAAACACTTCTGGGATTGATTGATTAATGATTACAGCAATGCAGACTTGTCTTAACATAATGAAAAACTGAACTTTCCAAAGGAATGACCTAGATTGGAAGATAGTGAGTTCCCCATTCCTGAAGGACTCCAAGCAGAAAATGAATGACCTCTTTTTGAGGATATCAGAGAGAGAATTAATTGTGTCTCATGTAGGAAATGAGAGACAGACTCTCAGTCCTTTCCAGGTCTAAGATTCGAGGCTCCTGTGAGCTGTCTGCTTTGGAACTGCTTTGATGGGGCTGGGATGTGGATGGGCATCTCCATTTCTTTACTCTTCTCTGCTTGAGAGTTGGTAATATCTCAAATGCAAATATCTTAGTGTCCTTGCTCAATTCCATCTCCATAGGGACTTGGGGCTGGGTCCAAGACATTGTTCCAAGGAGAGCTTTGTGCTACCCAAGAGGCCCTTTATGAAATGTTTTCATGGTCTCCTAATTGCCAGATCCCTCTTCTACTTTTCTCTCCTGAGAGAGACATCATTTGTTTAATGTCTGTAGGCTCTATGTTCCCAGGAACCTTGAGGCAGCACCAGTCTCCCGGCTGGTTGGGGCAGGCTTTTTTCTCCATGTCCTTTCTCTCTGGCTCCTTTCCTTTTAATGGTATGGAAAATTCCTTCTCACCTCTCTTGCTCCCATTCCCACTAGCCCCTGCCCCTCTCTTGCTGGCCAGGACTCCAGGCTTCCTTTCCCACTTCATTGTAAAGCTATCCTTCCCAGGGGTCAGTCTCCCTTCATGCCTAGTGTTCCCTGCTATTTGGTGTACTTGGGGTAACTTACTTTTCAGTCATTCCTGGTCCCTGCACAAGCTTCGTCTTAGTTGCCTCCCTCTCCTTTCTCTCTTATTCCCAGGTCAGAGATCCCTTGTGACAGGAATAATGATTGAACAACTCATATTTCTGTACAACTCTGAGATGGATACAGTGCTTTCCTTACAAAAGCCTTGATAGTTACAAAATGCCAGGATCATTCCCATTTTGCAGATGAGGAAACTGAGACTAAAAGAGGTTAAAAAGCAAAATGGACAGAGGCCTAGATCACAAAATGGCAAAGACATTACCAATTAGCGCTGCTGGTAAGAAGGGCCCCTATCAGAGCTGAGCCCATTGGCCTCCTCCCATATATTCTAAGAGCCTTGACCAACACATGGTTCGTATGTCTCTAGTGCTTTACTGGACAGAGGTCAGGGAAGCTAGGTGGCTCAGTGGATAGAGTGCTGAGCCCAGAGTCAGCAAGACCTGAGTTCAAATCGGACCTCAGATATTTACTAGCTGTGTGACCCTGGGCAAGCCATTTAATCCCATTTGCCTCAGTTTACTTATCTGTAAAATGAGATGGAGAAGGAAATGGCAAACCACTCCAGTATCTCTGCAACAAAAAAAACCCAAACTGAGTCACAAAGAGTTTGATTGTACTGAAAAGTGACTGAACAACAAAATTATGCAGAGAGCCATCCTACAGAAGAAGAAAAATTTTTAAATAAAAATTCATTAAATCAATATATTGAAAATGTGTGAAAATAAATACATGCTGCCATCCCTGTGGACCTTTTGCCTCTGGAAAGGAATGGTGAGTCATATCTTCTTCCTCTTTTGAAGGGCCATGGTTATTGAGTTTTGTATTACTCATACAGAGTTGGTTTCCTTCATTAATATATACTTTTCTCCGAGGACAGGGACTGTTTCCTTTTTATCTTTGGATTTCTAGTGCAAAAACACATAATAAGCTTTTAATAAATATTTTTTGGTTAATTTAATGTCATTGAAGTTTACGTCATAGTCATTTGTGACATCTGGTGGTAAAAAAAGATATTTGAGAATAATCTCACGGTCTTTGGTGACATCTAGTGGTCTAGGTCGACATTGCAGAATTTAACAATTTTTGGTTGCCATCTTGTGGCCAGATAGGATATTGCATTGTAATGAAAGTTTTAGGCCAGAGAGGAATATATTATTCAATTGAAATTCCTTTCTCGTTATTAACGCAGATATTACACTTTTAGTCTACTATCTCGTGTCCAAGCCTGTGGCTCATTTCAAACTATATTTTTATTGAATTTTAGTTCATGTTACAGCTCCTTCCTGATCAAACAGGCAGAATGGAGCTAAATAAAATCCTAAAATTATGAAATGAAGAAAGTACCGAATTCCTTCAGTTTCAATATGAATTCAGAATAAATCATCAAAATCAAAATTATCCGTTAAACTATCCATCATATCAAAAGTCATCTGATACAGGATAAGCTGCCATGGTATTGAGCTGATTTTACCTTCCATTGTGGTTAGATGTTTAAAGTCTTAATGTTGCCCAACAAAAGGAATAAAAGATTTTGAGGAAATAAATGCAAAAAAAGAATGGTCTTTGTTTTTAATGAAATTTATGAAAAAAATATCAAGTTTAACTGAGACTGAAATAGTGTGAAATCAGGCATTCTGGTAAATATTTGCCCAGAGTTCCAGCACTTGTGGTTGTTCAGTTGCTCAGTGATGTATGACTTTAGGTGATGCCATGGACATTTGTCTCATTGCCCTGAACCATGTTCTCCATCTCTGCCAACTGATACACTCCATTCTGAACAAAGCCATCTTTCTCCTTTCAGGCATCACCAACATTCTCAAATGTGTGGTGTATATCTTTGATCTTGGGTCACTCTCTACCCAGTCATTCCTTTAAGGCTTTCAGTGGATCCACCAGGTCATAGGATCCTACATCTAGAGATGGGAGGGACCTCAGAGACCACCTAATCCAATCCCCTCATTTTACAGAGTTTATTTGCCCAAGGTCATGGACAAGACTAAATCAAGAACTGTAAGGGATATCAGAGGTTATCTATCCAAACTAAACAATTTACAGATAAGGAAATTGAGGCTCAGAGAGAAGTGACTAGCCTAAAGTTACACATAGGAATATAGATCTGGTGCTAAAGGGCATCTCAGAGGCTAGGTAATGAAACCTTCTCATTTTACTGATCTGGGAACTGAAGCTCAGAGACCTTACGTGACTTGCTCAGAGTTACACAGGTCATCAGTGAGAGAGGCAGGATTTGAGCCTGGGCCTCTTTGACTCCAAATCCAAGCTCCTTTCATTCTACCATAAAATGGTCTATTTGCCAGTCTCCACTTCTTCTGTCTTTGTCCAGGTGAGGAGTGTTGTTGTCAAAAAGCAATGTCTAATTTGGTGACTCCAAGGTGAGGGGAAATGGGAAGGAGAAGAAAAAACGAGGCCATTTAGTTCTAGGAGCCAAGTTGAGACAACACTTCTCAGGGAGTGCTGTTTCCTTAATCCTCACCCTTCCTCTGTCTCATTCTCTACCTTCCTTTCTCCACAGAGCCTAGCCCTGTGCTGGACAGGGAGTAAGTACTCAACAAATGGGATTTTTCTAGAAGGTACTGACTTAAAAGCCAACGAACAAGGAACTTATAACTCAAATTTTCTTTGGCCATCATCTACTCAGAGCTTTCTCCAATTTTTTGAGCCTAAGAAGTCTTTGCTAATTGTTGCAACTCTTCCACATAGACAAAGTTTGAAGATTTTCTTTCTTTCTCTGTCCCCTGCCAGATCTTCAAATGAAAAGTAAAACAAAATATTATATTGAAATTCACATGAACTCTTTTCTAAGCTTAGCAGATTCATTGTGGTATTTTGAGACTGGTCACCTGGCAGGAAAAGGCAACTGGGCTCATATGTCCCATTATTCTGTTTCCTTAGCACAGTAGCTGTAGAAAGAAGAAACTTATCTGGGAAGAGACCACCCTGGACCCACGTTTTATAACCAGTCTATCTTTTTACTCTTTGACATCAATACTTTTTGCACTGATGCCTATAGAAATTCTCAGATACGTGGAGCTCAATGATAAGGAGATGATGCATTCCCATCACACTGTGGGAGACAGAATGTTTTCCTGAGAAGAACAGTGCGGTAGTGCTACCATGTCATCTTAGGCCCCCTTATGATGCATAAGTGAGTATAATTGGATTCAGCTGTTTCCATGATAGGATGCCTCCAGGAGATTTATATCATCTTTTGTGTTGAAATGATGATTTTTATATTTATTTCATTTTTATTAATTTATTTACTTATATTATATTTATATTATTTTATTTGTATCTGTTACTATCTTATAATCTAAGTGACTGTATAAATCCTTTTAAACATCTCAGATCAGCAAGAGGCAAAACTGGGATAAAGGAAGTGACACCTTCAGGAGAGAGTATTATGTAGACAGGAAGCCAAAGAATTCAGGCCAATAATGATCTATGGAGTGCTTAACAGAGGAACATTTCCATTTAGAGGAAGTTATTTTTCCTTTTACATCACAAAACCCAAATCATTCCTTATACCTTTAGTCTTAGAACTTCTAGAGAGATGAGCATAGCTTAGTAAGATGAGAGAATAGAAAGCAGCAGGATGTAATGGATTTCAAGACAGGAAAATCCAGGTTCAAATCCTGCCTCAGACACTTACTTGTTGTCTGCTCTCAGAAAAGTCACTTGACCTCTGTGGTTTTCAGCTTCCCCCTCTGTAAAACTAGGGGGATGGAAGTAGAGGGCTTCTGAGGTCTCTTCTAGCTCTAGATATGTGGTCCTGTAATCCCATGGACCATATGTCTTAAATGAATGACTGGGCAGAGAGGTAACTGAGGCAACAGGTATACACCATAAAAACTTGACAGTACCTGGAGAGAGAGAGAGAGAGAGAGAGAGAGAGAGAGAGAGAGAGAGAGAGAGAGAGAGAGAGATTTTTTGTTCAAATGGACCACAACAGTGGGAGATGGATGGTTTCCCATTTAGCATTTGGAAGTAGAGCAGCTGAGTTGGAATCACAGCACTACTGCTGAGGACAATGACTACAGCTGTAGCCTCACTTACTATCTGATTTGCATACTCTCAGGGTTTTTTTTTTAATTTACTAGCCCTGCTAACCAGTGCCAATATTTACCTGCATGTTTGATTTCACAGTGGTCAAGTTGCACCCAAACTTCTGATATTTCTTTCATCCATTTCCATCAAAACTGAGATCACCCACATTTTTGTATTTATTTGCTCTGAATATTGCCCTTGTGAGTGGGTGATATCAATATCTTACCTGATTAACTGGTACATTGAATGGTGAAACCAATCTGGTGGTATCTCCACTGCTATGAATTCTTGTCCTAGATCAGGTGAGCTTTGCTATAATGAAGAGTTTCATAGGTAGTTTTGATACTGATGATTTGGCTTGAATTCCTATTCACGCTGAAGGAATTCATTACTTGCTTTCTGTTATAATTTCAGGATTTCATTTAGCTCCATTGTTTCCCCCTTAACCAGGAGTAAACTGTCCCACAGTTTAAAATACAATAAAAGTAGAGTCTGGAATTCATCTGAGTGGAATATGAGCAGTTGGATTCAAGACAGAAAGTAACCATGAAATGATGACATTGTTTGATGTCATTCAATGATGACATTTGAAGTATTTTTCCTTTTCATGAACTTTTAATTAAACTACAGTATCCTCTTTGAACACAGAACACAAGATGTCACCAAAAGACTGTGCTATGTTCTTTAATGGCAATTAATTGGTCAACAAGCATTTATTATGCACCTTCTTTCAATTCAATAAACATTTATTGATCACCTACTATGTGCCATGTACTTTGTGCCAGTCATGGGGGACTTTTTGAAATTAAGTGTCATGCTGGAGGAACAATAAGTAGGTAGTTACAGTAAAGTAACAGCAGGAGCATAGTATATAATGAAACTAACAATTAAAATGCTAAGGGCTTTGAGCTGGTCTTCTGGCATCTCTCACCTCTCAGATATCCACTCCCAGCCGTCGAGGTCCTTAGGGAGCAGAGCAGGTCTGAGTCTGGTCAAGGTTGACCACAGGCTAAGTGCCAGTGGCCAATGACATCAACGCTGACTTTTGTGACGCCAGAGCCCTCCTCCAGCCAATCCCCGCCCCTCCCTTCCCTAGCTCTCTTCTGGCATCCCATTCAAGCGCCTCCCTGCAGTCAGCCTCCCTCCCCTACCCCTCACGCAACCTGGCCCATTTCCCCTCTCCCACAGCCCTCTTTAGGCTCATTTCTCCCCACCCCCTAAAACCTTCTGCAGCTCATTTCCCCTCCCACACCGCCGCCACAAGTGGCCAGAGCTGCCAGCATGATTACCTGACTGTTGTTATTCCGAGAATTGAGTACTGATGGAAAGGACCCCAGGGTCCAGGACTGATGCCCAGCAACCCCCTGCTGTCTGTCCAGATGTCCCTCTGCACCCTTCTTCAAAACCGCTGGGCTTTGTATATTCTTATCCATGAGTACTCAAATTTTTCCTCTGTGTATTTATGTAAGGCAGTAGCCTTTCATTCTCTCTCTCTATTCTTTTTGAGTATTGAATGATTCTTTATAACCTAAAAAATAAAGTTATATATACATATATGTGTGTGTGTGTTCTGTATGTGTTCTGTGTGTGTGTGTCTGTGTCTCTGTGCTTGTGTGAGAGTGTGTGTGTTTCTCTCTGTGTGTGTATGTGTGTGTTTATGTCCTAATTTCCATCCCATCCCCTCTTCAACCATAGCTGCACCAGTGTGTGTGTGTGTGTGTGTGTGTGTGTGTGTGTGTGTGTGTGTGTGTATGAAGTATGTGTTTGTGCTAACTTCCATTTCATCCCCTGTTTGGTTATTGCTAACACTTTGGAATAGATCAGACTAGAGGGTGTTTTAATGTGGGCCACATCTTTCTGTGCTGAGGTTTCCTTTATATTAGTATTAACTACAGTATTTGCTCCAATCAGTTTAGGCCTCTTGAGAAAGTGTTTATAGCAATCCTGGTGAAGTTGTTCTCCTATATTTCTCACCTCATTTTGACCAACAATTGGATTTGGCTCCTGCCTCTGGCCTCTTCAGGTTGCTTGCAGCAGGAGACAACCTTAGCGATGGATGTCCATGAGGTTGATCTGTGCAGGTTGGGGAGAAGCCTTCTTTCCCTCTTTCCACTGAACTACCCAGGTTGGGAAAGGAAAGGGCACATGAGTTCTTCTCAAGGGGTTATTCTGGCTTTTTTTTTCCCATCCCTGCTTCCCAGAGCACCCATCTGAAGCTAAAAATTCCTACCTCTGTTCTGTTGATAACCTGTACCTCCCTTCCCATCAATGAAAGTCCAACTGCCACTCAGCTCACTTGATCACTGTCTCTCCGGGGCTTGCCTCCTTTGGCCAAGGCTTTGCCATCACTGCCAAATTTGGTATGTCTTTCTTTACTTCCTTCAAGGTTTTCTTTTGTTCTCTGCTGTGCACTTTTTACTTTATTCTCCCCTCCCTCCCAAGAAGGCTACAACTAATCATGGATACACACACACTTAATCTATAAATATACACATATACACTCATACATATATATATATATATATATATATATATATATATATATATAACCATTCTATGCTTACTTCCTCCTATTACCTGTTTCTCTGAAGGTGGATAGCATCTTCCTTCATAAGTCCAAGTCTTTTCATGTTTTTCTAAATCATCCAGCTCAGCACTTCCTAGACCACAGCAATATTCCAACACAATAAATTGTCTATGAAAGTTTTTTCCCCAATTTTCTTCATTCCTTCTGTTCTTGGCTATGTAGGTTTTACTTATACAGGAAAGTTTTAATTTAAAGTAATTGAAATTATGCTTTTTAAACTTCAACAATGATCTCACCTTACAATATAGTTTAAGGTCTGATACTGCTGAATCTACTTCTTTTACATCTTTCTTCCCTGATTTCTTTGAAGTTCCTGATCTTTTATTCTTCCAAATGAACCTTGTTATTACTTTTTCTAAGTACAATATGTTTTCAATTTAATTGGGATGACATTAAATTAGATAAAATTGTCATTTTAGAACAATAAATATTATTTCAATTATTTGGATAAGAGTTTATCCATATAAAAGTGTTTTATATTTATGTTCACATAATTCATATGTCTGTTTTGGCATGTATATACTCAGGTATTTTATCTAAGTATTTTAAATGGTCTTAAAGAATATTGAATAATTTTGCTGACACAGTGTAGTTTCTCTATTTTTTACTTTTCATTAAATCTATTTTAACCATAAATTTTTCTGAGAGTATAATTAACATCCCTGTTTTTTTACACACTGAATTCTACTCCTGCTCTATTTTACCTTCATGTGTCTCTCATTTTCATGTTTCCTGAAAGCAACATAATGTTGAATTCAAATTTTTAATCTGCTGTTTCTATTTTATGAGTAAATTCATGCCATTCACATTCTAATCTATAATTACTTGTAGTGTATTTTTCTCCTTTCTATTTTTTCTTACTATCATTCTCATCCTATTTACTCTAACCTTCCTCGCTCCTGTTTTACTTCTTCCCATTATGTTGCCCTCCAATTCCTTAACCTACAGACCCCTCTAAGAGTCCCTCCCTTATCTTCTCCCTCCACCCTATCCCCTTGCCCTCTTATTTCTTTCAGAATTTAGAAAACTTTTACACCCTTCTAGATGTGTATGTTATTCCCTCTTTAACTCATTCTCCATGAGAGTAAGGTTCTAGCACTACCTGACCTTCCTTCTACTAGCTTGTTCTTTATCAATTTTTCCTTTTATGCCTCATTTGTATGTGATAATTACTCCTTTTATCTCTCCCTACACAGTTTTATTTTTTATAGAATCACCCCATCATACTCAGCATGGCCCACACTTTTCTTTCAAACTACTCAAACAATGATGACAAACATAAGAGGGCTGCTATTATTTTCATGCATATGAAGTAAATAATTTGGCCTTATTGAGCCCTTTACAATTTATCTTTAATGTCTACCATATATTTCTCCTAGTTGTTATATGTTGAATTTTCCCTTAAGTTCTGGGGTTTTTGTCCCCAAAACCTAGAAGTCTTTGAGGTTGTTAAATATACCTTTTTTGTTTTTTTTTTCTTTTAGATTTTTAGGCAATTGGGGTTAAGTGACTTGCCCAGGGTCACACAGCTAGTAAGTGTCAAGTGTTTGGTCTGATGCCAGATTTGAACTCAGGCACTACTGACTTCAGGTCTGGTGCTCTATCCACTGCGCCACCTAGCTGCCCCAAATATACTTTTTTTTCATTCAGGATTATACTTTACTTTGCTGGGTAAATTACCCTTGGTCATAATCCCAGTTCTTTTGCTGAATTCTAGTTCTCAAGGAATTATTATTAGTTGGTTGAGGTCCTGCCTAGGATCAAGGAGCATGTTCCCTGAGGATTTGAAAATCTCACTTATCAGCAATGTCTTTCAGAGATTGACTGACTTACAGGGAATGGTCCCTGAATGAGGAAATGCAAAAAACCTTAATCCTAATTTAATAATTGGATATTAATATAACAGGAAAAAATTACTTCTCTCAGCAGGAAGATGAGATTTGGAAATAGAAAAGCCTGACTTGAATCCAAGTCCTACTACTAAGGTCAAAGACTACAGCTGTAACCTCACTATCTGATTTTGTACATTCCCAGGGTTACTGTTTTTTTTGTTTTGTTTTGTTTTTTGTTTTAGGGTTTTTTTTTTAAACAGCCCTGGACAGAGCACTTAGGTGATGCAGTGGATAGCACACTGGGCTTGGAGCCAGGAAGATCTGAATTCAAGTCTGGCCTCAGACACTTCCTAGCTATGTGACTCTGGGCAATTCCCTTAACCCTTACTTGTCTCAGGTCCTCATTGTTAAAATGGGAACATTTTGCAGAAGGAAATAGCAAACCACTGCAGTATCTTTGCTAAGACAACCCCGTGGATAAAAATCCATAGCGTCACATAAAATCAGACATCACTGAGTGACTGAACAACAATAATACCTGAGCAACTGGGAAAATATTTACCTGAATGCCTGATTTCACACTGGTAAAGTATCAGTTGAACTTGATATTTCTTTCATAAATTTCCTTCAAAACAAAGATTAGTTTTTTTTTTTTGCATTCATGTACTCAAAATTTTTGAATCCTTTTTTTGGGCAACATTATTAAGACTTTATCCACCTAGCCACATTAGGAGGGTAAAATCAGCTCAATACTATCCCCACTGCTATGAGGGCTTACCCTATATCAGATGACTCTTGATATAATAATAGATAATTTTGATGCCTATGGTTTAATCTGAATTCATGTTGACACTGAAGGAAGTCAGTACTCTCTTCATTTCATAAATTTAGTATTTTATTTAGTTTCTTTCTGCCTGCTTAACCAGAAAGGAACTGTAAAATGAGCTAAAATTCAACAAAAATATGGTTTAAAATGAGTCGGAGGCTTGGCACGAGATGACAGACTAAAAGTGTAATATCTGCATTGGTCACAAGATCTCAATTGTATGATATATTCCTCTCTGACCTAAAATTTTCATGACGATGAACAAAATGGCAACAAAAAAAAATTTTTGCTAAATTCTGCAATATAGATTTTGACCACTAGATGTCAGGCAAAGACCATGCTATAATATTCGTCACTATCCTTTTGACCAGATGTCAACAAAAGACTGTGATACAATTTTCAATGGCAATAAATTGGTCAAAAAACATTTATTAAAAGCCTACCATGGTTCGCACTCTGCTCTGGGTGCTAGGAATCCAAGATAAGACGGAAACAGTCCCTGTCCTCAGAGAAAAGTATATGCTATTGATAGAGACCAACACTGAATGAGTAATAGAAAACTCAATGAGCATGGCACTTCAAAAGAGGAAGAAAAGTTACCACCATTCCTTTCCAGAGGGGAAAGATCTACAGGGATGGCAGCACACATTTATTTTCAGACTTTTCAATGTCTTGATTCATTTTACTGAATATTTCTTTAAAATTTTTTTTCCTTCTATATGATGACTCTCTTTATACTTCTGTTATTTAGTCATTTTTTCAGTCATGTCGGAATCTTCATGACCCCATTTGGGGTTTTCCTGGCAGAGATATTGGAGTGGTTTGCCATTTCCTTCTCCAACTCAATTTACTGATAAGGAAACTAAGGCAAACAGGACTAAGTGACTTGCCCACTCACACAGCTAGTAAGTGTGTGAGGTCAGATTTGAACTCAGGTCTTGCTGACTCCAAGCCCAGCCATCCATCCACTGAGCCACCTAGATGCTTTGATTTCTGTACAGTAAAGCACTACAGAAATTTCAACTAGCTATTGGTCAAGGCTCTTAGAGTGAATGGGAGGGAGCCAGAGTGCTCAGCTTTGATGGGGGTCCTTCTTTCCAGTGTCACTGACTGGCAACTTCTTTGCTATTTTCTCATCCAAGCTTCTGCCCTTCTTGCCTAGTAACTTCTTTCAGCCTTAGTTTCCTCATTTTTAAATGGTAGTGATCCTGGCATTCTTTACCTAAGAGGCCTTTTGTAAGGAAAGTACTGTATCTGTCTTGGATTTGTATTGAAATATGAGGTGTTCTATCATTATTATTTTCTCAAGGGACCTCTGATTGAATGGGAAAATTTTTCTCACATAAAAGAGGCATGCAAGGAAGAGCTTTTACACTGAAGGGGGAAATAGGGGTGGAGTCAGTGGGCAATGCTTGAATCTCACTCTCATCAGAATTGGTTCAAAGAAGGAAGAATACATATACAGACTCAGTTGTGTATAGAAATCTATCTTACCCAATAGGGAAATAATAGGAGAAGAGGATAAGGGAAAGGGGGAGGAGGATGACAAGAAGAAGGGTGGATTAAAGGAGGCAGTGATTAGAAACAAAATAGACCTTTAAGGAGGGACAAGATAAAGAGAGAGAAGAAGAAACAGAAATAAATGGGATGGAGGGAAATATACAGTGAGTAATCATAACTATAAATTTGAAAGCGTTGAGCTCACCCATAAAACAGAAAGAGACAGCAGTATGGATTAGAAACCAAAATCCAATAATGTATTGTTTACAAGAAACATAGCTGACACAGAAAGACACACACACAGAGTTAAAATAAGGGACTGGAGCAGAATATATTATGCTTTAGTTGAAGAAAAAATAGGCAGACATACAAATTTTGATCTCAGAGCAAGCAAAAATAGACCTAATTAAAGAGATAATAAGGGAAAATATAATTTTCCTGAAAGGTACCAGAGAAAATGAAGTAATATCTAAACTTTTACAACACGTTTCTCTGATAAATACCTCCTATCACAGATATATTAATAAGTGAGACAAATTTATAAAAATAAGAGCTATTACCCAATTGTCTGAGGTAGGGCATTATCTAACTCCTAGGCTTACTTTAAAAATGAGCTCATGATTGTAAGATGGTGTTACCCTTAGATAACAGTTCATAGAATGTCAGGGCTGGGAACATCCTTATATCATAGAATGTGAGATCTGGAAGGACCAAGAGGTCAGAGAACGTGGAATGTCAGAGCTGGAAGGGACCCTGGAACACAAAATCTCTGACTTTGGGAGAGTCATATTAGCATCACACAATGCCAGAGCTGAAAGGGACCTTGGAACCCAGAATGTCATTGGTCCAGGTGGACTTCTGACCATATATGGACTGGCCACAATAGAAGGGTCCTCAGCATACAGAGAGACAGAGCTGGGAGGGTTTTCAGAACCCTGGATACCATTACTGGAAGGGTGTTTGCCTAAGCTCACACAGTTTGTGCTAGAGATCTTCCAAATAAGAGAGTGGAAATGAGGTAATTTCTATTCATAAATTGCCTAGGATCTTTGACCCTTCAAAGTTAATTAAGGCCAAACTCTTCGTCCTTCCATCTGACTTCTAGCAGAACCTGGGGTGTGTATGGTGTAAATGTAGTCTACTTAATCCTGGAGTGAGGCCCTACACCCAGGGATTTTTAGTAATAACTGAATGAAAAAGTAAAAAAAAAAGAGAGAGAGAGAGAGAGAGGATTCTGGGAAGATGGTGGAGTAGGTAGAAAACTTTCCACTCTCCAAATTTCCTCCACAAAAAAGACAAAACATAGCCTTAGAGCAGCAGAACTAAACATGGGGTGAAACAGTTATCCTCCTAAGACATTTGAGAAGACCTCAGAAAAGATCAGACCTGCATGGACAGATCTCAGGCCTGAGTGAAATGCAAACAGCTCTGGGCCCACTCTGCAGAATCAATAAACCACAAGCCCTGGGGGCAGCTGGATTAAGAGGCAGCCTCAGATTTAGAAGCTTTAATCTCCCAGACAGTGAGGGAGTCTGAAGTCTGAGTAAGAAAAGATTGTAGGATCTTCCATTGTTGAGGAATGCCAAGCACAGCTGTGCTAACCAGATATCCTGGGGTGCAGTTATAGGGGAGAAGGATCTAGCACATGTCTGGTGAGTGCAGTAGTGAGGGGCAGGGACCCTGTTAGCTGTCGGAACTTGCAGGAGAGCAAAGTCCCTGGTATCAATTCCAGGGCACAGAGAACAGCTGTAGTTTGCAGCCACTAGAAGAGACTTCAGTGAATAAGATCATTTGCAGGACAGTGTGGGTGGGGGCACTAACTGTGGATTAGTAGTGGAGAGGAGAGTCCAAGGTTGAGCCCAGATACAGACCTCAGAAAAT
The DNA here is from genome assembly GCF_900497805.2 of Vombatus ursinus. Lineage (NCBI taxonomy): Eukaryota > Metazoa > Chordata > Mammalia > Diprotodontia > Vombatidae > Vombatus > Vombatus ursinus. The sequence goes on from NW_020954699.1 coordinate 147,413, forward strand.
AACAGTAAGAAGGACCTGAGGCTTGAGGCATCATTCCTTATGCCTAAGGACTAGAACTTGATTACCCTAATAGTTGCTAAAAAACCAAAATAATAATAAATAAATAAAAATGAATAAGCAAAGGAGAAAAAAAAACCCAACTATAGATACTTACAGTGGAGATAGAGAAGATCTGAGTTCATATTCAGAGGAAGATAATGGGTCTAAAAAAATCACTCCTTTTTCAATGAGAAACATCAAATGGTCCCAAGCACAAAAAGAATTCTTGGAAGAAGTTAAAAAGGATTTAAAATATTAAATAAGAGAGATTGAGGAAAATCAGAAAAAAATAAGAGCAAACCAAGAAAATCAAGAAAATTATGCAAAGAAACTCATCCAACTGGAAACAGAGAATAAAAAACTTAAGAAAGAAAACAATTCTTTGAAAACTAGAATTCGGGGCAGCTTGGTGGCACAGAGGATAGAGCACTGGCCCTGAAGTCAGGAGGACCTTAGTTCAAATCCGGCCTCAGGCCAAACACTTGACACTTACTAGCTGTGTGACCCTGGGCAAGTCACTTAACCCCAATTGCCTAAAAAACAAAAAAACAAAAAGCAAAAAAAACCAAAAACCTAGAATTCAGCAACAGTCAGCTAATTACATTCTAAGACACAAAGAAATAATAAAATAAAATCAAAAGAATGAAAAAAATAGAAAAGAAAGTGAAATGTCTCCTTAGAAAAGCAACTGTTCTGGAGAACATTTGAGGAGAAATAATATAAGCGTAGTCGGACTATCTGAACATTATGATACATAAAAAAGAATCTTGATGCAATATTACAAGAAATTATCAAGGAAAGTTGCCCTGAAATTCTAGAACAAGAAGGCAAAGTAGAAAAGAAAAAAAAAAACCACCAATCACCACCTGAAAGATATCTCAGGAGGGAAACTTCCAAGAATGTCATAGCTGAGTTTCAAACCTCCCAAGGCAAGGAGAAAATATTGGAAGCAAGAAGAAAAAAATTAAATATCATGGAATTACAATAAGGATTACACAAAACTTAACAGCTACTACATTGGAGGACCACAGTTCTTGGAGTACTATGTTTGGTAAAGCAAGAGCTGGGCTTGCGACCAATGGTAAGTTACCCAGGAAAGTTAAGTATAATCCTGAATGAAAAAAAAAATAGACATTTAACAACCTCAAAGACTTTCAAGTTTTTGTGACAAAAACTCCAGAACTTAAGGGAAAATTCAATATATAACACCTAGGAGAAATATAAGGTGGACATTAAAAACCAGTTATAAGGGACTCAGTAAGGTCAAATTGTTTACTTTGTGTATGTGAAAATATTAGTAGTACTTTTGTGATTACCATCGTTTTTTGAGTAGTTTGAAAGAAAAGCATGGACTAAGCTGAATATGATGAGGTGATTCTAATATATATATATATATATATATATATATATATATATATCTAGAAGGGTATAAAAGTCTAAATTCAGAAAGAAATAAGAGACCAAATGGATAGGGTGGGGGGAGAGGATAAGAGAGAGACTCTTCTAGGGGTGGTTAGGTTAAGGAATTGAAGAGCAACTTAATGGGAAGAAGTAAAAAAAGGAGTGAGGTGGAGTAGGGTAAATAGGGTGAGAAGGAGAGTTAGGAAAAATAGGAAGGAGGAAAATACACTACAAGTAATTATAGATTAGATTATAATAAGTTCCCAAACTTACTTGGTCTACTGCCTCCTTTTAAAAAAAATATTACTCAGTGCCCCTCTGAAAATCTTTCTTTAACCCTTTAATTTTTTTTTAAAAAATTTGCATCATTTCAAAAAATATAAAATATTTTTAAAAAAATGATGCATCTGAAATTTAATAATTTATTGTAAATTTGTGGTATTTTGAAATTATTGTGTCATGTAACTGTATAGAATCATATTGTAAACAAATCATTACACGTACATATTCCTGCTGATGCATGCTAGACTTCCTGACAATGAGTGACATGCTCCTCTGCCAAAACTTGCTTCTTTTTTTTAAATTATTTTATTTTGAATTATCAACAATCACTTCCATAAGCTTTTGAGTTTAAAATTTTTCCCCCTCCCTCCCCACCTCCCTTCCCAAGACGGTGCATAATCTGATATAGGCTATACATATACATTCCTATTAAACATATTTTCACATTTAGTGATGTTGTAAGTAAGAATTAGAACCAATAGGAGGAACCACCAGAAAGAGGAAACAAAACACAGTAGAAGGAAAAAAATAGCAAATAGTATGCTTTGATCTGCGTTCAAACTCCATAATTCTTTCTTCTTTGTGGATAGCATTTTCTATCATGAGGCCTTTGGAGATGTCTTAGATTCTTGTATTGCTGAGAAGAGTTAAAACTATCAATATTAGTCATCACACAACGTGGCTGTTACTGTGTACAATATTCTCTTGGTTCAGCTCACTTCACTCAGCATCAGACCATATAAGTCTTTCCAGGTTTTTCTGATGTCAGCCTGTTCACCATTTCTTATAGTACAATAGTATTCCATTACATTCATATAACACAACTTGTTCAGCCATTCCTCAATTGATGGGCATTCCCTAAATTTCCAATTCTTTACCACCACAAAAAGAGCTGCTATAAATATTTTTGTACATGTGTGTCCTTTTCACATTTGTTTGATCTCTCTGGGATATAGCTCTAGAAGTGCTATTGCTGGGCCAAAGGGTATGCACATTTTTATAGCCCTTTGGGAATAGTTCCAAATTGCTCTCCAAAATGGTTGGATCATTTCACAACTCCACCAACAATGCATTAGTGTTCCAATTTTCCTACATCTTCTCCAACATTTATCATTTTCCTGTTTTGTCATCTTGGCCAATCTGATAGGTGTGATGTGGTACCTCAGAGTTATTTTGATTTGCATTTCTCTAATCACTAGTGATTTAGAGCATTTTTTCATATGACTATAGATGGTTTTAATTTCTTCTCTGAGAACTGCCTGTTCATATCATTTGACCATTTATCAACTGAGGAATGACTTGTATTTTTATAACTTTGACTTAATTCTCTATATATTTTAGAAATGAGGCCCTTATCAGAGACACTGGTTGTAAAAATTCTTTCCAGTTTTCTACTTTCTTTCTATTCTTGGTTGCATTGGCTTTGTTTGTGCAAAACCTTTTTAATTTAATGTAATCAAAGTCATCCATTTTGCTTTTCATAATGTTCCCTATCTCCTGTTTGGTCATGAATTATTCTGTTCTCCATAAATCTGAGAGGTAAACTTTCCTTGCTCACCCAGTTTGCTTACAGTATCAGCCTTTATATCCAAGACATAAACCCATTTTGACTTTCTTTTGGTATATGGTGTGAGATTTTGATCCATGCCTAGTTTCTGCCATACTCTTTTCCAGTTTTCCCAGCAGTTTTTTTTTTCAAAGAGTGAGTTCTTATCCCAGAAGGTGGTGTCTTTGGGTTTATCAAATAAGAGATTATTATAGTCATTGACAACTGTGTCTTGCATATTTAACCTATTCCACTGATCCACCACTCTATTTCTTAGTCAGTACCAAGCAGTTTTGATGATTGCTGCTTTATAGTACAATTTAAGATCTGGAATAGCTAGGCCACCTTCCCCTGCATTTTTTTTTTCATTAGTTCCCTTGATATTCTGGACCTTTTGTTATTCCAAATGAATCTTTTAATTATTTTTCTAACTGTATAAAATAATTTTTGGTGGCTTGATCGTTATGGTACTGAATAAGTAAATTAGCTTAGGTAGAATTGTCATTTTTATTATATTAGTTCGGTCTACCCATGAGCAACTGATGTTTTTCCAATTATTTAATTGTGCTCCTATGGTTCCTGAGTTTGTTTCAGTAGGTAGACTAATATTTTATAATGTCTACAGTAATTTTAAATGGAATTTCTCTTTCTATCTCTTACTGTTGGGCTTTGTTGGTAATAAATAGAAATGATGATGATTTATGTGTGTTTATTTTATGGCCTGCATCTTTGCTAAAGTTGTTTATTATTTCAAGTAGTTTTTTACTTGATTCTCTAGGATTCTCTAAGTATATCATCATATCATCTGCAAAGAGTGATAGATTTATTTCTTCTTTGCCTATTCTAATACCTTCAATTTCTTTTTCTTCTCTTATTGATAAAGGTAACATTTCCAGTATGATATTGAACAACAGTGGTGATAATGGACACCCTTGTTTCACCCCCAATTTTATTGGAAATGCTTCTAGCTTGTCCCCATTATATATGATGCTTGCTGACGGTTTTAGGTAGATGCTATTTATTATTTTAAGGAAGACTTCATTTATTCCTATGCTCTCTAGTGTTTTCAGTAGGAATGGGTGTTGTATTTTGTCAAAAGCTTTTTCTGCATCTATTGAGATGATCGTGTGGTTTCTGTTAGTTTTGGTGTTGATATGATCAATTATCCTGATAGTTTTCCTAGTATTGAACCAGCCTTGCATTCCTGGCATAAATCCTACCTGGTCATAGTGTATTATTCTTGTGATAAGTTGCTGTAATCTATTTGCTACTATTTTATTTAACATTTTTGCATCTATATTCATTAGGGAAATTGGTCTATAATTTTCTTTCTCTGTTTTGACTCTTCTTGGTTTAGGTATCAGCACCGTATTTGTATCATAAAAAAAAAATTTGGTAAGACTCCTTCTTCACCTATTTTCCCAAATAGTCTATATAATATTGGAATTAATTGTTCTTTAATTGTTTGATAGAATTTGCTTGTAAATCTATCAGGCCCTGGAGATTTTTTCCTAGGGAGTTCATCAGTGGCTTGTTCAATTTCTTTTTCTGAGATGGGGTTATTTAAGTATTTTACTTCCTCTTCTGTTAATCTGGGCAATTTATATTTTTGTAAATATTTATCCATTTGACTAAGATTGTCAAATTTATTGGCATATAGTTGGGCAAAATAGTTCCTAATTATTGTTTTAATTTCCTCTTCCTTGGTGGTAGATTCACCTTTTTCATTTTTAATACTGGTAATTTGGTTTTCTTCTCTCTTTTTTAAATTAAATTAACTGAAGGTTTATCTATTTTATTGGTTTTTTCATAAAACCAGCTCTCAGTTTTGTTTATTAGTTCAGTAGTTTTCTTAATTTCAATTTTCTTAATTTTTCCTTTGGTTTTCAATATTTCTAATTTGATGTTTAATTGAGGATTTTTAATTTGTTCTTTTTCTAGGTTTTTTTTTTAATTGTATGCCCAATTCATTGATGTCCTCTTTTTCTATTTTATTTATAAGTAAGCATTTAGAGATATAAAATTTCCCCTAAGAACTACTTTCGCTGCATCCCATAAGTTTTGGTATGTTGTCTCATTATTGTCATTCTCTTGAATGAAGTTATGGATTGTTTCTATGATTTGTTGTTTGACCCAATCATTTTAGGATTAGATTCTTTAGTTTCCAATTAAGTTTTAGTCTATCTTTCCATGGCCCTTTATTACATTTAATTTTTATTGCATCATGATCTGAAATGGATACATTAAATATTTCTGCCTTTCTGCATTGGACTGTGAGGTTTTTATGCCCTAATACATGGTCATTTTTTGTGTAGGTGCCATGTACTGCTGAGAAAAAAGTATATCGCTTTCTATCCCCATTCAATTTTCACCAGAGGTCTCTACCATACCTAGCTTTTCTAATATTCTATTCACCTCCTTAACTTCCTTCTTGTTTATTTTGTGGTTAGATTTATCTAGTTCAGAGAGGGGGAGGTTGAGGTCCCCCACTAGCATATTTTTTTCCCACTAGAATAGTTTTGCTGTCTATTTCTTCCTATAACTCCCTGAACTTCTCCTCTAAGAATTTGGATGCTATCCAACACTTGCTTCTTAAGACCTGTTAACAGACTTAACCACTGTTTGGTTATAACTTGCATTTTATCTATTTATTTGGAAAATAATGTAATCACTACAACTTTAACTCTGTTACACAATAGATGAAACATGTATGAATAGTTTTAAAATGTTTTCTTCTTTCCTTATGCTTCCACCACCATCTTATTTTTATTAAATGCCCCCTAATTGCACCTGTGGCTACTACCGCCCCCTGGACCATTCCAGTTCCTCCCAGGCTGTGGTATCACTCACTTTGGGAATGTATGGATTAGAATGTGAATGGAACAAATTTACCCATAAAATGGAAATGGATAACAGCTTAAAAATTTGAATTCAATAACATATTGCTTTCAGGAAACATTATAAAAATGAGAGCTACACACAAAGATAAAATAAATAGCAGAGGTAAAATTTAGTGTCCATCAAGGCAGCAGCAGCTAGTTCTATTTTATTTTGTTTCATTTTATTAATTTATTTTGATTTATCAACAATCACTTCCATATGCTTTTGAATTTAAATTTTTTCTCCCCCTTCCTCCCCACCTCCTTCCCCAGGACGGTACACAATCTGATATAGGCTATACATATACATTCGTATTAAACATATTTTCACATTAGTGATGTTGTAAGTAAGAATTAGAATCAATAGGAGGAACCACCAGAAAGAAGAAACAAAACTCAACAGAAGAGAAAAAAATAGCAAATAGTATGCTTCGATCTGAATTCAAATTCCATAGTTCTTTCTTTGGATGTGGATAGCATTTTCCATCACAAGGCCTTTGGAGATGTCTTAGATCCTTGTATTGCTGGGAAGGGTTTATGTTTATCAATATTAGCCATCACACAATGTGGCTGTTATTGTGTACAATGTTCTCTTGGTTCTGCTCACTTCACTCAGCATCAGACCATACAAATCTTTCCAGGTTTTTCTGATGTCAGCTTGTTCTTCATTTCTTATAGCACAATAGTATTCCATTACAGCAGCAGCTAGTTCTGATCACTGGTTGCCATGGTGACTGGTCTTTGCCAAGGAAACCTGGAATCCTGAGTTGCTGGCACTCAGGATACCTACTTATCAGGCCTCCATTATTATCCCTATGCCAGGAGGAGGGGAGGGCTTCTTCCTAGCTTTGTCCTGGACTGGGTGCAGTCCTAACCTGCCTAACCTAACCTTGCCAACTGGGTGCAGATCTAAATCACCAGAGGCAATAAAATATCAGGAGATACCCACAAATGCACACTTTTGTACACATAAGCATATACATTGTATATATTGAGAGACAGAGAACAAAACATAGACATAGAGATAGAGAGACAGAGACAGGCAGAGTCAGAACCAAATCCAGAAAAAGAGAAATATAGATGCCAACTGCAGAACAGTATGCACAAGAAGATACATGAAGCAAGCAGCTCTTGCTATGAGACATGCATCAGGGAAGAGAACAAACATCAACCCAGGCACTTTGGTGACCTCACCGATCACCTCCTAGCCAGATGTGAAGAAACTGATGCCCAACAATGTTACGTTGTTGCCTGGAGTCACACAGGTACTAAGCATCAGAGGCAGCATTGGAATCCAGGTCATCTGACTCCATGGCAGCCAAAGTTCTTCCCAGAATACAATTCTGCCTCCCAGAGCAGCTTTTGCTACCAAACCATGTTTTCCCCAGGGGTCATCAGAATTTGGCTTTTAATTCTCTAAAAAGAAAACATAAAGGACCTTAATCTTGCATGTGAGCAATCAGGTGAATAACATAACAAATACAAGACAGCCTTTATTTTTACCTAGTGAAAAATGCAAAATACAAAGTATTTGTTCTTGATCACAGTGCCAGGTATATACACAGCAGGCATCGAGTAAATGCTTCTTTGATTGACTGGGCTCATAGAAGTCAAGACAACTCTTCTTCCCCCTCCAATGGTCTTGTCTAACTCCCCAGGGTCTATCCATAGGTTGAGGTCTCTGATCTATCAAGGAGAAAGCCCTTGGGCTCAGTAGAATCCACCCCTCTCCCTCTGTTGTCCACCTTTCACCTTATTACTCTTCTTAACTGTCTATTTGGCATTATAACGCTTTGGAATTGCTCACTGATGGGACTCTAGTCCCAGAAATGGGTTTAGACCAGCTTCCACCTGGGTTTGAGTTGCTTCTGTTGAATGCTGGTTTCCACTTTGAAGCATCAATGAAGTTCTGGGTTTTTCATCAGGAATGTATGGAAGTCTTCCATTTTAATAAAAGCCAATGTTCTCCCCTGTGCATTTATACTATTTGGCTGGGTAAGCTATTTTGTGTGTAAGCTCATATTCTTTTTGTACTGGAATATCACATTTCAAGCTCTCAGTTCCTTTAGGGGAATGGCTGAAAATCTTGTGTATGACTGTGGCTCTTTGGTACTTGAATCCTTTTTTTTCAGGCTGCAGGCAATATTTTTTCTTTGATCTATAAACCCGAGATTTTAGCTTTATTTTTGCTGGGAGTTTTCATTTTGGGAGATTCCTTTCTGGTGGGTGACCTATAAATTCTTTCCATTTCCTCTTTGCTTTCTCATTTTAAGAGGTCTAGAAAGTTTTTTGTTTAATTTCTTGAAATACTATATCTAAGTTCTTTTGTGTGGCATAGCTTTCAATTTGTCCCATAATTCTTAAATTTTTACTCTTTAATCTTTTTCCATATCACTTGTTTTTTATATATTATCAATTCTTTCTTTTTAAAAGAATAAGTTTTCATTATTTTTTAGTGTATATCACATCGTCTTAGTTATTCTTCCAGTTATTCCTTCCCTTTGTCCTCCCAGTGAGCTATCTGATATGATCAATAACATTTGTAAGGAGAAACATTAATTCAGCACAACTGATTGTTATATCAAAAAAGTCTGAAAATATGTGCAATCCGTAACACCTGAAAACCTCTTATCTCCACAAAGGGGTATGTGGGGGCGGTGTTCTCATATGTTTTCATTTGAATCATGCTTGACCTTTATGATTTTGTTACATTTACTTTTGAATTTTGCTGCTTGGCTTCCATTTCCATTGTTGTGTTCATTGTATATGTTGTTTTCTTGGCTTGGCTCGGCTTACATCACTCTGCATCAGTTCACAAAGATCTTTTCATGCTCCTCTGTATACATCAGGCACACCACTTATAGGATAGCAATATTCCATTACATTCATGTACCACAAATTGTTTAGCTATATCCCATTAGCCATAGGCATCTATTTGCTTCCACTTGTTAGCTATCACCAAAAGTCCTTGCTATAAATATTTTGGAGAATATAGGGTCTTTCTTATCATGGCTTCCTTGTGGTATAAGGTCAGTAATGGAGTCTCTGATTTAAATGGTTTAGACATTTTAGTCACTTTATTTGCACAATTCCAAATTGCTTTATGCTATGGTTGTACCATTTCACAGCTCCACCAATAATGTATTCATGTGTTTATCCTTCAACAACCCTTCTAACATAGATTGTTGTCATCTTAACAATTTGAGGTTCTAGGGCAGGCCTGCACAACATATAGCCCAAGAGCTGCACTTCACATAGTCAGTTTTGCTGAAGGATTTGCATTTTTGAGGGCCACCCAAAATCTTTTGGCTGGCTGCAAGAAGCTTGTGGGTAGTAATTAAAGTAATCAGTACAGATGTTATGCAGGCCTGGTGTTGGGTGAAACCTCAGGGTTGTCTTGATTTGTACATGAGAAATATGAGAGCAGAATGTGTGGCCTGCATAGTAAAAAATAATGAGCAGAATTAGTCAACTGAAATCTGCACAGAAATGAATGACAATCTAAAAGAAGAGAAGCAAAAACCAATAACATTTAAAGAATATATGCTCACTGCAGAAGAAACATATCTAGAAGATAGGATGCATAGACACAATGTAGGGATAAGAGGTCTCTCAAAGGAAGAGAATAGGACCAAAAACCTTAGCAGTATAATGCAGGAAATTATATAAGAGAACTGCCCAGACTTTCCCAAGATAGAAAATGAAACACCAATTGAAAAAAAATGTGTAGTTCCCTTTAGAAAAGAACCAAAATCAAGGGTATAATTTCCAAGACACATGGTGTTTGAAATTAATAATTCAGTTGAGAAACACCAAGTTCAAAGAACAATGGGCTGGCCATACCCTGCCTATCAATGAATCAGTGATATTTGTGGGACTACAAATGGGATAATGAATGAGAATGGGATAAAAGGAATTGTGTGATGTGTGTGGGTCAATTTGAGGATTAGCAAAGAGGCAAGATAACCCTTGTGGTCTCAGGAAGTGAAGAGCTTTCAGGGGAATGGGTGAAGAAGAGGGAAGAATCTAAAAGAGGAAGAAGGAAAGAGGGAGGCCCTGTTTGGGTACTTGGAGGGGGAATCTACTGGAGCAACTGAGAGGGGCAAAGTGGGAGAAGAAGTAAATAACCAGAAAAAAGGAAACAAAAAATGAACTAATAAAGAAAACCCCAAATAGAAAGGTATAACAGGTGGAGGTGATCAGGGGTGGGGAGAAAAGAGCTGTTGGGAATGCAGCTATATGGAATCTAGTACACTAAATTTACTGAAGGAACATAGTACTGAATTTATAACTTCAGAGTGGAAAATTGTAACTTTGAAAACCCCTAAGATTATAAATCAAAAAACAAATATTTATTAAGCACCATCTTTGTATTTGGCATTGTGCTCATTGCAGGAGATACAGAAAGGCAAAAGACAGTCCCTGCCCTTAAGGAGCTTTCAGGCTAAATGGGGAGCTTACATTCCAATAGGGGATGTTACAGTCTAATGGAGGATATTACAGTTTACTTCAGGAGCTTACAGTTAAATTTAGAGACAAATAGTGGAAAATGGAAACAAATAAAATAAGAAAAAGTGCCAGATTGGAGAAAACAAAATTCTACAATATGTCATTTACAAGAAACCCATTTGAAATACAAAGACATACATAAAATAAAACTGAGGAGATGGAAGGAAAAAAAGAAACCAATATACTATGTTTGAAGTGATTCCAAAATAGACAGTACAATCATGGTATCTGACAAAGCAAAAGCAGATATTCAAAAAGAAAAAGAAAAGAAAAAAACTACATTAGACTGACAGGAACCATAAACAGTAAACCAATATCAGTAACAACAAACTTTTACACTCCCAGTGCCTTAGCATCTAAATTCATAAAGGACGCATTAACTGACCTACAAGAAGGCATAGATAGTAACAGAGCAATGACAGGAGGCTTCAATATCACTCTGGATCACTGGGCCTGGAAGCAGGAATACAAAAGGCCTCAGGGACTTACTAGCTTTGTTATGGTGAACAAGTAACTTCAACTGAGTATCCTAGTTGTGAAATGGGGAGGAAAATAATTATCTGCCTCATAGGGTTGTTGTGAGGATCAAGTGAGATAATATATGTAAAAGAGGTAAGCACAGTGCCTGGCACATAGTAGGTACTTAATAATGGTTGATTGATGAAAAGAGTTTCAAGTCTGTAAGATTGTATTTCCTTTTGTCATAACAGTGTACCCAGTTGAGACTTCATCCACTTTACACTGAAGGGTGCAAGGGGGCAAAACTAAAAATATTGAAGGCAAAAGAGGTCTTTCAGATCTAGAAGAAACATTCCACATAGAAAATGTATGAGGCTTCAGGTTCTCAAGTGCACATTCATGGTTTGGGGGGTAAATGCTTTGTAACTAGTGTTCTTGCTGTGCTATCTGTACTTGGCATGAAAGGAAGTTTACTGCCTGATAATTAACTGGAAACGCAGGAGGGAGGGTTCTTCAACTAGTGTTAGTACCCTGGGTATAGTAGCACCTACACCTGGTAGTATCTGTGTGGGATGGGGGAATCAACTAAGACAGGGGTTGTGCAATAAAAGAGACATTAATAAGCTGGAGAGTATACACATAGGATGGGCAGGATGGTAAAGAGGCTAAAATTTGTGCCCTCTGAGAATGAAGAAAACCATGCTGTCTCCGTTATTCAGTCACTAAACATTTATAAAGTGTATACTAAGTGCTGGGCTCATAAGAAGGAAAACAAAAGCCAAAGACAAACCCTTTTCTCAAGGACCTCATAGTCTAATAGAGGAGGCAATATACAAACAGCTGAAGTAAAAACAAACCATATATAGGATAAACTGGAAATAGTAAGAACACAAAGGCCCTAATGCTAAAGAGGCCCATGGGGGGGGGGGTGTCTAAACAAAATTGTTAAGAAAGTTATTCCGGGGCAGAGCTAAGATGGCAGAGTGAAAGCAATGACTCACTTGAGCTCTCCCCCAAACCTCTCCAAATACTTATAAAAATGACTCTAAACAAATTCTAGAGGAACAGAACCCACAAAAAGACAGAATGAAACAAATTTCCTGCCCAAGACAACTTGGATGGTTGATTGGAAAGGTCTATCATGCCAGGCTGGGAGAGGAACACAGTTTGGCATGGGTATGCAGGTAAAGACCACACCTCAGTGAACCTGGAGCAGGCCTCCAAGGACTGAAACATGGACAGCTGTGGCAGTTTCCAGACTTCTCAACCTGCAAATGCCAAGGACATCTTAGAAGGTCAGTAGGAAAAGTCTGTGACCACAGTGAGAGAGAAGCTCAGTCCCAGCCCCAGTCCCAGAGTCATTTTTATAAGTATTTGGGTCACAGTTCTAGGTGGCAGTCCTGGGGAGAGGAGGAGTGCTGATGTGGTGGAGCTTGTAGTGGTGGTGGAAAGGGAATCTTCTTCACAGTTCCAAGGCAGAAAAGAGCACTTGTGGTCACTCAAAAATCAGAGTGCAGTCCAGGAAAGGAGTAAACACCTTGTCCTTGATCATACCAACTTGGATCAATTGAAAATTTACAGGTTCCTAGAAGTATCTCTGAAAACAGCTGCACAAAACTCCTGAAGCTTGAGACAGTACATTCTCCACACTAGAAGCAGACCTCTACCTTAACAAAGAATTTAAAAGTTAAGTAATCGGCTGAGAACATGAGCACACTGTGCAAAAAAAGTCAGACCATGAAATCTTTCTTTGGTGACAAAGAAGATCAAAATATACAACCAGAAGAAGACAACAAAGTCAAAGCTCCTACATCCAAAGCCTCCAAGAAAAAATATGAATTGGTCCCAAGCCATGGAAGAGCTCAAAAAGGATTTTGAGAAGCAAGTAAGAGAAGTAGAGGAAAAATTGGGAAGAGAAATGAGAGTGATGCAAGAAAATCACAAAAAACAAGTCAACAGCTTGCTAAAGGAGACCCAAAAAAATACTGAAGAAAATAACACCTTGAAAAATAGCCTAATTCAAATGGCAAAAGAAGTCCAAAAAGCTGATGAAAAGAAGAATGCTTTAAAAAGCAGAATTGGCCAGATGGAAAAGGAGGTCCAAAAGCTCACTGAAGAAAATGCTTCCTTAAAAATCACAATGGAGCAAATGGAAGCTAGTGACTTTATGAGAAATCAAGACATTGTAAAACAAAACCAAAAGAGTGAAAACATAGAAGACAACGTGAAATATCTCATTGGAAAAAACAACTGACCTGGAAAATAAATCCAGGAGAGAGAATTTAAAAATGATTGTACTATCTGAAAGCCATGATCAAAAAAAGCCTTGACATCATCTTTCAAGAAATTATCAAGGAAAACTTCCTTGATATTCTAGAACCAGAGGGCAAAATAGAAATTGAAAGAATCCGTTGATCACCTCCTGAAAGAGATCCCAAAAGGAAAACTCCTAGGAATATTGTATCCAAATTCCAGAGTTCCCAGGTCAAGGAGAAAATATTGCAAGCAGCCAGAAAGAAACAATTCAAGTATTGTGGAAACACAATCAGGATAACACAAGATTTAGCAACCTCTATATTAAGGGACCAGAGGACTTGGAACATAATATTCGGGGGGGGGGGCAAAGGAGGTAGGATTACAGCCAAGAATCACTTATCCAGCAAAACTGAGTATAATCCTTCAGGGGAAAAAAATGGTTATTCAGTGAAATAGAGGACTTTCAAGCATTGTTGATGAAAAGACCAGAGCTGAATAGAAAATTTCACTTTCAAATACAAGATTCAAGAGAAGCATGAAAAGGTAAACAGGAAAGAGAAATCATAAGGGACTTATTAAGGTTGAACTGTTTACATTCCTACATGGAAAGAAGATATTTGTAACTCATGAGACCTTTGTCAGTATTAAGCTAGACGGAGGGAAAAAATATATAGGTAAAGAGGCCCATGAAAGGCTTCTTGTAGAAGGTGGGATTCTAACTGGGACCTGAAAGAAATCAGCAAAACCAGGAGGCAGAGTTTAAGATGGACATTGTTGTAGGAAAGAGAAAACAGACCTGAAAAGTGGCCTGCATTGGGAGATGGAGTGTCTTATGCAAAGACCAGCAAGGAAGCCAGTGTCACTGGATCACAGACTATCTACAGGGAGAGTATAGTGTGTAGAAAGAATGCAGAGATGGGGGTCAGGTTGCAATGGGCTTTGAATACCAAACAGATGATTTTATATTTGATCCTTGAGGTGATGTGGAGCCACTGGACTACCTTGAAGTAAGGGGAAGGGAGAACTGGTCAGACCTGCATGTAAGAAAGATTACTTTGGCAGCAGAGTGGAGGATGGACTGCAATGGGGAGAGACTTTGGACAGGAAGACCAACCAGCAGCTGTTGTAGTAGTCCAGTCTTGAGGTGAGAAAGAATATCTGCCTTGAGACTTCTCTAGAATAATCTCCTGTGGTTTCTTCAGGTATATAAAGGGTGAACCCTTGTGAAATAAATTAGACAGAGGTCAGAGATCAGAGCAATGGGTGGATCTTGAAAAAGAGAAATTTAGACTTGATGTCAGAAACACCCATCCCAGACTGATTAGAAGAATCCCAAAGTACATTGAAGCCTAGACTGCCTCCTGTCCCTCCCTCAGGTTGCTTTGCTTCTTCAGCTAGTTTGGATTGTTTTCCCTGTAATGGCAACTGTTTGGGAGTTTAGGAGACTTGGCTGGCCCCTTCTCTACACGACTTGCTTTCCCATCTGATGTGTGTGAGAGATAAGATGTAAGCAGGATGGCTCTACTGGAATATGGTGCTACTCCAAGGACTCTTGCGTGTTTTTGTGTGTATTGGTGATAATTGTTCAAAAGTTGCTGCTGGTAGTGATGAGGAAGGTGAGGTCTGTTTCCAATGATTTCTCCTTCCCAGGATGTCTGTGGGGGCTAGACTGGGAGCAGATCTGGTGGTTTGGGGTGGGGGAGCTATTCTTTCCATGCCTCTGGGGTTAAGAGTACAGGTCTGTCTCCATATGGGTCAGTGGGGAGGTGCTAGACAAAGTGATGATGATGTATTGACTTGTCTGTGACATGCTTCCCCGGATCTCTCCCACAATTTTCTTTGGAACACAATTACTACCACTCTCTAAAGCACTTAACAGACCTCCCAGAGCAGAGTGTGCTT
Source organism: Vombatus ursinus (assembly GCF_900497805.2). Lineage (NCBI taxonomy): Eukaryota > Metazoa > Chordata > Mammalia > Diprotodontia > Vombatidae > Vombatus > Vombatus ursinus. Next base: position 162,686 of record NW_020954699.1, read on the forward strand.
CAGGAAGAGTACTATGAAATGCAGAAAGATCCACAGTCTCTATTTCTTGGAAGGCATTGAATCTACCTAATCTAAGCAGGTGCTGAGTTCTTCCCATGCTTTCCAATGTTTGTTTACCCTTGCTAGAACAGAGTTACCTA
>NW_020954700.1:0-219 GCF_900497805.2 Vombatus ursinus
AAACTAAAAGTTTAAGGGTAAATAAATACTTGAGAAATTAATGCTTTCAAAATAATTAGTATTTGTGGTAATTAGTAAATTTAACAATTGTCAATTAATAAAATTAATATTAGCAAATTGACAAATTCGACATTAGTAAATTTGTAGTAAATTATTGTTAGTAAATTTTGTTTTTGTATTAGTAAATTTAAATTAGTAAAATTGACAAAAGTTTATACA
>NW_020954700.1:317-4458 GCF_900497805.2 Vombatus ursinus
AGTAAAGATCAGTCAGGTAGCCACAACTAAAAACTAAAATTCATTCTTGGATTTAGTAGATCACCTCATACTGTTCATATCTGAATGACTGGCTTGGGGCTGCAGATTGTGGATAGAAGAGTCATTGTTCCTGAAATGTTATCAACAGTGCAATGGAAGGGGAAGATGAAGGAATATGTGAATGACTCTCTTTTTTCCCAAAAGGCTAAAATCATCAAGATCATTCACTACTGGTTAAAGTATAAAAGAATCATTTATAAATTCTACATAAGTTATAAGCATAAAGAATTGAACTCAATAGCCCACTGTTCACTAAAGCTGATAAAATCAGTTACTAGAATGAGAAGTCCTTTCTTGGGAAAAAAAAAGTACTGGGAGCCCTACAAAGCATTTTGGTAGAACTTAGATGGAGTCTAAAACCTTATACAGAGATATCTTGGTTACATAGTGAATAGAGCACCAGATCTCAGGTCACAAAAAAAATGACTTCAAATTCAGCCTGAGAATGTTTCAGTTCTTGTGACACTGGGGAAGCATTTTAAACTCTGCCTCTGTTTCCTTTTGTGTAAAATTGGAATAATTATAGCACCTACCTCCCAAGATTTTTGTGAGGATCAAATGAAAAAAATAATTGGGGGCAGCTAGGTGGGGCAGTGGATATAGACCTGACCCTGGAGTCAGGAGGACCTGAGTTTATATCCGACACATGACATACTCTGGGCAAGTCACTTAACCCCAATTGCCTCCCCCTCCCTCACCCCCCCCCAAAAAATTGTAAAACACTTAGTACAATACCTGTCACAGAGCAAGCAATATTTAAATGTTAGCTATTATTATTGTTATACTGTTGTGCATTATGCTATTATACTATACTAAAATGATGTATTATTATACCATACTCCGTAAGAAAGGCAAAGTGGATTTAGAACATAAATATAAAAGAAAAATCATGAAAAAAAAGATGAGAACAAGAGCAGGTACTTTCCACAGGTATTTCTGTCAACCAAGTAATCCACAAGAAGCAAGTATTTATTCATATACATTGGGATAGACACTGGGCATACAAAGACAAGAATGAAAAAGTGATGAATACAGAAAGGAATGAATGAAGATCACAGAAGTGATCATATGTGCTAGAGCCAGAACATGATTTTACATCTTTTTGATTCTAAGACCAGCCTTCCATCCACTATGCAACACTCATCACATAATTGTCTTTCCTTTCATCTCATAGGTGCCAAATAACTGTGATGGAGAAACGATGCTATTGCTCCAAGGATATTGCAAGCTTGTTGGATGGGGATTCAACAAGGATGGGCACATTGGAAAGGCTCAGCAAATATGTGTGGATGGTGATGACATTACTAGAATGATCATTTTAAACAATTGCATTAGATGTTAACACTGCTGTTTCATGTTTTCAATGTGTATACTTTGATATGAATTGTGTTTACTGATAAAGTAAATAATTTGCAAATTGGAAAAAAAAAACAAGTAATTCTCCTTACTATTGGAAGGAGCTGGATGGACTGCATTTTTTTTTGTTCTTGTAGGAAATTGATAAAGGATCTATTTATTCATGAGTGTTAATTCACTGATAAGACATATAATGAGGAAATATTGTTAAATGCACTTCTGTGCAGAATTATAGGCAATGCTTGACAACCATTCAGATCATTATGAAAACTCAACGCTTTCCAATACCACAAGTCAGAACTTACAACCAATCCTATTATGCATTTCCTAAGGGAAATGATGCTTCAATGCATAAGGGAACATTTTGTAAGAAAATTAGCTCTATGTTTATAAAAACAGATGGACCTGGAACTTTTTTTCATTTTAAACATGATTTTTTTATTATTAATTAGAAACAGGAAGAAACATAAGCAAAATCCATTACAATTTGTATTATAAATATTGTCATTTGGGAAAATAATATTAATTCATATAATGAAACTAATACCTTTTGGGAGCTTCCATCCACTTCCATTTGTTCATTTGTCTCCCCTATTACTTTTGTTTCTTTCTAGATCATATGTAATCTTTTCTTCTTGATAAACTCTTCCCATTCACTTTTACTTAGTGGCCTCTTATCAAGCAATTGCTGTGTGCTGGGGACCAGGGTAGGTACTAGAGATTAAAAGGCAATAACAAAACAGCCTCTACCCTGACAAAATGTGTGTTCTACTAAGAGGAATCAACACAAGCATAATGCTGAGAAGAAGCAGTATCCTTATGGGACAAAAAAACAAGTTATAGATCTCATGCTAAACATATATTAACCAAAAGTAGTGGAATGGGGAGTCCAAATGAGGTCAGCATTATGGTTTCTTCAAATTCTTTAAGTACAAAAAATTTAGATAAGAGGGGAACCTACTTACCAAAAAGGATACCACTTCTTTTCAATTCGTGGAGTGGATTGGGTGAAAGACATGGAATACATCAGAATACTTTATTGTCTGAATCATTCATCTTCTCCCACACTACCTTGATTTAGGGCTATGGATTTGAGTACCTCCTCATCTTACTTACATATACCTTCGTGATACTAGACTGGATCTATCTCCTCCATTTCTCACTCAGTCAAACAATTCTTCTATCCATTAACCAATATTACCATACAACACAATTAGAAATGTCCTCAAATGGAATAGACTCTAGAGTCAGAGTCAGTTCTTTTGACACTGATGTGTTCCATGTTCTAAATCTTTAAAATACCACTTGCAAAATGTTGATATTTCAAAAGATGGCACTTTTCACAAAAAGAGCAATCTAAACAATTATAGAAATATTAACAACTCATTGGAAGACTGAGCCAAAAATATAACAGTAACAATTCTACCTAAATTAATTTAGTAGTTAAGTATCATACCTAAAAATATTTTAAGTATTTTGCATAGCTAGGAATAAATAATAACACAATTCTTCTAGAAGAACAAAAGTTCAAGAACATTAAGGAAATCAGTAAAAAAAATGGATAATGGTGACCTAGCAGTATCAGATTTCAAACTAAACTACAAAGTGGTAATTAGCAAAATAATCTACTACCAGGTAATAATTAGAGAGATAAATCAGTTTAACCGATTAAGTACATAATACACAATTCTGTCTATGCATATACCTTCCAACTTCCCTAATAATAAGAAAGTTCTTGAGAATTCCAAGTGCCATCTTTCCATGTAGGAATGTAAAAAGTTTGGCCTTATTGAATCCCTTAGGGTTTCTTTTTCCTGTTTACCATTTTTTACACTTCTCTTGAATCTTGTACTTGAAAGTCTTTTATTTATTTATTTATTTATTTATTTTTAAATTCAGCTTTGGTCTTTTCATCAGAAATCCTTGAAAGGACATTATTTATTGAAGATCCATTTTTTCCCCTGGAGGATTATACCAAGTTTTCCTAGGTAGGTGATTCTTGGCTGTAATCCTTGCTCCTTTACCTTCTAGAATATCATATTCCAAGCCCTCTGATTTTTCATGTAGAAGCTGCTCAATTTTGTGTTATCCTGACTATGCTTCCATGATATTTGAATTGTTTCTTTTTGGTTGCTTACAGTATTTCATTCTTTATCTGATAGTTTTGGAATTTGGATATAATATTCTTTAGAGTTTTTATTTTAGGATGTCTTTCAGGATATGATTGGTACATTGTTTCAATTTCTATTTTGCCTTCTGGTTCTGGAATATCCAGGCAATTTTCCTTGATAATTCCTTGAAAAATGATGTCTAGACTTTTTTTTCACACAGTTTTCAGGTAGTCTAATAATTATTGATTATCTCTTCTCAATCTGTTTTCCAGATCAGTTGTTTTTTTAATAAGATATTTCACATTTTTCCCATTCTTTTTATTTTATTACTTTTTTTGACGTCTCATGGATTTATTAGTTTCCCTTGCCAAATTCTAATTTTCAAGGTATTATTTTCCTCAGTGAGCTTTTGTACCTTTTTTTCCATTTGACCATTTATATTTTTTATGGAGTTCTTCAGTAATTTAAAAAAATAATTAATTTATAGTTTTTGACATTCACTTTCATAAGATTTTGAGTTTAAAATTTTCTCCCCCTATCTGTCCCTACCCCAAGATAGTGTACAATCTGACATAGGCTCTACCTATACATTCTTATTAGGCATATTTTCCCAT
>NW_020954700.1:4492-5288 GCF_900497805.2 Vombatus ursinus
GAGTCATGATGTAAATAATAATTAGAACTAATATGAAGAACCATGAGAATGAAATAATAAAAGAAAACAACAAGGGAAAAGGAGAGTAAATAGTATGCTTCCATCTGCATTCATACTCCATAGGTCTTTCTCTGGATGTAGATAGTATTTTCTATTGTGAGTCTTTTGGAGTTGTCTTAGATCCTTACATTGTTGAGGAAAGCCAATTCTATCAAAGTCAGTCATCACACAATATGACTGTTACTGTGTACAAAATGCCCCTGCTTCTTCATATAAGTCTGTCCAGGTTTTTCTGAAATCTCTTCTGTGAAACTTTGATGTCTTTTTCCCTTTGGCCAATATTGCCTTATAAAGAGTTCTTCTCTTAGTGGATTTTTGTACCTCTTTTTTTTTTTTCTTTTTACCACTTGGCTTATTTTGTTTTTTAAGGTATTATTTTATTCAGTATTTTGGTGCCTCCTTTACCTAGCTTTTGACTCTTTTTTCATGATTTTGTTTGCATAAGTCATTTTTTCTTTTTTTTGGTTTTCAAAATTATTTTAAACATAAATATAGAATGAGAAAAGAAAAAAATGCCATATACACAGCAGAACACAAGAGGTGATTCAATATAAAACAATAAATTTCCATTTCAAGGTAACCTATATAATAAATACGACACATAGTTTTTAATGCTGCCCAATTTTACTTTGCTTCATTGTAGGATTTTTTTTATTCTCTGTTGTGTACTTTTTATTTTATTTTCCCCTCCCTACCACCCTAATGAAATCTACAATTAAGCAGGAATAGACACACA
>NW_020954700.1:5354-6661 GCF_900497805.2 Vombatus ursinus
AACACACACACACAGAGGCATGCATGCATACATCCACACATATACATAGATATATAAATGAACATACACATACATATACATATATACTTATACATATATATATAACCATACTATGTTCATTTATACTTGCTAAATCTACTTCCTTTACATCTTCTCCCTCATTTTTTGAAGTTCCTGACTTTTTGTTCTTCCATATAAACTTTGATATCATTTTTTTCTAACTCAATAAGATTGTTTTCTTTTTTTTAGTAATTTATCGAATGGCATTGAATAAATTAGGTAAAATTGTCATTTTTTTAATTACATTGGCTTTCCCTATCCATGAAAAAATATTACTTTAAATATTTAGATCTAGCTTTATTGGTATAAAAAGTGTTTTAAATTTCTGTTTATATATGTCCCATGTCTGTTCTGGCATATATACTTTCAGGTATTTTATACTGTCCAGTTATTTTAAATGGTCAAAAACAATATTGAATAATATTGAAGACACATAGTGCAATTTCCCTATTTCTCTCTTTTGATTAAATCTATTTTAGCTTTAACTTTGTCTGAGATCATGATTACTATTGCTTTTTTGCATAATAAATTCTACTCCTGACTTTTATTTTATCTTTTGAGTATCTCTCATTTTTTTTAGCATTTCCTAAAAGCAACATATTGTTGAGTAATTTTTTCTTTTTAATCTGCTATCAGTTTCCATTTTTGGGGGCAAATTCATCTCATTCACATTTTCAGCTATAATTATTTGTTCTGTATTTTCCTCCTTTATATTTTCCCTTATTATCCTCATCCTTTTCCTATTCCTCCTCACTCTTCTGTTTGACTTCTACCCACTATCTTGCCCTCCTATTCCTTAACATACCCACCACTTTATGATTCCCTCCCTTATTCTCTCCCCCATGCTATCCCCTTGCCTTCTTATTTCTTTCTTAATTTAGAAGACTTTTATACTTATATATGTATATGTGCATATATATACATACATACATATGCATGTGTATGTATGTTTGCATGTATGCGTGTGTGTGTGTATAGTTCCTTCTTTAACCCATTATTAATGAGAGTTAGGTTTCAGCACTACTCATCTTTTCCCATACTAGCTTCTTCTGTATCAATTTTTCCTTTAATGCTTTGTTTATATGGGGTAATCACTCTTTTTTCTTTCCCTCTACACAGTTTTTTTAAAAGAATCACCCCATAATGCTCAGCTCAACCCAAATCTTTCTTTTAAACTACCCAAATGACAATGACAGTCATGAATATTGATAATATGTTCACATATAAGAAGTAAACTGTTTGACCTC
>NW_020954700.1:6696-6805 GCF_900497805.2 Vombatus ursinus
TTGAGTTTCTTCTAATTGTCCTTCCATGCTTACCTTATATATCTCCTGGAATATCTATGTCAATTTTCCTTTAAGTTCTGCTGTTTTTGTCACAAATACCTGAAAGTCT
>NW_020954700.1:6872-6958 GCF_900497805.2 Vombatus ursinus
ATTTGCTAAATGTCCTTTTTTTTAAATTCAGGATTATACTGAAATTTGCTAGGTAAGTTACCCTTAGTTGTAACCCCAGCTCTTTT
>NW_020954700.1:6995-7775 GCF_900497805.2 Vombatus ursinus
ATACAAAATATAATATTCCAAGACCTATAGCCCTTCAGTATAGTACCTGTTAGGTCTAGTGTAATCCTTATTGTAGCTCCATGATATTTTTAATTGTTTTTTCTTTTGTTGCTTCCAATATTTTCTCCTTATCTTGGGAGTTTTGAAACTAGTCTATGATATTCCTGTAAGTTTTCTTGCTGGGATATTTTTCAAGTGATGATCAGTAGATTTTTTTTCTATTTTTACTTCCCCTTCTTGTTCTAGAACTTCAGGGAAATTTTCCTTCATAATTTCTTGTAATATTTTATCAAGATTATTTTAATGATTATTTTCAAGTAGTCCAACTATTCTTATATTATTTCTCTTTGATCTGTTCTCTATATCAGTTTTTTCTGATGGGATGTCACATTTTCTTCTATTTTTTTCATTCTTTTGAGTTTGTTTTATTATTACTTAGTGTTTTAGAATGTAATTAGCTTCCCTTGCCCAATTCTAGTTTTCAAGAAATTATTGTCTTCCTTGAGTTTTTGATTCTCTATTTCAACTTAGTTGACTTTATTTTCATAATTTATCCTTACAACATTACTGGCATGTAGATTCTATTATTAGTCCAATTTTACCATAAAAAATAGGCAGAAAAAGGTTAGGTTGCTTGACAAAAGTCAAAGAGTTGATGTGTGAGGGTAGATTAGATATCAGTTCTTCCTATCTTCAGATCCAGTGATCTATCCTTAATGCCAACTAGCTCAAACTAAAAGATCTTATAATTCTCTGAAGGCAATCCAACCTGTTCATCTC
>NW_020954700.1:7865-8862 GCF_900497805.2 Vombatus ursinus
AAAAAAAAAAAAAAGAGATTGACTATAGACCACTTCCACAAGTCTGTGCACTGTCCTTGGGCTTGATGTGACCATGAGACATAACCCACAAACAGAAGTCTGGAACATGGGAGATATTTAATAAGTGCTTCACGGAATTAGATAAACCACTGAGCAGTGTAACTTATTTCTGTTTAGGCAATTTCCATGATGTGATTATGTGAAGTTCATTAAACTTCCCCATTGCTCCAAGGATATGGCCTCACGGGGACAGAGAAAACCATAAAGTCTGAATCTAACAGCTGGTACAAGAGATAACATGAACAAACCACAAAAGATTCTACCTTACAGACAAGCAGGTAGTATTATTCTTTGTTTGTGAACTTATCATTGCAGCATGTATCAAAAAAAATATGGAGTCTAAGTAACTCAGATTAAAAAGGTGATCACTGTGCCTACCACGGGGGTAAATGGGACAATTTAGGGGGCATGGAATGAATCCCCTCAAATTGAAATGGCATAAAATCCTTCTAGTAAGCCATCAGATAAAAGTTCCAAACTGTTACAATTGCCATGGAACCTTTTTTTAGAATCAGAGAAATCAAAGTGCTTTTGTCATGGGACACTCATAGCTAATCACATACGGGTTCTCAGTGATCTTTGAGATCAATGTTATGCAACTGATTATCATCTGAAGAAGAAGCATTTAAAAAAAGTCTTTTCATGTGTCTTGGAATAAAATACATTAAAAACTTCAAAATTGTTAGTCTAGTTGACTTTCATAATCCAGGTGGAAAAATATTTTCTCTCTGATAAGTCAAAGGGAAGGGAGACTAAAGAGAGTGAATAGATATATGGAGTCTCCCTGAGTATCATATAAATAATGACTATATGAGATAGAGGTTACAATATATACTGGACCTTTACCTTTGAAGATGTAGGGCACTCTGTAAAAGGAAATTGAATCTCTTGGCATGGGCCATCACTTTGCAGCCATAGTGCATGTTTGCATGTTTAT
>NW_020954700.1:8903-10368 GCF_900497805.2 Vombatus ursinus
TATGGTCCAACAACTAGCAGGTTACATGACTAGCAAAGGGTTACTTGGAAATATATTGGATATGCTTTTTTAAGCACATGTCTTCTTAACTTCAAATTCAACATTATACCTGCTTCACAATTCCTCCATAAGGTAATTTTATATATTCTATCCTGTATTAGTATCCCATTATAATCTTTGACTCATTAATTAGTTAAAATATTTTAAAATATATTCATAATATTATACTGTATCACCCCTGGAGAATATGTAGTTTCATATTCACTCTCTATTTTGTAAAATAAAAAATATTCATTTTCTTCTTGGAGACAGGATGTTGATATGATATGATATGATATGATATGATACGAAATGATAAGAGATGATATGATTTCAATTTGAGTGAATTCACCACATTGCAATTAAATTAATAAAATTACAGTGAAATAATGTAGGAAAATCCCTGCTCACTTTCTCTAAGACATTGCAACCCACTAATTGCCTCATTATATATTCAAACATTCCTCAGAGAAAGATTCTTCCTTTTCTTCTCAGATTATGATCTTTGTATGGAAGAAATGATCAAGCTGAACAAAACCTCAGAGAGCCAGGTGACTGAATTCATTCTCATGGGCATCACAAACCATCCTGGGCTGCAGGGCCCCCTCTTTGTTGTGTTTTTATTCAACTATATAGCCATATCTCTTGGAAATCTGGGTATAATCATCCTAACCAGTGTTGATTCCTACCTTCAAACCCCAATGTACTTTTTTCTCAGGCATCTGGCATTTGTTGATCTAGGCTATTCTACAGCTATTGGACCAAAAATGCTTGTTGGTTTCATCGAGGAGAAAAATATCATTTCCTATAGTGGATGTGCAGTGCAGCTAGTTTTCTTTGTGATTTTTATCACCAGTGAACTTTTCATCCTGTCAGCTATGGCCTATGACCGTTACGTGGCTATCTGTAAGCCCCTCCATTATATGATCATTGTCTCAGACAGAGTATGTTGGATTTTGGTGGGTATCTCATACCTCTATAGCATCACGGTATCCCTGCTGGTCACAATAAAGCTTTTTAAATCATCTTTCTGTAAATCAAATGTAATAAGACATTTCTACTGTGATGGTCTCCCTCTATTATCCATTATATGCTCAGACACAAATGACATTGAACTAATCATTATGGTCTTTGCCACATTCAATTTTGTTTCTTCTCTTTTGGTTATCCTTATCTCCTACATGCTCATTAGTCTGGCCATCCTCAGGATGAATTCTTCTGAGGTCAGGCACAAAGCCTTCTCCACCTGTGGCTCTCACCTCACAGTGGTGGTTGTATTCTACGGGACACTTCTCTTCATGTACCTGCAGCCCCAGTCTAGCCACTCCATTGACACAGACAAGATTGCTTCTGTCTTTTACACCCTGGTCATCCCCATGCTCAATCCTTTGGTCTACTGCTTGAGGAACAAAGAGGTAAAAGGTGC
>NW_020954700.1:10503-12252 GCF_900497805.2 Vombatus ursinus
ATTTTTGATGGTTGTTACGTTTTCATTTTATGGTCAACTACCAATAAACGCTAATTTAACGGACCATTTAACTGAATGAACCTATTAGAAGATTTAATACAACATATATCCATAAAACAATCTATTCCATTATATTCTACAATAGTAAACAGCCGAACCTAGAAGTTTTCTTGCTTGTGAAAATAATTTATCAAGCATTTATAAAATGTTGACATCGAGTACTGTTTTAGACATTGGACTTAAACAGATAAAATTTGAAAGATATTTCTTGCCATCAATGAACTTACATTTTATTAAGAGCAACAACATTTGCATGAGTCCCACACTATCAGACACAGCAGCTAATCTGCTTTCAAATACATCTTATTGCTAAGGACTTTATCCTTATTATGTCTTCAATTTCCTCCTTACTGACTCCAGTCATTTCTCATAACCTTCTCTGGAAAGTGAGACAAACTAATTCCCTAATCTTTGTAATGTTTTTCAAATTCTTGAAAAAAACATTTTCTTCTCTTCCCCCACCTTAAGTCACATAATCTTCATTCTTGTAATAGAATGGAAAAAAAATGCAGGAATAGACAGGATGTCCCAAAATCTTAGTACACATTTAAATGTTTAAAACTTAAAAAGAAATGTCTTTTGAGAAATTCTGTACATTTCCAGTACCTCAGTTCAAATAACAGGTCTGTTACTTATGACCTGTGATATTCTGGGCAATAAGTTTATCCTCTCAAATTGACATTCATTTATAAAATGTGGGAGTTTGATTATGTAAATTTTAGCACCATTACAGTTAAAATTTTGTGAAGCCATGAATCTATTCTTTGTGCTAGCAACAGAATGTCATCAACTGATCCTCACATGTCATGGGCTTTTATCTCTCCATTATTATTGTTTCCTCCCTCTGTTGACTCTAGAGCTTATTAATGTCCATTCTGAACTCTGTTGCCCAAAATTGAGCGCAGTGTTCGAAATGTAGTCTGTTCAAGGCACAATGCAACTCTACTCTTAGGTCTTATATTGAGATGCCACGTCTAAATTAATGGAGATCATATTATCTTCCTTACTTTATATATAACACCTTCCACTGACATTGAAGTTGGAAACCAGGAAACACTCCAAGTTTTCTTCAAAAGAATATCCACAAATACATGTCTTTCCTATGGTTCATTTGTGAAGCTTTTTGAAAACTCATCAAATATGACTTTGCACTTGTGTCATTTGAAGTCCTTTATCTTTTTAATCTCAAGTTAATGCATATCAGGTTTAGGAACTGCTAGAGAATTTTCTCATTTCAAATGGGGAAAGAGGGCTAGAGGCAATACCTCCCCAGAGGTTTTATGGACTAATTAAGTAAGAAAATATATGGTTGAGAGATGTAACTGCTTTGAATTTTCTCTTGCTCTTTCTTCCAACTTCTGGCTAAGAAGAAGAAATGTGGTTTTATAATAGTCAACCTAAAGCCTCTTTTCTAGTTTTCTTAAATGATGAAGGACTTGGGGAAGATTTTATGATCTGGTGTTCTGGGGATGGAACTTTAAATACTTGCCTAAATATGTGACGACGTAAAGAGAGAAAGTAGTATGTAATTGTCTAATGAGTTTGGTGTGAAATATGTGTAAAATAAAGTGGTGCATGTATAACCTATATCAGATAGATTATCATCTCAGGGAGGGATTGAGGAGAGCAGGAGGGACAAAATTTGTAACTGAAAACTTATTAAAATGAATTTTAGAAATTATGTTTACA
>NW_020954700.1:12341-12978 GCF_900497805.2 Vombatus ursinus
TGGTAAAAAAAAGATTTATTTAATTTTAATACTTTCATTACTACAATATTTGAAGACATAGACTTTCTTTAATAACCTTAATGTTTCTCTAGTTTTTTTTCTATTGAAAAATGTAGCTGATAATTCTCTTCCCCAACAGTAACCCCTATTCACTTTTCCTCAAGTCCTTTGAGTTAATACAGCTTCAAAGAATACCATTTCCCAATGGTATCCATTCAATGTTCAAGTGGACTTAGGGGAGATTTTATTTTGTTTGCTTTGTATTAATTCTCTAATGTTTTCTCTTAAATAGACAGCCATAGAAAAAACTTCATTTTCTTGAAAACTCAGCTTAGTTGTCACCTCTTGAAGGAATTACTTTCTTTTTACTTCAGTTGCTAATTTTCTCCCCTCATCCTCTGTTTCGATCTATTTTTTTTCTGTTGTAAACTTTATGTTCAGTGGATATTTACATTATTTACCATTAAAACAATTTAAGCTCTTCTATTTTTTAATCTTTTTGATCAAAGAAACCAATGAATGAATGTATGGATGAATGGATGGATGAATAGATGGATGAATGAAATACAGATGACGAGAAATGGATGGACATATTAAGGAATGAATCTCCTTGTGACTATTGCCTCACACTACGTAT
>NW_020954700.1:13077-13232 GCF_900497805.2 Vombatus ursinus
AAGAGCATGTGTTCTAGGCTCCCTAAGATTTATATGCATGGAACACAGGAAATCATAAAATGTGAAGCATTATTGTGTCTCCTTTTGCATGATCGTAGTTTAATAGCTCTTAGAATTAGGTAGCAATTTAGATTTGAACACAGATTATGGATGCA
>NW_020954701.1:0-1598 GCF_900497805.2 Vombatus ursinus
AATCTGGCAGAAACTAGGAATAGACCAACATCTCACAAGCTCAAAAGGGATATGTGATCTATCATCTATTTATCTATTCATGTATCCTTTAATATATTTGTTTATCTACCTATCTATTTTTCAGCGACAAGTCTCTTGTGGTCCAAAAATAGTTTGGCCAATAAGATACAGGTTTTGGAAATAAATCTTATAGTCTTTGCCATCCACTTCATACACCAAGTTGTGGTTTGTTTAGTTTTTTTGTTTTTTTTTTTTTGTTTTGTTTTATTTTGTTTTGTTTTTTGTTTTTTGTTTTTTTTTAAAGTAGATTTCCTTGACAGGTGGCTCTCGCCACTGGCACTGCCCCAAATGGAAATGGTAGCTCTTCTCAAACTTGATGTACTTCAGGAAGTATTCATACAGCCAAAGTCTGGGCTCATTTTCCATAATTTTCTGGCAATAGGAAGAAGGACCAGGCATCAATCTCAGTTTCCAATATCTTGTCCACGTACTTCACCTTGGTAATCACGTTGTGTTCTTTCTCTAGTGCTACCATTGTTGGAGTCAATTCTAGGTAGTTCTTCTGCACATGGGTGATCTCATGCTTGCATTTCTAGTTGTAGGTGATCTCACACTCAGGTTGCTCTGCCAGCTCACAGGTACTTCTTTAGAACAGCTTCTTTCATTGTCTTGTTCGAGACTAACCGATTCTGGTTCATCCATTCATCCAGGGACGGTTAAAGCCTGTGGAATGTATTAGAATTCTTCTCATTCTGGGTCATTCACACGGGAACGAATTCCCCCCCCCCCCCCCCCCCCCCCCGCCCCGTTGAGGGCCAAATATCATCCAGAGGGCAGAGGTAGATTTCTCCAATCCGGGCGGGTGGGGAGGCACAGTCTGGGAGAGACCAAGTCCCCTTAGTCGCTGTTCTTTCCCTACCCTCGGTCTCACCCTCCCCCGGGGCTCCAATCGTGGCAGCTGTTGCTGAGTTTACCTTTGCCTTAGAACCGGTTGGTAGGGAAGTGACGCTGAGTACATGATTTAGCCATAAAGGATGATGTCATAAGCAAGTAAGGGAACGGAGAAAAAATCGCCTGTCATATCTATGGATAGATCTATGGATAGTTCATGACCAAACAAGAGACAGAGAGAATCGTGGGAGGTAAAATGGATAATTTTTATTACGTAATTTTTATTATCTTATTAAAACCAAATGCAGCCAAAATTAGAAGGAAACTAGGGGGGAAATTGTTACAGCATGCTCCTCTGATAAAAGTCTCATTTTATAAACATATAGAGAACCCAGCCAAATTTATTTAAAAAAAAGTGCCATTCCCCAATAGTTAAAGGATATGAACAGGCAATTCTCAGAAGAAACTAAAACTCTCAATAGTCACATAAAAATGCCCTAAATCAATAAAAATAATGAAATCCAAATTTAAATAACTCTGAGGTACCGCCTCGAACCCATTAGATTGACTATGAAGACAGAGAAGCAAAATGACTAATACTGGAGGGACTATGGAAAAATAGGCAAATTGATGCACTACTGGTGGAGGAATGAGCTAGACCAACCATTTGAAGAACAATTTAGAAATATGCCCATAAAGCTATAAAA
>NW_020954701.1:1608-9320 GCF_900497805.2 Vombatus ursinus
GGTGGGATTTCAAAAGATCTCATCAGGCATAATTTTTATTCTTGAGATTTGAGTCAAAAAAGAGGGAGAAAAAATCATGCTGGATTTCATTTTTTCTCATGCATATAAACTTGTCTGTAGCCCAATGACTATATCTACCATCAAGTTGTGGTTACATTGGTGTGCAACCAGAATATCCACTCCTTTTATAAAGGAATAGTGGTTTATGTTACCTCTATAGCTTCCATAGTCTTTCTCTGCTCCCTTCCCTCAACAGATTTTTTAAAATGTTGTAATTCATTCTACAAGACTTTAATTTCCAAATACATCTCTGTCCTCTGTCAACCAAGTGAGAAATCATATGTGGTCTCCTACCTCTACGGGGAAGAGAAAGAAGTGCATTCTTGTACCTCTTCTTTTTCTAAGCTAAGCTTAGTGATGGTAATTTTATAGCATTCTGTTTTGATTTTTGTTGTTCTTTACATTTTAATTTTTGTAGACATTTTTCATATGTTTTCTTGGTTCTGTTCAATTTGCTTTGCATCAGGTCATATGTCTTCTCATGGTTCTTTGTTTTTTTATTAATTTTTTGTTTTATTTTTTTTACAGAGGAGTAATATTCCATTTTATTTATGTACCACAATTAATATAATCATATAGATCAGCATATACTTTGTTTTAAATTCTTTCTACTACAAAAAGTAATGATATAAAATTCTGATGGGTAATTTTTTTTTTGGACAACCACATGGAATTTGAGAGATGGCATTTGTCACACCACTTGCCTCTTGCTAAAAAATCAATGAATTTAAAATACAGAAAGAAACATATTAATTTGTGGTGATGGCCAATGTGGGAGTTTGTTTTGTTGAATTATGTTTATGATCAGGTTTTTGTTTGCTCAGTTAAGGGTGGGGGAGACAATGGGAGGGATAGATTCTAAATGCATGTAAAGTGAATAAATTTATGTATTTGTTAAAAAAAGAGGGGGGGTAAAGATTTTATTCAATTTTTCAAAAAATTTTAGGAAAAACTCTAAATAACAGAACCCTCTTTTCTTTTGCCCCTCTCTTGACTCTGTGTAACTATCTGTTTTTGTTTGTTTGTTTTGTTTTCACAGAGCAGTCTTAATATGGAGGAAGGACTCGGGGTGACTACACTTAGTGTTATCTATGCATCTGTGATTATATCTTCCATGTTCCTTCCTCCAGTTCTTATTAAGAAATTTGGCTGCAAGTGGACCATTACGTTCTCCATGTGCTGCTACATCACTTTCTCTTTGGGAAACTTCTATGCCAGCTGGTATATCTCTTCTTCTAACTCCTATCAAAAGCCCTGACTTTCAGACAATTACATTCTACTGCTCACTGGGTACAGATCAGGTATTTAGAGAAGTCAGCAATGGAGGATGCCAGAAAAGATCTAATAGTATCCTTCCTCCTTGTACGCTTAGCAGCATCACATAGCATTCCAGCTGAGGAGACCCAGGCTTTCATATTATTTCAGCACTTTTAATTTGTTTGAAGAAACCTAGCAAACATGTACTGAACTTTTCAGGACCAGAGTTCATTGGCACTTAGTGTCTTCTCTTCACATATACCTCAGCTAAAAAGTATGTTGCTTACTCATTTCTTTAAGTGCAATGATGAATGGTTTGTCCTTCTATTCAATTCAATTATTAAAAAAACATTGTTAAAAGCACCTACTGTATGTCAGGCACTGTGTTAAGCATTGGGGATACAAATAAGAAAATGAAAGACATTCCTTGCCCTTTAGGAGCTTATAATCTTATGGTGGAAGACAACACACAAATAGCTGGAAAAGGGGGCCAGGAATCCCAGGGGGTAACTAGCACAGGGGCATCTTGTTGTATGGAGGTCAAACCAAGATGAATTGTAGATCAAAAGTGAAGGTGAGCCAGAAAGTCCATATTGTGCCCACTGTAATATAAAGAGAGACTTGGGAAGAAGTTCAGTACTTCCTCTACCCTCCAGCCCTTCAGTCAGAGGGGGGAGGAGGCTGAGGAAATTGGGAAGGTGTTGACTATTCAAGGCTGAGTTGGTATGATGATATTTCAAATAATCAGCTTATTCTGGGGAGATGCCTCTTGGGAGTTCAAACAAGGCAGAGCTGAGCTACTTCATTTCTCTCAATAGTAAATATTTATGTTGACTAACAGATTATCTTTTTGTAGGTTCACCTTGATCCCCACTGCCATAATCCTAGGTCTAGGAGCAGCCCCACTGTGGTCTGCAGAGTCTACTTACCTTACAACGAGTGGAAATATTTATGCAAAGAAGACAGGAAAACTTGGGAAAGATGTCATCAACCAGTATTTTGGCATCTTCTATCTCATATTTCAGTCCTCTGGTGTCTGGGGGAATTTGATTTCATCTCTGGTGTTTCAGCAGGACCCTCCTAAAGGTAAATGGAGCTGGCTGAAATACTGTTCCAAGAGTAGCTGCAACTTCTGTAGAGATGAACAAGAGAAACATGTTAATTCAATCTTTAAAAAATAATTTTCTAATTTTAAATTAGTAAATATCTATTTTTCTCTCTTTCCCATTCTACTCTTCCAACTGAAAAATAACAACAAAAAGAAAATTAAAACCTTTGTAACAAATTTACATAGTTAAGCAAAGCATATTCCCTCACTGGCCATATCCAAAAATGTATGGCTCAATCTTAATTTTGAATCCATCCCCTCTCTATCAGGAGGTGTGTAACATGCTTCATCTTCAATCTTTATGTAGGCCTAGTAGTGGCCTTGCTGGATCAAAGAGCATACGTGGTTTATGGACTTTGGGGGCATGGTTTCAATGGCTTTTCAGAATGCTTGAACCAATTCAAAGCACCACCAACCATGCCTTTGTATGCCTGTTTTCCTTCAGTCCCTCCAAAATTTGTCATTTGTGTAATCTTTGCCAATCTGGTGGTGTAAGGTAGAACCTCACAGGTTCTTTACTTCTCATTTGTCTAATTACTAGTGATTTGGGAGTACTCTTTAATTATGGTTATTGATAGCTTGGATTTCTTCCTTTGAGAAGTACTTGCTCATATCTTTTGACCATTTGTCTATTACAGAATTGTTGATTCAGTCTGAGGATATTTCTTTATTCCCATTTCCATTTATGTTGAGGGAGCACAGTAAGACATAATCTTTGGAGGATTATTTAGTCACTCTTTGCCCTTTCAGACTTTCTGCAAAATACAAAAGTACCTTGACTTTCTTTCCCCACCTCCATACATGAACGGAATCACCCTAGTTCTTTATTTGGTTTAAGGGATACATAGTCATTTTCTTCAAGTCAACTGTGTATTATTGGATGTTCCTGAGGACTGAGGACTGCAATTATTTTGAAGATTAGTACAGTTGAGTCATTCAGTATCAAAGTTTCTCCTTGCATTCATTCTATTACTATACCCATCTGTAATTGCCTTTGAGCATACCTAGATATAAACTCATATTGTATAATGGTTTTTATACCCATTTATTTTTCGTGTTTATGCTGAAAATTCAAAGAAAATGGAAAGAAATTTTTTTAGTAATAATAGCTCATTTATTTAATGCTTTACCACTTAAAAACACTTTTCAAATAACAGATCTTGTCAGTAAGTCAACAAGTATGAAGAAGTACTTACTATGTGTGAGACACACTGTGCTAAGCACTGTGAATGCCAAGAAGGGTAAAAACATGGTCTCTCTTTCAAGAAAGTTCATCTTCTAATGGAAGAGACAACATACAAATACATGTAAAAGAGTATAAATGGAAGGGAGCCTGCGATGAGAAGGCACTGGAAAGAAGGGAGTAATGGTAAAACCCTCCTGCAGAAGATGTGATTTAAGCTGAGTTTTGAAGGAATCCAGGGAAATTAAAAAGACATTATGGAAGGGGAGAATTCTGGGGTGGGGTATGGGGAATTTTCAGTGCAAATGTGCGGTTGGGAGATGGAGTGTCATATTTGAAGAACAGGTGGACCTGTGTAGCTGAATTGTACAGTGCATGAAGAGGAATAACATATTAGAAAACTAGAAAGGTCATGCAATTATTACTTTTCCCACCTAATGAATAAGGAGACTGAGGTTCAGAGAGTTTAAGTGACTTGCTGATAGCCTCCCAACTAGCAAATGACAGAGCTGACCTGTGAACCCAAGCTTTCTGGCTCTGAGCCTGGAGCTCTTTTCCAGTGTACCAGAATGCCTGCTGTCAGAGGGGTCTGGAAGAATTTAAAAATTTCTGAGTTTTAAGAAACAGTGACACATTTGTCACTTCACACAGCTATGACCACGTATAATGTTGCCAAGTTGGAACTGCTCTAAGATAATAACTCTCTTTTGCCTTTTGCCTTTTCCCTTTCTACTTTAGTGAGAGTGCTTGGTCATCTGCCAAGCAGCATTGGAAAAGAGGAAGCATAAGTTTGTCTTAAACACTTGTAAATGTGATCAAAATATATTCCCTCGCCACGGCTTTTCCTCCTCTCAACCCCTACACATTGCCATAAAATCATGGCATAGAAGTCAGTTTTCAAGCACATCCCTTCATAATCTTGGACCATCCAAGATGGTTACACTTTGAGGTAATTGTTAAAAGAGAGACTATCCAGAGACTATTTTCTTTTCTTTCTTAGTTAATCAGGCAGAAGACTGCTTCACATTATGGTGGCACATGCTTTAGCACTTTTTATGTAGGTAATAAAAATATACTTTATGTCATTTTGTCTGTAACTATAGGAATAACAAAACTCAAATTAAAATTAAAGTTCATAGTCTTGACAACATCATTGTATTTACACTTCTTAATGGTAGAAAGGAATTTTCATTTCTAATCAACCACTGCACCTGGCAGCACTCATTCCTCAAAACCCTTCAGGCTGGCTACTAGACCCTGAAACTCTCTCCAAGCTTTCTAATGATCTCCAAGTTGCACAACCCAGTTGCTTCTTTTTTGGTGGCCTCATCCTCATCGAACTTTTTCTAAAGCATTTGGCACCCCTAAGTTCTCAATCCTCTCTCCTCTCATGACTTCTGTCATACCATACTCTCCTTATTATCTTCCGTCTTGGTTGGCTTTGTTGGGAAGGTGAGAGTAAGAGAGTAAGTTTCCTTTGAGGAGTTCAAGTTACCAGGACCAGCTGAATTATATCCTAGGGTAACAAAAGGACTGATAAAATTAATAGAAATTGACCCATTACTGTCGTCTTTGAAACATCATGAAGAATGGGAGAGGTACCTTTGGAATTAGAAAAGGGCAGATTAGGCTCCATTTTTACCAGAGTAAGAGAATATATGCTAATAGGCTAGTGAACTTAATTTGATTCTTGGCAAAATTCTTTGATGTATTATTAAAGGCATGATTAGTAAAAATGTAGAAAAGATGTTAAAAATGATCCATAGTAGCTTCATCAAGAACATGATTGTGACCCAATCCGCTTATTTTCTTCTCCCATGTGGTTACTAAACAGGATGATCAAGAACATACCACAGACCAGACAAACAGAAATAGGGCCATAAAACCATATATAAGAATTTCTGTAGGCTGCATATTGACTTAAAAAAACCACATACTAACATATTCTATGTTCTATCATTAGGTAGCTGGTAGCTCAGTGAATAGAATACTAGGTCTGGAGTTAGGAAGACCTGAGTTCAAATCCAGCCTCAAATACTTCCTAGCTATGTAACCCCAGGCAAATTACTTAACCCAATTGCCTAACAAATGGATCTATTAGAGAATGAAATGGCAAACCACTCCAGTATCTTTGCCAAGAAAACCCAAAATGAGATCACAAAGGATCTGAAATGATTGAACAAATGTTCTATCGTATTTTTATTTATTTGGTTACATATTTCCCAATTACATTTTAATCTAATTTGGGTATATTTGGGAATATAGCATTGTGGTGTTTAGTCTATGTGTTTGACACCTCTGCTGTAGATAAGGTTTGCTTAGATTTCAGCCACAATTTGATAAAGTCTGCGTGAAAAGTGAATAGATATGAGATAGATGACAATACAAATATGTGGAGATTTTAAATGGCTGAATGGCCAGAACCAGAAAATCATCATTAATGGGTTCAAATTAATTTGGAAGGTCTCCAGGGCACTGCAAAGATCTGGACTTGGTATTGTGACATTTAACATTTTTATCCATGATTTGGAAAAATGATTAAATGATATCATTACGTTTGACAGATGACAGTAATTTGGGATGGATAAGTATTTCACTGGATAGTCAGGATTTAGAAAAATTTGAACTGAAAGGAAATTGGGCCAAAAAAAGGAATGAAATGTAATAGAGAATAGATGTGAAGCTTCACATTTAGGCTAGAAAAATCAACTTTGCAAGTACAAGACAGAAAAGGCACGGCTGGGTAGCATTTTGTTAGAAAAAAAAATCAATGAATTTTAGCAAACTTCAAAGTTAATAATGAATCAGTGGTGTGGTCAAGAAAGCTAACATGATCTTGGAGATGGATTCCAGCCCATCATCCACACTGCAGTCTAAGTTATTTTCCATTAGCTAAATCTGGTGATATCATTCTCCTACTCAATAAATTCCGGTGGCTCCCTATTGCCTCTAGGACAAAATATAAACTTCTTTGTTCAGCTTTTAAAGAATCATTTAAAACTTGACTCCAACCTTCCAACCTCACTGTCCGTTTCTTTCACTTTCTATATTTTACATTCCAACCTAACTGCCTTTCTCCCTTGTCCTTATGCACAACCCTACAACTTCTGTCTCCATACCTTTGCAATGCTACACTCTTCCTCCCTCATCCCTCTTCATAGAAACACCTTCTTCTTTCAAGCAAGAAAGAACAACTTTCTTCATGAAATCTTTCCTATGCTGCTCCAACTGCTAGGGCCCTCTTGACCAAACTACCATGTATCATCAATTTGTTTTCATTTGTACTTTTTTTTGTTTATAATTATAGATGTACTTTTCTCCCCTGTTAGGGTGCAAACTCCTTGAGATTTGAGATTATTTCATTCTTTGCTTTTGTATCCCCAGGAACAAGCACAATGACTGGTAAAGGCTTAATTGGTTGTTTGAGAAAAAATGTACTATTCAGTAATAATACTATAATAGGCATTCTACTCTGATCAGACTATATCTGGGCCACTGAGTTCAGTATGGGGTACCACATTTTAAGGAGGATGTTAATCATCTAGGGAATGTGTCCAGAAGGGAGCAAGGAGAATGGAGAATGGGAAGAGAAGCATTAACTGTCTTCAAGTTTTTGAGTAGTTGGCACATAAAAGGATAAGGTTCATTCTGATTAGAAATAGAGGAAAGGAGGCAGCTAGGTGGCACAGTGAATAGAGCACTGGCCCTGGAGTCAAGAGGACCTGAGTTCAAATCCGGCCTCAGACACTTGATACTTACTAGCTGTGTGACCCTGGACAAGTCATTTAACCCCATTGCTTTGCCCCCTCCCCCCCACAAAAAAAAACTGAGGGAAGAGCTGGGAGGAATGGGTAGAAGTTGTCAAATGACAGACAATTACAGGTATTCAAAAGGTTAACTGACTGCTTAGGAATTAGTGGATTGAGAAAAGGCCATTGGATTTATGAGTTAAAAAGCATTAAAGAGAGTGAGAGTTCACTCCAGTAGATAGAAGGAAATCTGAGTGAGAAGAGAGAACCCACTTCCTTCAGTGTATCTGCTATACCATTTTCCCACCTAAATACACACATACGCACACACATACACACACACACACACACACAC
>NW_020954701.1:9405-9472 GCF_900497805.2 Vombatus ursinus
ACACATGCATAGTACTTTAAGATTTGCAAAATTCTTTGCAAATATCTCATTTTATCATCACAACTAC
>NW_020954701.1:9519-16294 GCF_900497805.2 Vombatus ursinus
CCTGAGAGATAGGTGCTATTTTTATCTCTATTTTTACAAATGAGGAAACTGAGGCAGACAGCGATTAAATGAACTGCCCAGGATAATACAATTAGTAAGTATCTAAGACCAAATGTGAACCCAAATATTTCTGACTCCAAATTCAGCACTTTTTCTATTGTGATACCTGACTATCCAAAATAATTCCAAAATTTATTTTAAATTCCGGCTCTTAAAATCATATGGAGAAAATTATAGTTTGATTCACTTAGCAAAATAAATTTCTGAACCTTTTGAAGATGATCATAGATTTAGAACCAGAAGAAACCCTACAAGCTCCCTGTCCCCCTTAAAAATAGATGAACCAACTGGGCCCTGGAGAGGTTAAATAAATTTCTTGAGGTTACACAGGTAGGAAATGCTACAACCAGGATTCAAACCCAGGTCCTCTGACTCCAAATCCAGTGCTTTTTTACTGTGTTCTATTTCCAGTGCTAGATTATCCAACAGACGCACTAGATGTGTGCCTAGAAACCTTTAAGTGAAACAGAAAGCAGAAATCATATTGGCCTTTACTCAGAGACAGCCTGATACATGGTACCATTTTCAAAACATTTGTTTACATGATGGTCACGTTCTTATCCGTCTCTACAAACTATTCTTCAACTACAACTTTGGATCCCTGTCTTCAAGGTCTTGAGATAGTGGAGAGGCTGTGCATGAAGGATAAACTCCAGAGAGTTGTATGGGGATAAAGCTCTCCAGACACAACGAGGATGGTCCTCAGATAATAAACAGTCTATCAGTTGCCCCATATTTAGAGATGAACCACCTCAAATGATGAGGGAATTGCTGGTAAGAGTTGACCTCTGGGCAGTACTTGGGAGGAGGTGCCAGAGTTTCCAGTTGGTTGGTATAGCCTTTGAGCATCATCTGCAAACCATGATGAAGCATCATAGGAGAACTCTAGGGACAACCTAGTGATTGTTTTTAAGTACAAATTATGTGAGAAGATTGTGGAAATCTTGGTGTCAGTGGCCACACAGGGTCATAATCTATCATTGCTGGATTCTAGAGATTTACTCCTCCATTTAATATTTGAAACCAGTGAGACAGTAATGAATACGCTAATGTGTTTATATTCTTATTTTACAGGAGAAATCACAAAAGAACACCTGCTTCTTTGTGGAGCAAATGATTGTATGACAACCAGCACAGCTACAAACAGTACTAAGCGCCCAGGAAATGATTTAATCTACACCCTGCTGGGTATCTATACTGGTATGTGTCTAGAGTAAATACCATTTAGTAGTCAATAGTAAGGAAATGTGGGCAACTAAAACTCTCTTCCTCTTGTGTTTACTCAGGAAAGGCTATCCCCCCAACTTTACATAATTTCTCTCCTAGAAGAGATCTGATATGCTGTGAGGGGCTGGTTTGTGTTGGTAGGTGTTTTTCAAGTGAAGTTAGAGATACCAGAGTTTACTCCTATCCCAGTGTATTAGCAAAGGTAAGCCAATGAGATTTATAAGATAACAGGAGTGAGAGGTTCAGTGAACAGAAACTGTCACAGTTGGTGGTGGTCTTCCTGTAGCCCCAGAAGAAGCTCATATATAAAGCCAATCTTTCATGGAATTTCAGCCCTATGGCATATGGTGGTTGTGTCCATTCCATACTGTGTTCTGAGACAGTGTTCCTTCTTTCCAGCATCTTGGGCTCTTGTTCATGGAAGGCATTTTATCTTTTATGTCCCCAGAAAAACAGTTACTCTGTAGATCCCTACTTGCCTACCTGGTGTTCACAGGATCCAGAGAACTGTGATAAGCAATTCAAATGATGAGAGGTTGGGAATTATTGATTAAGAGTCAACTCGAAGGCAGTACTTACATAGACTTTTGTGAGACAATATTTCTAGGTCACACTTGTGTCAGAGATTAGAAAGTGTAACAAGAGATGATAAATTAACTTCACAAACAGGAAATAGTAGCCATGTTTCATTTATAGGGTTGCATAATTCAAACATAGAGTGGTAAGACAGTAATTTGCCACCTCCTCCTAAGATCCAGTTCTAATTCCAGTAAGTTCTGAAATCTCTAGATATGCAGTCAAGGACAAATGATATGAACAAAAAACTAATGTCATATTTGGCTGATTTCTCTGCCTGAAGGTGGCATCTTTGATACCATCTTTCTGTGCCAATCACATAAAAGAGATGTATAAGGAAGAGATCTCATTCTAGTGATTCCCAGATGTTTTGTGCAAAAGGTTTTTGTTTTGTTTTGTTTGTTGAAGTATCCACCAGGTAATGTGGTACAAGAATAAAAACAGGGGATGAGGCTGCATTTCCAGAATTAGTTTTAATCTTACCTCTTCCCCTAGTTAGTTAGTGGAAGCTAGGGAAATCCCCAATTCTCTAGACCTCAGTTTTCTCATCTGTAAAATGAGTGGACTGGACATGATAATCTTGATAGTACCTTCCAGTTCTAGAACTATGATCCTTTGATCTCCAGATTGTCTTCCAGCCCTCTGTGTATACTTCCCTTTACGTAAATGAATCAGTGTGACTTTGCTTTTGCTTGATGAGCATATTCCCATACCCCAATTTTAACACTTTCTCTGATGGCTTCTTCTGGTCTGCTTTATAGACAACAAAAAATCTTGGGTAACCTTAGGCCACAAATTGGCTTAGATTATAAAAAGCCAGTGACCTATTGGTTTTTCAAGTCTAAAAGTACAAAATAGAAATAGTACACGTAAAATATAAAGAAACTATTATTGTTTTAATTTCAGCCATCAACTTCTCTGAAAATACATATATTTATGATAAAAATAGTGTTAAGGAAAAACTAACACAATACAGTAGAACATAGAAAAACAGAAAAAAATAAAGAGTATGCTATCACAAGAAAAAAAATTCAGGCTCCTAAAACTTTGTCTTCCTACTAGAATCTCTTTCAAGGAGCCATTTTTGAAAGCATATGATGTATTTTTTTTCTCTTTTTGGCCACTCACCTCTCTTGAGTTGTTCTGGGAACTAAACTTTACCTAGAAGCAAGACAGGTCTGGGACTCCATATATTTATATGTAACATCCCTTCAGGAGAATGTTTCAACATCCTATTACACAATTTTGAAACTAAAGATCCTAATAATATGATGGAACCGCAAGAAAAGAATC
Source organism: Vombatus ursinus (assembly GCF_900497805.2). Lineage (NCBI taxonomy): Eukaryota > Metazoa > Chordata > Mammalia > Diprotodontia > Vombatidae > Vombatus > Vombatus ursinus. The sequence continues at coordinate 12,676 of NW_020954701.1, forward strand.
TTATGCAATAGCTGAAGATAAGAGAAATATATCTCAATAGTGATTCTATAAAGAGAAATCAGCTAATGTAGTTGAATTAGAAAAGTACTATAATCATTAGGAATTTATGAGAGAGTACAGTATGAGTGACTTGGGGATATGGACTAAAAGAATCCTTTCCATACCACAACTAGTAAAATATAATACCTTTGTATTATAAAGAGGAGAGATCAATGAAATGAGAGTGAGCATAATCTCTTGAGACTTCCAAATAGTCCTCAATAAGATTCCATTCTAATTCATTAGCACCATCGAATTAACATGATTTGTGGAAGGACATGGAGTTAGGGGCAGGTGGTAAAGATATTTTTGCTCATGGGAAACTCACTGACTGGTTCAGCCACAAGAAACAAAGAGTAGGAATGAATGAAAACTGCTCTAAATGAAGCAGTGCTTAAAAATGAGGATCCTCGGAGATCATTGCTAAGACTAGTCATATTGATTTTGTGAATGTTCTCAAAAAGGCCGTAATCAATAAAATCTAGTTTTCAGTTATCTGAAAACTTTTATACCCTGGCTTTTCCAAGTAGTGAAATGTAAAACCTATTGGGAGAAATTGGAAGAAAGATGTATACATACATATAAATATATTGTATATATGTATATGTATGTATGATATATTGTATGTATGAATATATTGTATATATCTATAATATGTATATATATCATATATACATGTGTGTGTGTATGTATACATTCTCTCTGTGTGTATATATACACATATACAAACACACAGAGTGAAAAAGAAAAAGACTAAATACATTTCAATATTAGTAAGTATAAAATAAAGAAAAATAATCCCACGGATTACTAGAATGTTGGAGTTGGAAGAGCCCAATTTCTCCCTTAAGCATAAACTGCTTCTGTAACCTCTCCAAGGAGTTCACACCCAGCCTCCAATTTGAAGACCTCTTGTAATGGGGAACTCATCAGAAATTCCCTGGCAAAGAGCTGTTCAGGTTTGTATTCATTATGTTTCTGTGTGTTATTGGCTGCTTACATATCTCCAGGTTGCTCCATTTGCTATAAGACTCTAGAAAGAATCCATTTGTTCCAAAATCATGGGTCTAAAATTCTGTGACAACCAAAAAGTTTAACAAAAAAGCCACATTTTGATCATACTTGTCACATCAGGTTCCTTCTGTCTCCATAGGAAGTGGGATTTTGGCAGTATTATTGATAGCGGTATTTCTTGATCAAATTCCAAATGATTCAGAAGAAAATGAAGAGGAAAAGAATATTCCTGTATGGAGCCGTTTCCTGGCAACTTTTCAACATCTTAAAGACAAACGGCAATGTTTACTCATTCCTCTGACAATGTATAGTGGATTTGAGCAAGGGTTCATTTCTAGTGACTATACAAAGGTATGGGAAAAAACGAAAATCATATATTAGTGTGTATAACTAATGGTGATGTTGTGTGTGCTATTTCTACTAATGATGTAAGTGGATTCTGCTGAGAGACAGGGCAGACACAGGGCCTACTGTGAGTCTTCAATGTGTTTCCTTCTAATAATTAATACCAAATGACGGGCATGATAGTTTATCCAAGTATCTGAAGGCCAGCCTCTTGGAAGAAGGATTAGTTTTGTTCTGTTTGTCCTCAAAGGACAAAACTAGAATCAATGAATTTGAGTTGCAAAGAGACAAATTTGTGCTTCATGTGAGCATATTAGAGCTGTCTCAAAATGATATAGACTACTCCAGGAGTCCCCTCCTTGAAGGTCATGGATTATCTTTCAGATCAAGTTTGGACTTTCAACTTAAATTATGTGATTGTGAGTCCATCTACTTCTCACAACACTTATGTGGTTTAAATACTACAGGTATTATTATCCCTACCATCTTATTTTCAGGTATGACAGAGTTGGCTAAAAGACTAGCCCAGATAACGATTAAACATATGAAACTGGATCTAAACCAGGATGTTTCCCGACTCTAAATCCAAACTTCTTTTCACCAAGCCCAAGCATGACGCTTTTCCTATAATCAATGACAACCAACTTCTGTGTGTGTGTCAAACTCTGAGCAAGATCTTCCAGTTGAGTCTTTACTCATGTAAAAATATATTTTTTCCCCAATATGGCTTCCTGTAAGACTTGGGATAATAGTAATAAAATGTTATTGCCCAGTTGCAAACACCACCAATAAAATCCACTTTGGGATTGAATTTTAGAAAGGAATTATTGAGGAAACTAAAAGTACCACCAGTCTCAGTTAATTTTATTGTTCATGGTCAGGACAATTGTAGTATATCAGGCTATGGTAGTGCAGACTATGCAAGGATGAACTTAGCCATGGACTAACAGACCATCACTGTTTCCCATTCCCTAAGATCTACTCTTCAGTGTCTTCCTTGACTTTATTTCCTTGGCTAAGATGTAGTTTGGAGACTGAGGATGAGACAAGTTGGAACACTTACCAAGGAGCTCAAGCAAAATCTTTTACATTTACTCAAATAAGAAACATTTTTCTGCCTCCCATTTGCTTTGAGACTTTTCTCATTTTTAATCACCTTCCTTCATCATCCCCATGGGAGGCAGCTAGGTGACACAGTAGAGTGCTAGGCCTGGAGACAGAAAAACCTGAGTACTAATCTAGCTTTGGATGCTTCCTAAGTCATTTAACCTCTTCCTGCCTCAGTTTCCTCAAATGAAAAATGGAGATAATTACAGCACTTTTGTAATAGGGTTGTTATGAGGATCAAATGAAGTAATATTTGTAAAGTATTTATCACAGTGCCTGACACATAGTAGGCACTTAGCAAATGCTTATTGCCTTCTCTCCCTTCCTTAGTAATCAAGGCAGTAAGTAATGATCAGCTTCATCAATCATCTTTAGTAGCATAATTCCTGAAGAAAATGAAGTGGATTTATTCATAGAGGGATGATTGGGATGAATTTTGTCAATGAACTCTAAATTCAGTTCATTTCCTTTGGATCCAAAAAGATTTCACATGCGAAGATGAGCATTTTCCTTTAAGGACCTAAATGATGAAACAAAATTTCAGGCTAAATCAACATGCCATCCATCAAATAGCAGAATGAGTTAGAGCATGATTTAAATTCCTCTTGAAAAAGCTTAATTCTCAAACTGTGACAATTCAGAAGCAACAAAGTGGCTAAATCTGGTCTTGGAATCAGGGAGATCTGGATTCAAATCCCACTTCTGACACATCCTGGCTGTGTGACCCTGGGCAAAACATGAAACATCTCAGGGCTCTAAGTAACTCTCTAGGACTGTCAGTTATGGAAAAAGAGCTAAGCTGCAATGGTCAAATTTCCATCTAGATCTTCTCTGTAGTCATGAAATGACGGATTCAGTCCCTACACATAAGGAAGGACAGTCATGAGTGCAAATATCATTTTAACATTTGCCTCTTTTCTCTTCAGTCATATGTCACCTGTGCCCTGGGGATACACAATGTTGGGTTCGTGATGATCTGCTTTTCGGGTGCCACTTCCCTTTGTTCTTTGATATTTGGAAAGCTCTCCCAGTACACTGGCAGAAAAGTTTTGTATGCAATAGGTTTGTATCTATCTATCTATCTATCTATCTATCTATCTATCTATCTATCTAT
>NW_020954701.1:16304-53367 GCF_900497805.2 Vombatus ursinus
ATCTATCTATCTATCTATCTATCTATCTATCTATCTATCTATCTATCCACTTACTCATCTGTCTATCTCTCTGTTAATAGCAATAAGTTGCTATCTTTTCTATCTGAAGATGATGTTTCTAATTCATTGGGCTGCATGGTAGGGAAAGAGCTTTGGTCCTAGAGTTAGAAGACCTGGATTTAGCTGCTTATTGGGTCCTTTACTATTCATGTAACTAGGAAGAAGTTATTTTTATTCTCTTTCCTCTGGGCCTTGATTTCTTGGCAATAAAATAAGGGCTTTAGGTGAGATCGGTAGTGTCAAACTCAAATGCAAATGGGGACCATTAAACTGTACGTAAGGATCCCTGTAGTATCATATTGACTTAGAAAACTACATACTAATATCATCTATGTTCCATTGTATTTTTATTTATTTTGATAAGTGTTTCCCAATTATATTTTAATCTGATTCCCCAACACTTGGGAGTACTGAGGGTTCATGGCCCACAGGCCCTGTATTTGACACTCCTGGACTAAATCAAAGCAAAGGTCACATCCGACTCTAAATTTTAGTAGACTATCATTCAGGGATGTTGTTTACTTTATCTACATATGCATACTTATAGGCACATACATATTCTTATGTACCTATAAATGTTACTTATTGTATTATGATTATTATATCAACAGAACATGTTCTTTGTTATTCTATGTGAAATTGCACTTTTCCCCAACGCACTTTACAAATATCAACTAGCTCATTTGATCCTTACAGAAGCACTCAGAGGTATTCATATTCATTTTCACCTGATCTATTTCATGGTCAATAGCATACACTTGCCAGATGGTAGGCCAGAACTAGGGGGACAACCTGTAAGCAAAGAATAGAAAAAAGAAACAAAATTAACCCAAATAACACTGATGATATATGACAGTGGGATTATGCTATAGAACCACAGTAAAATTGAGGAGAAATCTAGAAGTGAACTTGGGGGATGTCTAGCAAGGAGGAACCTTTAAAACTACCTACCTGAATCCTTTTATTTTACAGATAAAGAAACTGAGGCCTAAGAGGTGAACTTATCTAAAAGTTACAGAGATAGTAAGTAGAGTGAGGATTTCACCAAAAGCAGTCTTTTTGCTCTAAATCTAGGATCTTTTCCCATTTTTTTACTTTTTTGCATATCAGTGTGGAATTTAGAAGACTAACATGGGAAAAGACTCATTTATTAAGACATCATTATTAAGATTTTTACTAAGTCTGTTTACTGCAGCTACCATGCCTACAATTGTTGGTAGGCTTCCTTCTCAGCCTGCTATGCTACAGCATACTTTCTTTACTCATTATCTAAGGCTTCAAATTTGATAGATTTTATTGTATCCATTATTTTAATAGTCTTTTGTCTTGAACATCAAAAGGGAAAAGAACGGAGCTCAATATGAATGATAATAAATGAGGATTTTAAACTATGAAGTTGGAAACATATATTCAATCAATGCCTGAAAGAATTGGAGGATGGAGAAATTAATCAGTAAGGCATGTGGACAGATACTTTCCTGTTCCAAAGATATGCTTATTACATTTTAAAGAGAAACAAAAAGTGTCTTATGAGCCGGAAGCCAAGATGTTAACATAGTGTGGAAGTCACAGTGTCAGGAACATTGTGAGACAGAATGATGTAGGGGAAAGAACTTTTGGTTTAGAAAGCTTTTCTCTGTCCCCAATAGTTAACTTACCTTTGTTTTCCTCCTTCATACTTCTAATACTGGCAACTGACCTAGGTCCTAAAATCATAGAATATACTGCTTCTGATGGGTCTGTTCTTTAGTAACCCATTGACTGTCTTGGACCCGAGTTTCCCCAGTTTAGTCTTCATAGCCAGTATATCTGTCAGTTAGCCAACCAATCAAGAAGCCTTTCACATTATTACTATGTGTCAGACCCCTTTCCAAGTGCTTGGAGTACAAAGAAAAGCATAAATAAAAAGAAGAAAAAAATTCATGGATGCTTGAAGAAGACCCAGAAACTCTAGGGTAGGTTTGTATTGATAAGAAATTCTTCATCCCAGTAGCATCTGTGCTTTGTCTTAGTACAAAAAGGAGACTTATAAAAGTCCAAGTTCCAGTTTAGACTCATTGAAGTGGGTACACACCAACCTGCACATAAACTTAGACAAAGAAAACACTTGGGGGTATTTTAAGGAAACTGTTCAAATACAGGAAGCCAAAAAATCAGCAAAAGAATTTCTTCTGTGGATCTAAATCCCACCTCCTGTTCTTTCACTCATTTAGAGTAGTCATTTGTTTCCTTTTCCTTTTCTCTTCAAACCCACAGGTTCAACAATACACCTGTCCTGCATGATTTTCCTTTTGCTGTGGAAACCTCATCCCTCTCAGAAGATTGTCTTCTTCTTTTTGGCTGCTTTCTGGGGCATGGGCGATGCTGTTTTTCAGACACAAAACAATAGTAAGTACCATTCTTCAGTTTTTGCATCTTCAGACCATGAAGATTGTAAAAGCTTCTAGGAGGGAAAGCAAAGCTCCATCAGTGCTGATTTATTAAGTGTCCACTGTGTGCCAGGCATTCTGCTAGGCCTTCAAAATACAAATACAAAGAATGAAATAATCCTTATTCTAGCTTAGGTTCTAAGTGGGAAACAAGAAGTACATACATAAATATATACAGAATAAATATAGAATAAATACAGATAGATTTAAGGTGGTTAAAAACAAAATATTTAGAAAGAGAAGGCCCTAACAGTTGGGATGATCAGGAAAGACTTTATGTGGAAAGTGGCAGTTGAGTGGTGGTCAACAAAGTAAAAGATTAATTCTATAAGGAGAATGGAGCTGGAATGCCATGTGTGAAGAACAGAGAGAAAATCAGTTTGTTTGGATCACAGTGTAGGAGGGACAGTTATATCCAATGAAGTTAGAAAGACTTTCAAAGCCAAGTAGAGTTTATATAATAACTTAGGTGAACCACTAGGGTTTGTTTAGGAGGGGAATGATATGATCAGATATGAAAGATTTGACAACTGATTGGATATATGGTGTGAGAAAAGGCAAGAATTCAAGCATGATGTCAAATATATAAACTTGAGAGATGGGAAGAATGGTGGTCTTTCTACAAAAATGAGGACATTTGAAAGAGAAGTGATTTGGGGGAAGAAAAGGTAAGTTCTTTTTTGAACATGTTGGATTTGAGGTATCTCTGGGGCATCTAGTCTGAAATATTCAACAGGCAGTTGGTGATGTGAGATTGAAGCTCAGGGTAGAGATAGGACTGGATATATTGATCAGGGAGTTATTTTCATGGAAATGATAATTAAATCCATGAAAACTGATGAGGCCACTGAGAGAATATGCATAGAAAAAGATAATAAGACCAAGGATAGAGTCTGAAGAATATCCACTATTAAAGGGCATAGAGATATGGTGAGCCAGCAAAGGAGACTGAGAAGGAACAAAGAGATTGGAGCAGATCCTAGAAAGATTAGAGTCATGCAGTCCCAGAGAGGAGACAGTATCCAGGAGGAGAGGGTGACAAACAAGGTCAAATGCAGTAGGGAAGTCAAGAAGGATGAGAATCAAGAAAAGACTTTCTGATCTTGCAATTATGAAATCAATGGCAACTTTGAAGAGAGAAGTTTCAGGTGAGTAACACAACCAGAAGCCACATTGCAAAGGATTTAATAGTGAATGAGAGGAGAGAAAGTAGAGGCTATGAATGTAGACAGCTTTTGCTCAGTTTGACTGAAAAAAAAAACAGATATATAGCAAACTAGCTTAAAGTTATTAGGGTCCGTTGCTGTTGTTGTTCAGTCGTTCAGTCATGTCCAACTCTTTATGACCCCATGCCAGGTGCTTCTATCCTCTACTATCTCCCAAAGTCTGTCCATCAATTTGTCTCATCCTCTGCCGACCCCTTTTCATTTCGCCTTCAATCTTTGCCTACATCAGGGTCTTTTCCAATGAGTCCTGTCTTCTCATTATACGTATTTTAAACTTTAGCTTCAGTATTTGACCTTCCATTGAAAAAACAGTGTTTGCTTCCTTCCTCCCCATCTACCCTCATTGAGAAGGCAAACAACTCAATATAGGTTATACATGTGTAGTCATGCAAAACACTTCCATAATAGTCATGTTGTGAAAAACTAACTATATTTCCCTTCATCCTATCCCACACCCCATTTATTCTATTCTCTCCTTGGACCCTGTCCCTCCTCAAAAGTGTTTGCTTCTGATTACCCCCTCCATCAATCTGCCCTCCCTTCTATCACCTTCCCTCTCTTATCCCCTTCTCCCCTATTTTCCTGTAAGTTAAGATAGCTTTCCATACTGAGTGTGTATGTTATTCCCTCCTTAAGCCAAATATGATGAGAGTAATATTCACTCATTCCCTCTCACCTCCCCCCATTTCCCCTCCACTTAAATACTTTTTCTTGTTTATGTGAGATAATTTACCCCATTCTGCCTCTCCCTTTCTCCTTCTCCCAGTACATTCCTCTCTCACCACTTAATTTTCTTTTTTAGATATTGTCCCTTCATATTCAACTCATCCTGTGCCATGTCTGTCTGTCTGTCTATCTATCTATCTATCCATCTATCCATCAAGTCAATTTTTCTGTTTAGCTCCAGCTTCTCAAGAATGTACTAAATTCCTCTACATCTTTGAATGTCAATTTTTCCCCTCATTGATTACACTCAGTTTTGCTAGGTAGGTGATTCTTGGTTGTAATCTTAGTTCCTTTGACTTCTTGAATATCATATTCCAAGCCCTCTGATCTCTTAATGTAGAAGCTGCTAAATCTTGTGTTATCCTGATTGTGTTTCCACAATACTTGAATTGGTTCCCTCTGGCTACTTGCAATATTTTCTCCTTGACCTGGGACTATAACATTCCTGGAAGTTTTCCTTTTGTGATCTCTTTCAGGAGGTGATCAGTGGATTCTTCCAATTTCTATTTTACCCTCTGATTCAAGAATATCAGGGCAGTTTTCCTTAATAATTTCTCTAAAGATGATGTCTAGGCTCTTTTTTTTTTTTATCATGGCTTTCAGGTAGTCGAATAATTTTTAAGTTATTGCTCCTGGATCTATTTTCAAGGTCAGTTGTTTCTCCAATGAGATATTTCACATTGTCTTCTATTTTTTTCCTTCTTTTGGTTTTGTTTTATAATTTCTTGATTTTTCATGGATTCATTAACTTATATTTGTTCCATTCTAATTTTTAAGGAATTATTTTTTTTCAGTGAGCTTTTGAACTTTCTTTTCCATTTAGCCAATTCTGTTTTTAAGGCATTCTTCTCCTTATTGGCTTTTTGGACCTCTTTTGCCATTTGGGTTAGTCTATTTTTTAAAGTGTAATTTTCTTCAGTATTTTTGGGGTCTCCTTTATCAAGTTGTTGACTTTTTTCTATGATTTTCTTGCATCACTCATTTCTCTTCCTATTTTTTCCTCTGCTTCTCTTACTTGCTTCTCAAAATCCTTTTTGAGCCCTTCCGTGGCCTGGGATTGATTCATATTTTTCTTGGAGGCTTTGGACGTGGGAGCTTTGACTTTGTTGTCTTCTTCTGGTTGTATGTTTTGATCTTCTTTGTCACCAAAGTAAGATTCTATAGTCTTGAGTTTTTTATGCTGTTTGCTCATGTTCCCAGCCAATTACTTGACCTTTCACTCTTTGTTAAGGTAGAGCTCTGCTTCCAGTGTGGAAGGTGTACTGTCCCAAGCTTCAGGATTTTGTGTAGCTGTTTTCAGAAATACTTCTAGGGACCTGTAAATTTTCAGTTCTTCCAAGGTGGTATGATCAAATGAGAGATGTTTACTCCTTTCTTGGCCTGTGTTCTGGTCTATGAGTGACCACAAGCACTCTTTTCTGCCTTGGAATTGTGAAGAGGATTCCTTCTCCACTGCCACCACAAGTTCTGCTATGTGAGCATTCCTCCTCACCCTAGGACCTCCATTCAGGACTGAGACTCAGATCCAAGCACAGGTAATTCAAGAGAATCCTGCTTTAGCACAAGCAAAGAGATCCCTGCAATCCCCCTCTGATCAGCCACTTTATCCCCACACTGTCTATGGACCAAGAGCTCCAGAAGAAGCCACCGCCCCAGGGCTATGCCAGGACTGGAGCCAGACCATGGTCCTCTCTCACCCAGGTCCAACAGACCTTTCGTACTGACCTTCTAAGTTGTCTTTGGTGTTTGTGGGTTGAGAAGTTTGGAAACCACTACAGCTGCTAGTGATTCAGTCCCCTGAGGCCTGCTCTGGGTTTGCTGAGGCCTGATCTTTTCCTGTGAGGCCCGTGCTGAACTTTGCTCCTCTCCCATCCCGTCACAACAGACCTTTCCCATCAACCCTCCAGGTTGTCTGGGGCTGGAAATTTGTTTCACTCTGTCTTTTTGTAAATTATGCTGCTCTAGAATTTGTTTAGAGCCATTTTTACAAGTATTTGTAGGGGTTTGGGGGAGAGCTCATTGCTTTTGCTCTGCCATCTTGGCTCAGCTACTACTTTTCTTACCTCCACCTGAAAGGGTGCAAAACTGCAATGTATTCCACAGGAAGAAATACAGTACCTGAAGTCAGAAGCCTAAGTACTGGCTTCTGAATTCAGAATACTCCCTACCTGTGTGACTCTGGTTGTTTAATCTCGATGGACTTCGGTTTCCCCAGTCCAATAGAGAGGCAATTTAGATGAAATGATAGACTAAATGTTATTTTGATCCCTTCTGACTCAAAAGATCCTTGAATTATCTATTGCTGTATGGCTTATCCCTTTTCTCAAGATTTGAACTTGCTGCCTTCAATGTTCTTAAACTAGTGGCAAATCAGATAACAAAGGACCTTTGACTTCTAGAGTAGTGTCTACTGGTGTCTTCTAGTGTCTTCTAGAGTAGATACAATTTATTCCAATCACTTTATTACATACCCTTAGATATCAGTGTTTTTGGTTTAGTCATAAATCTGGACTGAACTTTTAAATGGAGTTTCTTATACAGAACAATAGGTCAAATATATATATGGCTAGATCTCATAATTTGGCTCAAGAGTGAAACTCTTGGGGCAGCTAGGTGGCGCAGTGGATAGAACACCAGCCCTGGATTCAGAAGGACCTGAGTTCAAATCTGACCTCAGACACATAACACTTACTAGCTTTGTGACCCTGGGCAAGTCACTTAACCTCATTGCCTAGCCAAAAAGAAAAAAAAAAAGAAAGAGTGAAACTCTCCTTGCAAGTGTTTTCACAGTACTGGAAAACTACATATTGCTTTAGGCAAGAAGAAAAATTATGTAACCACTTATTGTGTATCTTAGTACCCTAAGGCCATAGAACTAGAGTTTTAGAATAAATCTTTAGAACATAAATAACCTTTTTGTGAAAAGTTTTTTTTTGTTGTTGTGAATTTGACAAATACCCACAAACATGAACAGACGAAGGTTGCATGTGAAACTGAATCCTTATTATGTATATCTTGCTTTAAAACGTATGTAATAAATTTGCAATATTAGTTTAAAAAAAGAAAATTATGTGAAAATGCAACCTATTCATGGCATCCAAGAATTATATGGGACGAGAATGTTATGTATTGTATTCCTATATACAATTTCAAAAAGTCTCTTGGGCTGACCCTTTTCCTTTCACTAACTGACTGTATGACCTAGGGCAAGACATTTGACCACTGCAGAACTCACTTGTTCTGCGACATGAGGGATTTGGGCGGGATGATCTCTGATTTCAGCTCTTTCATTCTTGCTACCATTTATACTTCACTCTTTCTAAAGTGGCCTGTTAACTTCCTGGAGTAGCCTTAACTTCTATTGAATACTCACAAAATACAAAGGTCTACACTAGATTCTCTGTGTGTGTGTCTGTGAGTGCACACATGCAGGTATGTGGGTGTTGTATGTGTTTTGGAGAAGGATAGATATGGCTTCAGTCTTCACTGACTCATCTAAATTTACTTTCATTATGCAAAGACTAGAGGGGAAAGGTGATTTAATGGATGGAGTGCTGGTCTAGTAGCCAGGAAGGTCTTGATTAAAGGACCTTTTCAGACATATATTCTTATGTGATCTTGGACAAGTCACCTAATCCCTTAGGGCAATTCTCTCAGTCTATTAGTTTCAGAGAAGGTGAAGACTTGCATAGATGAATGGAGTTTCTTCATCTGTGGCTTCACTATATCAATGAAATCACAGGTCAAGTCTCTATTCCTTCTCAGGAACATTAAAAGTGAAAGTAAATGCACATATCGTTTAGACCACTCACATACACATTCAGTGTATGAGACCAGAGTATGTTGACCTTCTTTTCCTTGAATTAATTATCTGGATTACAGGATTAATTTTATGGTGTTGAAGTCTGGACCACTAGACTTGCAAAAACAAAGGTTCAAGGGTCAAAGCTTGGTTATAAAGAGAAGCTTGGTTATAAAGAGAAGCATCATTTTGTCTTGACATGGCATAGTCACTGTGTCACAACCGAGCAGTCATCTCTGATTCCTCACTGTCTCTCACTCCACTTACAGAAACAGTTAACTTATAAATAATAAATTATATAATGAAATGTATAATAAATTATGATTATAAATAATAAATAACTTATAATAATGAGTTATAAATAGTTAACTAATAGTTAAATCTTATTGATTCTAGCTCCACAACATCTCTCGGCATTTGTCACTTTCTTTCCCCCTTCACCTTTCTCCTGGATGGTTACAGTAGCATCCAAACCAGTCTATTTGACTCGTCTCTTCCTTCTCCAGTGCATAGGCTGTCTTCACTACCAATTTCCCCTGCCCAGAATAATAAAGATAATAAGAATAATAATAGGTACCATTTATATTGTACCTACTATGTGCTAGGCATTGTGCTAAGCTCTTTACAAATATTATCGCATTTGATCTTCACAAGCACCCTAAGAGATAGGTGCTATTATTATCATCATCCCCATTTTATAGTTGAGGAAACTGAGGCAAGCAGCGGTTAAGTGACTTTTCCAAGGACATACAGTTAGTGAGTTTCTGAGGCTGGATTTGAACTTTGGTCTTCTTGACTCCAGGCCCAGCATTCTATTTCACTGTACCACTCTTCATTTCCAATTCTTAGAATATGGCTTCCTGCAAAACTTAACTCAAACATGACTTCCTGATTTCCCCTAACCCCCTCCCCCATAACTGGTATTAATTATGTATGTATTTTGCATATATTTATGCATGTATTTAGTGTCTACCTACACAACATAAACTTCTTGAGGGCAAGGACTGCTTCACATTTGTCTTTTTTATCCCTAAGGCTTGGCACAATGCTTGGAAAGTGGCAAGGGCTTGATAAATACTTATTGACCAATTGAGCATTAATTGAGGGATCCTAATAAATGGAAATTTAACTGGTATTAATTTGAATAGAATAGAACTTTGCTTTTGGAAAACAGTTTATATCATGTTTAAAAAGAATCATTATCAACAACATTATAGCTATAATATTAGTTCAGTTTGTATTTTGTCTTAGCTCTAAATTCTATTTTAATACCTCGATTGAACTTTGTTCACTTTATTCTTTCCAATACACCATGTTATATTTGTGCTTTTGGGTCCATTAAAAAGAAATGAGTAGAGTCAATATGGCATCAGAAATTGCACATAACTTTTGTAACCATCCCATAATTTTAGTCTTTGGGTCAGATTTACAAGCCTTTTCTTCATCTCCATGATTTCTTTCTTTCTTTTTTTATTAATTTATTTTAATTTTTTTCTCCCCCTGCCTCCCCAAGATGGCACACAATCTGATATAGGCTATACAAATACATTCCTTTCAAACCCTTTCACATTAGTGATGTTGTAAGGAAGAATTAGAACCAATAGGAGGAACTACAAGAAAGAAGAAACAAAACAAAACAGAAGAAAAAAAAAGAGCAAATAGTATGCTTCAATCTGCATTCAAACTCCATAGTTCTTTCTCTAGATGTGGATAGCATTTTCCATCACGAGACCTTTGGAGATGTCTTAGATCCTTGCATTACTGAGAAGGGCTAATTCCATCAACATTAGTCATCACACAACATGGCTGTTACTGTGTACAACATTCTCCTGGTTCTGCTCACTTCACTCAGTATCAGTCCATACAAGTCTTTCCAGGTTGTTCTGAAGTCTGCCTACTCATCATTTTTTATAGCACAATAGTATTCCATTACATTCATATTCCACAACTTGTTCAGCCATTCTCCAATTGATGGGCATCCCCTCAATTTCCAATTCTTTGCCACCACAAAAAGAGCTGCTATAAATATTTTCATACATGTGGGTCCTTTTCCCACTTGTATGATCTCTTTGGGATACAGCCCAAGAGGTAGTGTTGCTGGGTCAAAGGGTATGCCCATTTTATAGCCCTTTGGGCATAGCTCCAAATTGCTCTCCAAAATGGTTGGATCATTTCACAACTCCACCAACAATGCATTAGTGTTCCAATTTTCCCACGTCTCCAAAATTTATTATTTTCCTGTTTTGTCATGTTGACCAATCTGATAGGAGTGATGTGATACCTCAGAGTTGTTTTGATTTGCATTTCTCTAATCAATAGTGATTTAGAGCATTTTTTCATATGACTATAGATGGCTTTAATTTCTTCATCTGAGAACTGCCTGTTCATATCTTTTGACCATTTATCAATTGGGGAATGACTTGTATTCTTATAAATTTGACTTAATTCTCTATATATTTTAGAAATGAGGCCCTTATCAGAGACACTAGTTGTAAAAATTCTTTCCCAGTTTTCTACTTTCCTTCTAATCTTGGTTGCATTGACTTTGTGCAAAAACTTTTCATTTTAACATAATCAAAATTATCCATTTTGCATTTCATAATGTACTCTATCTCCTGTTTGGTCATGAATTCTTCTGATCTCCAAAAATTTGATAGGTGAACTATTCCTTGCTCTCCCACTTTGCTTATAGTATCAGCTTTTATATCTAACTCATGAACCCATTTGGACTTTATTTTGGTATATGGTGTGAGATTTTGATCTGTGCCTAGTTTCTGCCATACTCTTTTCCAGTTTTCCAGCAGTTTTCGTCAAATAGTGAGTTCTTATCCCAGAATCTGGAGTCTTTGGGTTTATCAAATAGTAGATTACTATAGTCATTGACTACTGTTTCTTGAATACCTAACCTATTCCACTGATCCACCACTCTATGTCTTAGCCAGTACCAAGCAGTTTTGATGATTGCTACTTTATAATACAATTTAAGATCTGGAACAGCTAGGCCACCTTCCCCTGCATTTCTTTTCATTAGTTCTCTTGATATTCTGGACCTTTTGTTCTTCCAAATGAATCTTGTTATTATTTTTTCTAGCTCTATAAAATAATTTCTGGTAGTTTGGTATGGCACTGAATAAGTAAATTAATTTAGGTAGAATTGTCATTTTTTATTATATTAGCTCGGCCTACCCACGAGCATATGATATTTTTCCAGTTATTTAGATCTGACTTTATTTGTGTGGAAAGTGTTTTGTAATTGTGTTCATAGAGTTCCTGGGTTTGTTTTGGGAGGTAGACTCCTAAATACTTTATGATGTCTACAGTAACTTTAAACCTGGTGAATAACATCAACCTGAAACCAAGATCTGGCCTGACCTAAAGAAAATAAAGTAAATATATTATCTATAATTGAATATACCAGATTCAGTCTTATATTAGATTTGACTTTTCAATATCACCTCTCAATTATGAAATGAGAAATTAATCTCCAGCCAGAAGTAAAATGAATAAAAACCAGGAGAGGTGACTCCCCTTCTAGCATAATTGTGGAATCAGTCACTTAATATTCCTCACAGGGCTCTGGGAATTCCTTCAGCCCTTGGAGCAGTAGAGGTGTGATGTGACAACTTCTATCTCTTTATTCTATCTGATAGCTAATAAAAGATGTGCAAAATTGCCATGGAATCACTCATGGATTGATGTATTACTTTTAAGATACAAAAATTCCTTCTAAAAATGACCCTTTGCCCAATAAGCTGCTAAAGGGGATATGTCAGGACTGACGGGCTCCAAAAATCTGGCTTCTTTGTTTACTCTATTAAACATATATTTTTCAGGACACATTCAAATCAATGAGATCACAAATCCACTTGAACATCTGAGTTCCCAGGACAAGTGTCCAAAGTTTCCCTTATGATGAAACTTTCTGTGTCCCTATTATTTAGGGCACGATTTGATGTCTTTCACATGTCAATTCCTTACCCATCTAGGATATTAAGAGAGACAAATAGACTGGAGAGCTATGCTATTTTAAGTTTCCTTTTCTTCTATTTGTCTGTCTCTTTTGCCACCATAACATAACCCAGTGGAATTTCCTTTCCACAGCAACTTGACACAATAGATTTTTTTTTTCTTTCTGGGTATTTATTAAACCAAGACTGGTCTGTTTATGCATCTGAGGACAATCTACTTATTCATTCTACAAACCTAATTGAGTTCCTACTATGTGTAAGGTATTTCTACAGGAGAGTATCCATTATTTCACTTGTTACCAGCCCCACAAATCTCTTTTATACTACATCAGCTACTTTCCTAGCTATACTTTCCTAGCAATGGGTAAATATAATTCTTTATAGCTTTCCTCTTCCACATTCTCTTACACACCAGTGGCAATTTCCTGCCTCAGATGAAAGAGGATAAAGGGTTCTTTCCTTTGTCTTATCCGAAGATTCTCTCTGGCCAAAACCATAGCCAAATAGATTTGCCTTTCCAGTTTGTGGGAGGGAAGAGAAGGGTATTCTTCCTCTTTGTGTTTTTTTTTTTTATGATACGTTTTCCAACCAGCTACACCAATCAATTTTATTTCATCAAGTCTATACCCCATTCTCTTAACTAACTGGCATTTAAGGCATATACTATCTCCAAGTTATGGGACAGAGTGTCCTTTTCCTATGATTACTTTCCAATTTTTTGCTTCTTTCAGAAATTTTTGTCTGAATTTGAATTCAGAGATCCCACAATAATCTACACTTTTGCTCTTTCTTCTCCTTCCTGAGGTCCTTTTTTATATTTCTGGAATCAGAAAGTCATAGCATTTTAGGGATATAAAGAACCTGAGAAATCAAGTCTACCAGCCATCTTACACATAAGGAAATTGAATTTTCACAGAGATTAAATGTGTTGCGCTTAGTGCAATGCCTGGTATATATAGTAAGAGCTTATTACTACTTATTACTGACTGACTGATATGGCTAATTTCAGTAGCTCTGCATGGCAGAGCCTAGATTATCATTCAGGTCCCTAGACCCATAACCCCATCTCTTCACATTTTAGAATCTGTGCTTTGGTGGCCAGCACAAGAAAGTCAAGGAAGTGCCTTATCTTGTCTTAATTGCATGGCTTGTTCACACAATCTAAATTTTGATTTAATTGTAAAATCACTGAAGGAGACCAATCATTGGACTTAAAAATAGTAGCATCTTAGATTAAAAATCAAGTTTCCCACAACATTAGGTTGGGTAACAAACCAAATAATTATTGTATTTGGTTTGAACTCCTGTAAACTATGAAGAAGGAAGTGGCATTAAAAAATATAACCAATGCAATATTAAAAGAAAGGCTCTCAATTAAAATTTCCTTCTCTTTGCTTCTGTTTTTGGACTGAATTTTAAAGACTTCTGTAAAAAAAAGAAATGAGAGGGTTTTTAAATGTTCCCGGGAATATACTAATCCATGTACTTTGCACTATTTGATTATTTTTTAGATAATTCTCAAAAGATTTTGGCATTTAAGACATGAGATTGCACAGCTGCCAAATTCACAGCCGCTAAGTAGTCTGTCGGCAGGTGCCCTAAGTCAAGGAGAGGAAAAACAACCTTCTGTTCAGGAAGGTGTGTCTGAGAGTTGTGGAAGAGAGGGCTCATTTCCACTATTTCAGAAATATTGATGAAAGCAAAAGGATAAAAGTTCATTTACTGTATGTCAGTGTTTAG
Source organism: Vombatus ursinus (assembly GCF_900497805.2). Classification (NCBI taxonomy): domain Eukaryota; kingdom Metazoa; phylum Chordata; class Mammalia; order Diprotodontia; family Vombatidae; genus Vombatus; species Vombatus ursinus. Next base: position 30,256 of record NW_020954701.1, read on the forward strand.
ATGCCATATATTCATTCAAACAGAAGCCAATCGATATTTGATAAGATAAGGACTTCCTCTCCGTCCCCTTCAAGTACAGAATAAAGATAGCTATGTGATACAGTGAATAGAGTGTTGAATTTTGAATCAGGGAGACCTGAGTTCAAATCCTCCCTCAGGTACTTACTAGCTATGTGACCTAGGACAAGTCGCTTAAACTTTCTCAATTTTCGTTTCCTCCTCTCTAAAATGGCGATAATAGCACCTCCTTCACAGGGTTGGTGTAAAAATCAAATGAAATCACATATAAGATAAGCACTTTGCGAACCTTAAAGGCATATAAAAAGAGTGATTCTATAAGGAGTATGTGAGATGGGATGGCATTCCAGGCATGGAGGATGGCCAGTACAGCGTCACAGAGATGGAAAGATGGTTTCCTTCTATCCTGTAGTGTGGTAGAAGGAGTAATACCCCATGAGGCAAGGAAGATGGTTGGAGGCTGGGATAGTGGGGATAATAGTAGCACCTACTTCACCAGGTTGTTGTGAGGATGAAAAGAAATCCTATAAGATAAGCACTTTATAAATGTTACCTACCTCTCAGTCATTTTCATCAGAGATGAAATTTAAAATGAGTTTCACAAGAGAATCTGGTGCTTCCTTCTGGCTTCTAACTGTCATATGGCCCAGATAATAATAAGTTAATAATAACATGCTATTATTTTTTACTTCTGCAGAAAAGTAGAAAAAGTAACTTGAACATATAACTGGTTTCTAACTTCTATACCTGTTTCCCTTCAAATCACTATGACCTTGAAGAGAGATCACAGTTGTTTTTTTCTCGTATCCCTTGTCCTACTCCTTAAAATTAATATAGGAAATTTCTGGCATTTTAAAGAGTTTTCCTAAAGTAAATCATGGTATAAGGATGGAGTAGCAATCACAATAACAAAGAGGAAAGTTTAAGAGAGTTATAGAGGTCTCATCAGTCTAATTTGGTGGTCTCAGGACACATAAAAAATAAGTCATGTTCTTAGTGCTTCATTTTTCATGGAACTGATTTCTCAATTCTACTAGTTCTTGTCTATAGTGGCAACCAACCTGTTTCTGTCTGGGTTAAATGGTGGATTAATTTTTGCTTTCAAAATTAAGACTTATTTTGGCAAAGTAATAGGAGTCCCAAGTTTTAAAACGCACCCCTTACCCTCCCAGAGAAGACTTTCTTCTCACAAATAAAGAAAATATACTTACTTCCTTTATCCTAAATATGCAGCTAGCACAACTAGCAGTCTTCTAAGGGAGATGAGACATTACTTTAGAATATGACTTTTTTTTGAACAGCAGAATAATATAATATGTATATGTATACCTAACCATTAAAACTGCTGCTGGGCACAAAGGATGCTGGGTCATAAAACATAAGGAAAGATAAAGATAAAGATTATGATCAGATAAAGATTATGATCAGATAAAGGAAATTCAGAGTTCTTAAACATGGAATTAGAACACATGTAGGTGATTCTTGAATTTACTTCTGTGAATAAATGGATGGATGCTGCTAATTGTTATTATCACTTCTTTTGCTTGTCCTTGCTTTTTAGAATATTATATTTGGCCCAGATAATAATGAGTTCATAACAGCATGCTATTATTTTTCATTTCTACAGAAATGTAGAAAAATAACTTGAACATATAACAGTAATTTGTTTTAACTCTGATACCAAAATGGAAGGTTCACTTTTTTTTAAAAGCACATTTTGATGGGAATATTTGGGGAACAGTGATGTATGGATTCTTTGTCTGAGAAATAAAAAAATAGCATGGTTTAAGTATAAATTTACAATTTCTTCCTTTTTTTTTCTTGCAGCCATTTATGGAGTTTTATTTGTGAAGAACAAGGAGGCTGCTTTTGCCAATTATCGCCTTTGGGAGTCCCTGGGATTTGTCATTGCTTTTGGATATAGCACATTTTTGTGTGTCTACATCAAGCTATACATAGTAATTTCAGTACTGATTTTGTCTGTGGTGTTCTATGGGACTGTTGAGGTTCTGGAACATATAAAGCCACCTGAGACTTCAGTTTCTGAAGAAAAGGAAAGTCGAGTAGAGGAAATGGATACTCAAACAAAGATGTAAAAATGACACGGTGCTGGAGGAGATACAGTAAGAAAGTCTCAGGATATTTTTTTATGTAGAAGCACCAAAGTATTAAATTGTTTTCTCAGAACAATTTCAGCATTGGTCACAATACTTCAATATATCTCCCTCTATTGGTACAGACCACAACCCATCCAGACCTTTTCATCCTGTGTAATTCTTGTCCATACTCTCCCATAGATCTCCCACAGGGAATTTGTGCAATATTCTGGAAACATTCCTTTGGACCTCTTTATCCCGTGGGTATGGAGGGTGTAGGACTGGGGCTATCCAACTATTGTCCCTTCCACTTGCTATTTGACTGGCCCACTTCCCTTCTTATCGTATAATTCTTCAATTTTTTTTTTTTATATTCCACTTCTTATATGTAGGTCATTGTTGGAAATGTGCTTCAGCCCACTTTGGCCTACCCCAGTCAGTTTTGATTCTTTTAGAGAGATGTTAAGAGATTCAACACCACACAGCTTCTCTAAAAGAAATTTTGTATAAAAGACTTGAGTCTTGATGCCAGGGAAGCACTTGGCATCGTTGAAAGTTCTGCACAAGCTTCCAAATGCAATAAAAAACTTTGTCTTTCTCCTGTTCATTTCTGGGCCCAACTCATCATCTAGCTGTAGCGGTATAGGAGTATGTATCAGAGAATTAATGGAATAACCATCTAACTTCTTATCACAGGTTGTAAAATAGCAATTTTTTATCCTTTTGATATATACATATATGTATATATTTACTGAATAGGTTGTTATACCAATCTTTTGCATAGTCCCATGTCTAAATGAGGAGACTTAATAAATTAGACTAATATCATCTGCAAAGATAAGTATCCAGAGGATATATGTGTGTGTGTGTGCGTGTGGGGGGGGGGGGTGTGGGTGTGTGTGTGTATGTGTGTGTGTGTAGCAAGTTTAAGGTTCCTGGGACTAGCAACACACTTCTTTTAGGTCACCTCTAACTCATCTTTAACTTTTGCCTGATCTCTAAAATGATCCGGCTGTGGTTTTTTTTATATTTTCTTAATAGTAATTATAAAATAATAAATAAAATAATACTAATCATAAACATAATAAATTATGTCTTCTTTCTCATTAACTAGTTTGAATCTTCCCATAATTCACTAAATATTATTTATTTAATAAACTGGAAAAACTTCTTTTCCCATAAATGGTTGCTTATGTATAAAAACCACTAATCTCCTATATTCAAATATTAAGAGCACTAGCTATGCGGCTGATTAACAATGTAAGCAATGATAACATAAAGATATCAATAATCATTTACAGTGTTTTTTCTGTGAGAAATATCACCCCAAGTCATCTCAAACTATAATTGTAACTACAATTATCTTTTCTTAACCTCTGAAAACAGTCCCACATAACTTAGTTTCTCCCAATAATCAACTTCATGAGGCAGCTAGGTGGGTGGTACAGCGGGTAAGAGCTCTAGACTTAGTCTCAGGAAGACCTGAGTTCAAAGATGACCTCAGACAGTTCCTAGCTGTGTGATACTGGGGAAGTCACTTAACCTCTGCCTGCCCCAGTTTCTTCATCTGGAAAATGGGGTTAGTAATTGCACCTATCTCACAGGGTTTTTATGAGAATAAAATGATAGATAGATAGGTAGATAGACAAATAGACAGACATCAGATAGATGTCATGTGTGGACCTGGGTGAGGACATTAAGGCCCAAGGTATGTTTTTCCATCCAGACTTCCCTCAATCACAGCCAGGGTGGAAAGAAGTCAAGTTGCTCTTGTGGGAATCTTTCGTCTGCCTCTCAATCCTGTTTCAGCAGCCAAGTTAAAAAGGTCCCTTGTAACCATGGAGTACAGAGACTGGAAATCATCAGAAATCATACCTGCACATGCTATGAGAAAGTGGCTTTCATTGATTAGGCTCTTGTTACAAACATAAATACTTTAGGGTGAGATCTAATTGACACGAAAGTATAAATCACTGCTATTCACACTAAAGTATAAATAATTGTCACCTTTTTTGTGGTTTTGATGGGAAAGGCAAAAGAATATGAATGCTAGGCACTTGGAAGGAAGAAGCGAAGTATAGGGAAGATTTTGTTTTTTAAAGAGGGAGAAGAGGGATGACAAGGAGCACTAAGACAATGTCTACTTCAAAATTTCCTTTAGGTTAGTTTTGGCTAAAAAATCTCATAAATATTTTTTTCTGAGAAACATGGCCTCAAAGGAGGACTGGCTATGACTGTTGAGAATTCTCAATTCATACTTAAATTGTAATAAAGTTTTCCAGGTCCTGCAATAAGTACAATGACAATGACTCCAAGATCTTATTGGCTAAGTAGACTTAATAACGCCATAAATGCTACCTTCCAGCAGAATGTAGACTTCTAAAGGACGAGGGTTTTCCCCCTGTCTTTTTTAACCCAGCCCCTAGTACATTGCTTCACACGTGATTACAACTTAGTAAACTTATTTAATTGAATATTACAGAAAGAACAAAGGGGTATGTAATGAACATGCTAGGAAATGCTACATTTGGGCAGCCATGCTATTACCTTGTTGTTCAATCATTTTTCAGTTGTGTCCAATAACCCCACTTCGGATTATCTTGGCAAAGATGCTGGAGTGGTTTGCCATTTCCTTCTCCAGCTCATTATACAGATGAAGAAACTGAGACAAACAGGGGTTAAGTGACTTGCCCATGGTTACACAGCTAGCAAGTATCTCAGTCTAGATTTGAACTCACAAAGATGAGTCTTCCTGATTCTAGGCCCAGCAGTCTATCCACTGTGCCACCTAGCTGCCCAAGACTATTATCTTAAGAGAGGTCATATGGTGTAGTGTATAGAAAGCAGACAAGGGAGTCGGAAAGACCTGGGTTCAATTCAGGCTCAGCCTGGGACACATGCTGATTGATTGACCTTGGGTAAGTCACTTAACTTCTTAGAATCCTAGACACTATATAAGACTATAAATTGCAAAGGATATTTCCTCACAAGAATTCTCTACACCAATAAAATAAAAAAACCAGACCAAAATGAAAACAACCAAGAATTACAAGTATAGTCGTACAAATCCTCAGTTCACTCTCTTATTCCAATTCCAAAGCACATCATGTAATATGGAACCCAAAAATGGTTAAAGGCCCACACTGTGAAGAAGTGTGCCTTAAATGAGTATTCTGTCATGCAAATGAAGTCTTAGTAAAATTCATCTTTAAGAGCTTTAAAATTCTGAGTTTCCATTTTTAAAAAATGAAATCCAAATAGCAATAATGATAAGGAAATAGGCCACATGGGAACCATTTAAAACTCTGAAATAGAAATCAGGATTAATTGGTAGAAGAGTACTTCTAAATCAAAGAAATTTAATAGAAGAGTAATAACAGAAATCACACATGACCTGAAAGTGAGTAAATTGCAAACTTTTCAAATGAACTCTTTAAGGACTCCAAGAACCACTAAATAACTTATTTTATCTGGTGCAGTTTGAAGTTTTAGTTCCTTTCACATATTGAGTTCTATTTTTTAATATTTGACTATAGGTGTGTAAGTACAGCTTAGTCTCAGTGAGTGCAAATAATGAATTTACCTGAAGTGGTTACATTATTCAAATTTGTACCACATGTTTCCATTGAGCTGAAACAGATTACCATAGTTTACATAATTATAACTTCAAATAGTATGAATATGAATACATGCAACCACTGCAGTGGATTCATTATTTTTACTAACTGGGACCTAGCTATATAAATTCTGGAAGCTCCTTCAGGCAGAGAATTCATAAACTGAAGCATGCTCCAGGACTAGTCATGGGGATGAGGAGGCAACCTCCCAGATGGGCACTGCAGATTCATGATACATGTTCTGCATATATTAGGTGCTTAATAAGTCTTTGCTAAAATGTTTGAATTAATCTGCAATATTTTTTGCAAAATGTGGACTTTCTGCAAAAAGTTTTTGGGGAACTTTCTTAATTCAGAGATTAACTATATGCCTTCCTTCTCATTCATCATGGCCATGATGGAAGTTTTTTAATTATTTTTTAACTTTGCAGTCATTGCATCTTTCCCCAGAAATAATTGAGGAAACTCAAAAATTGAATATCTTATTCTAAAAGAGAATATTTTATTCTAAAATAGAATATGTTATTCTACCTTAGAAGAAAAAAGAATGGAAAGAAAAAAAATCATAGAAGAACAAAGAGGAAAAGATGGGGTGTGACAAATTCTGGATGTCAAATGAGACTGGGGGTAGAGTCATGTTCAGATCCCTGTAAGGCCAGAAATGTTACTAAGAATAGACCTATTCTGTTCCCAAACAAGGCCCACTGCCAGATCCTTAGGGGAACTCCCTTCTCAATACCAGGAATTGAGAGATGTACTCAAAAAGGTCAAGGCAAAGATGTTACCACTACCACTACCATGGTAGTGATAAATTGTGTCATCAGCTTTGTCCCAGAGCACCAATAATGGCTGGATAAGTCTACTTGCGGACTCATCTTATAACTGTGGCTCTGCAATTATTTCTGGAGAATTACCAGTGGAGATTTATCTGGCTCTTTACCTTTACCAATGTTTTGCCACTGTGCCCATACCATGTTCTCTTATCTCTTTAGAATTACTGTTTACCTCTGGGCACAAGGTGATGATGATTGGGGAGAAAGAGAACCTGGAGTTTTGATACTACTTACCTCTCTGGGAAATAATGCTTGGGATAGGACCAGTGGAGAAGGATCAAGAAGCTGGCATCCAGAACTGGTTGTCTCTGTCCCTCTTTCATTGTTTTTAAGATGTAAACATCCTGGTTGTCACATGGGCATGGGGAGCAAGCTGCTGCTATTGCACTTGGTGGTTAAACTCCCGTGAAGTAAGCAGGAATTGGACTGTGAGCTATGGTAGCTACAAACTGCTGTGGGATCAGACTTTCTAGGCCAGGGATTGAGACGCCAGAGAATGGCACTGGAGAGATCAGTCAGATCCTGTAGCAGAGATGAGACTGGAATGAGCAAGTCTGACCACTAGTGTGACTTCTGCAAGGCTGATGGGTTGAAGGTGGAAGACTGCTTCTCTTACTGTGTTCTTGTCCTTGATACAGTCCAAGATCCAGTGCTGGGATCTCCTCCCATTCAAAAAAACTGAATATTTTACTTTTTATTCCTTTTTTATCATCCATCTGTATACAATGGTTCAGAATATTCTCCCTATAAGGAAGTAGGACGGAAAGTGGGGTCATATTGGGGGAGATGCTTGGAGGTGGACACTCCACATAGAGACATTCAACCATTTTCCTTTCATTATTGTATTGTTCAATAAGCTCTGTGGCCCAGATGTGTTGAGGACCAGTGTCCTGTGAATGTGAAGGGTTAAGGATAGAGAAGTTTTCACATGTGGGATGGGGATTCAAGAGTCACACATTTTAGGTTCACCAAATTTTGAGGGATATTCCATACTATGCATTTTCCTCTTTATCCACACTCACCATCACCTAATTTTTCCCGGATGGCTTCTGCCATTTTCTCCTCTTTTACCTTTGTGTCTCATGGTAAGGTGGTTCTTTTCTTTGCCAAGACAAATATCTATATGCACCAGTGATGCCATAACATTCTCTCTTCTCCAGCAGATTGCCTCTTCTATCAATCTCACATTCTCACTTATCTTCAATCTCTCCTTGTCTATTGGCTGCTTCCCTACTGCCTACAAACTTTCCCATGTCTCTCCTATCCCTCCCCCCCAATCCATCACTAACATCTCATATCTCTCCTCTATGTGTAAACTTCTTGAGAAGACAATCCACAATAAATTCCTCTATTTTAATCTCCTTTGTATGTGTTAACATGTACAAAATTGAATTCATCAACTTCTCACTCACTCTCTCACTCCACGCCATATCTAGTCTGTTTTACCTTTGTAATATCACCTATCTATTCCCCTTACTCTTCTCCAACACTGCCACCACTCTGGTACAGACCCTCATCACCTCATTCTTGGATTACTATAATACAATATTACTATAATAGTATATGATATAATATTTATTGCTATATTACTATAATAGCCTGCTGACTAATGTCCGCACCTCATTTCTCCCCATCTTCCACTCAGCTGCCAAAATGAGTTTTGTAAAATACATATCTGACCATGTCACTGCACTACTTAATAACGTCCAGTTTATTAAGGCTCTCTATCACCTCCAGCATCAAATAGCACATTCTATTTGGCATTCAGAGTCTTTCATAACTTAGCTACTCCCTGCCCTTCCAGTCTTCCTACACCTTATACCACCAGCCCTTCCTGCCACCTCCTCTACCAGCTCTGGGATCCATCTACACTAGCCTTTCTGTTTCTTGCATATGGTACTCCATTTCCCAATTCTGGTCACTTTCTCCAGCTGTCCCCAATGTGTGGAATCCTCTCTCCTCATCTCTGTCTCCTGGCTTTCCTAGCTTCAAGCCCCAGCTAAAATCCCACCTTCTACAGGCAGCCTTCTTGAATTACAGAAATTCCTGTGCCTTCACTCCCTTGATCATCCCAACCTGTCCTGTACGTACTTTGTACATTGTTGTTTGCCTGTTTTCTTTTCCATCACACTGTGAGCTCCTTGAAAGCGGGAACTATATTTTACCTTTCTTTGTACTTAGCACAGTGCCTGGCACATAGTATGTGATTTAAATATTTATTGACTGACTGGCTATCTACTAGCTTAAATTCAAAACCAGGAATTATTATGTTTCAACTGCTCAACATTGCGGCTTAATGCTGTTGACCATGGAGGTCAAAGAGTAGCCTAAGAATTTATAAGCTGTCTTCCAGTAGTTATTCAGCATACAGCAGCCTTTTAGGAAGAGATGCCACACATGTACCAAAGAGGAACTAAGATGGATACTGGGTTAGTGGGTACTCAAGAAGAGTGATACCTGGTGGGCAAATCTAGGTAGCTAAGTGGCAACAGTGGATAGAACACTGTTCAAATCCAACCTCAGATACTTATTAGCTTTGTCACCTTGAGTAACTTAACTGTTGTTTGCCTTATTTTTCTCATCTGTACAATGGGGATAATAATAGCATCTACCTCTCAGGGTTGTTGTGAGGCTCAAATGAGATCATACTTATAAAGTCCTTACACATTGCTTGGCACATAGTAGGTACATTATAAATTCTAGCTATTATTATTAAATCAGCTGTCACATTCCCTTTCTGAATAATTAATGCATCCACATGCTGCCTAGGCTTAAGGTTGTTTCTCAGTGCAGGCTTTTATCTAAGCAAGTTGCAAAACAGAAATTAGAGAAGCAATGAAGATTAGGGCCCCCAAAGAACATACCAGAGTAAAGGGGATTCCGGGGAACAAGATAAAATCTCAGCTCAACCAAGAAGAGAATGATCTCAGATCTCACCAGAGAAATCTGCTCTTAGCAGTCTCCGGGGTAGAAGGCACCGAGAAACAACCGATGGCTTTCCTCACATTCCTGTGGCTCTGGGAACTCCTGTTATCATGCAAAAGTAGCAGATTGGTGTTGTTCAGTATGTCCAACTCATCATGACCATGTGGACCACGCTATCCATGGGGTTTTCTTGGCAAAGATACTAGAGGCATTTGCCATTTCCTTCTCCAGTATATTAAAGTAAACAGAGGTTAAATGACTTGCCCAGGGTCGCACAGCTAGTAAGTGCTTGAGGCCACATTTGAACTCGGATCTTCCTGACTCCAGGCCCAGCACTCAATCTACTATATCATGTCCTGTGACTCTAAATCTGGTGTTGTTTCTACAGGGGCAGTTTGGTGGTGCAGAGTAAATATGAAGTGCTCCGCCTGGAATCAGGAAGCCTCAGACACCTACTAGCTGTGTAACCTTGGGCAAGTCACTTATCCCCTGTCTACCTCAGTTTCCTCATCTGTGAAATGCAGATAATAATAGTACCTACCTTCCAGGCTTGTGAGGATCAAATAAGATAATCGTTATAAAGACTTAACCTAGTACTTGGCACATAGTATGTACTATATAAATGTTAGTTATTATGGTGTTACTGTTATTATTAATTGTTCTACAGTAACAGCCAGGATGATATGGTCAGCCATACAACAGCCTAGGATCTACAGTTAGTCTTTGTCTGAGGTAGGATTTGAATTAAGTCTTTCTGGCTCTGGCTCAGGCTCTGAGGCCAGCTCTCTATGCTATGCTACTTCTCAAAACACTGTAAGCCATAACAAAAATAAAACAATTCTTGGCCTAAGGAAGTTTAAATTCTCCTGGGCAGAGTGGAGGCACATTGTGAGGAGGGAATAGCATGTATGGAGAATTGTTCTTCTGGCTCAGGTATTCTTCATCATTTTTTGTGTCATGGATCCCTTTGGCAGTCAGAATCATGGTTTTTAGATGCATAAAGTAAAATACGTAGGATTGCCAAGGAAACCAATTATATTGAAATATAGTTGTCCAAAGATTTTTTTAAATAAAAGTTCACACACCTCAGGTTAAGAACCCCTTTGATAAATGTGCCATGATTATGTACAAGGGTAGGAAGGGCCTTGTTATCTGCCATTTATACACATTGCCAACCTATTCCTGAAATACATCTTGTTACTATAGATTGGTCAAGGGTAGAAAAGGTACATTATCTAGATCTGTTTAGGAGAATTTTGTGGTGATAAGTTTGTCATACTGCCTCATCACTCTGCTAACTTGACTTTACCCCCTGTCAATTCTGTTTTTCATGAAGTCTTTAGCGCCTAGGATACACGGGGACCACTCAGGAGCCTCTGATGATGTATAGGTCCATCTAGCCCCCAATCTGCCAAACTAGAGTCATTCCATAGAACATGTCTGTGGGTGAACTGGGTCCTGTTCCTTTTGCTACAGGATATTTGCTATCAGAAGCTTCTGGTTTATCCCCATATGCTCCTGTGATTAGGGCTCTGACTGAGATTGCCTCTTGTGACCCACTTGCTGGACTTTAAGAGGAGTGACTCTACATGTATGTCACTTGCTTGGGATAGTGATTTCTTGTTTCTCTTGCTCTACATGATTGCAATGTCTTCCTTCTCGATCTTTCTACATAAGAGTCAGTGACATTCTGAGTAGTCTGACCCCAGGTCAAGTTGAAGTCCATGTGAGTCTGGGAAATGCCTAGAAAAAGCTGTCTACCAATAAGAAGCTCCCTGGATCCTCCCCGTTCCATGGCCAAACATCTGTGGGCAAAGTCCAAAGGATAGGGCTACAGTAGCTTTAATGATCCAGGAGCTTTGTTCACCAGTTTCCAACATTTCACATCTTCTTTAATGCTGTATAAAGAGCATATTGAAATGCAGCGTGTACCAACATCTATAAGGACATAAAAGACTGAATCAAATTCTTTCAGATTGCATTTTCTGTAGGACCTACATGGAGTCAATATCAGAGAAACCTTAGGGAGAAAAATGAAGTTAAGCTCTAAACATACTTTCCAGGATAGCATTCCCTGTCCATCCTATATTGTGGACTGATCAGTCAATCAACTGATCAAATAACGTTTGTTAAGCACCAACCATAGACAAAGTACCCTACTAGGTGCTAGGGATATAAAGACATAAAACAAAACACTTCCTGCTTTCAAGGAGCATACATTCAACTGAGATAGAAAACATATATGTTAACAACAACAATAGTAGTAATACACTTAAATTTCATAAAGTACTTTACAAATATTTCCTTTGATCCTCACAGTGACCCTGAGAGGTAGGTGTTATTATGATTCCCATTTTATAGATGAGGAAAATGAGGCAGACAAATTAAGTGACTTGCCCAGGGTCATACAACTAGTAAGGATTTGAGGCTGGATTTGAATTCAGGTCTTCTTGACTCCAGATTCAGCACTCTATCCAAGTACCACCCAGCATACTATGTCATATACAGAATGAATACCAAACAAATGCAAAGTAAGAAAAGAGAGTTTAAGTAGATAAAGAGAGAAAGGTAAAGTAGGCAGAAAGGGCACTAATAGAGATTTCAGGAAAGGCTTTTTGGTAGACGGGCTTGAGCTCAATCTTGTGAGAAGTGAGCAATTCTAAGAGATGGAAGTGAAAAAGCCAGTATAGAGGTAGGAAATATCATGGGTGAGAAATGGAGAAAGAACAAATTTATCTGGACACTAGCCTATAGGGAAGGGAATAATAAACATCTAAATATTCACGTATGAGCTCTCTGCCATACGTAGCCTCAAGGACCTAGAATTTCATGGAAGGGAGTTGAGATAGAAGTAAGTAGGAGAAAGGAGAAAGTGAAGTAACCTTTATGGGCTATGAAAACATAGGTTTTCAAAACAATGAAGGTAAGTAGAGAATAAGAGAATCTAGCTGCTCTTGATGAATTTTCGTCAATTGGGACAGATGAACTCCTCCTTAGAGTATCGCTAGAACAGGAATTTGTGATTACTGAGCCATACTCAGTGATCTTTAAAAGACTTGGGACAGCAAGAAATATTCCATAAAATTAGAGAAAGGCAAACAGTATCCTGATTTTTTCAAAGGAAGAGAATAAATCTGAACATTATAGTCCTGTGAACTTCACTTTGATTCCTGGGAAAATTCTAGAAAAATCTTTAGAGGGATTATTAGTAAACATCTAGAAAATGAAGTAGAGATGAGAAAGCGCCAGTATGGCTTCATCAAGAATTGATCATACCAGACTAACCATTCAGATAGGATGACTGGACTGATTTATCAGGGCAATGTAGTAGATATATAATTTAGTAAAATGTCAGCAAAGCATATGACAAATTACTATGGTTTAGATGTAGAAATGAGGACTAGGTAATATAGTATAATTAAGAACTGGTTAAATGACCGGAACCAAATAGCAGCCATTAGTGATTGGATGTCAATTTGTGAAGTCTTCGATGGGCTGCCCCAGGGATTTCTGCTTGATCTTGTCTTGTTTAACAGTTTTATAAATGACTTAGGTAATTGCAAAGATGACAACTTTATCACATTTGCAGAAGACACAAAGCTAAAAGGGATAGCTAACACCCTGGATAATAGAGTCAGGACTAAGAAAGAGGCTGACAGGCTAGAACACTGGACTGAATTAAAGAAGATGAAATTTAGTAGAGATAAAGATAAATTCATATACTTGGACTCAAATTCCCCTCTAACTTCTCAAGTTCAAAATGAGAGTGGTGTGGCTGGACATCAATTCATCTGAGTAAGATTTGTGGGTTATAAAGGTAGTTTGGAACAATGGATGGGGCTTTGGATTTAGGATTAAAATCATAACTCTGCCCACGACTATGAGAGTAACTTTGAACAAGTGACTTGACCTCTCTGGTCCTTAGTTTCCTTATGTATAAAATGAAGGAATTGGACTTGATAATCTCTAAGGTCCAGTCTAAATTATAAATTTAGAGGATTATAAGGGAGCTTGTTCTACTTCATCTTAGATGCCAGAACCGGGAACAGTGGTAGGAAGGTGCAAAGAGGCAAATTTAGGGTTGATGTAAGGAAAAACTCTTTAATGAACAATTGAATTAATGACCAAAAAAACAATTTATTAAGTGTTTATATTCCAACTATTTTAAGTTCATGGAATACAAATACAAAAACAAATTTAGTTTCTGCTCTCAAAGAGCTTGCATTCTATTGGGCAAAACAACACAGATAAGGGAGCAGTATCCAGGAAAGGGCACCTTGATCCTGGAGGCTACAGGGATGATGAGTGTGGCCATAGGGGAGTAGATGATACACTTCATCCAGGAACACAGTGTTGATGTGATCAAGGTTCATGGTTCCAGAATTGGAGGGGGTAAAGAGAGAAGGGAGAGGAAAAGGTTTGCCTGATTATGTGAGGTAATAGGTGGAGAAGGAGCCAGAGAAGAGATAGTAAAGCATGGCTGGGGCCATTACTGAAATAGTGTTTAGGGAGACAATCTGAGGAGGTTATGGAGTCTGGCTGGAACTATCCCAAAGAGGCAGAGCCTGCCTTAGGAGGTAAGGGAGTCCTCCTCACCAGAGGTCTTCAAGCAAAGGTATGTTTTAGAGTGATTTTTTATTCGGATGCAGATTAATCTTTGGGGTTTTTTTTTGTTTGTTTTGTTTTGCTTTGCTTTTTGGTGAGGTAATCGGGGGTTAAGTCCCTTGCCCAGGGTCACACAGTTAGTAAGTGTTATGTGTCTGAGACTGGATTTGAACTCAGGTCCTCCTGACTCCAAGGCCAGAGCTCTGTCCACTGTGCCACCTAGTTACCCCTTTTTTGTTTCATTTATTTATTTATTGTTTGTTTGTTTGTTTATGCAGATTAATCTTATAGCTCAGAGATGTCATGGAACTTTGTTAGTAAATATTTTTTCTGACTGTAAGAGTTGGACAATAATGTTACAAGACCTTAGCCACCTGTCCAAAGCTACCTGTGCAAAGACACCATTGAACCCAAATTGTTGCTGTCATGAGAGCTCATAAAGAATATGGAAACCGTTTTGGGTTGAAAACCCTAGTGTTATTCTCTACACCTTTCCAAAAGAAGCATCATCTCTCCTGCAGACAGATATAAGTAACTCATAGATGGAGAGTCTTTTCTAGTCCATGATTAGGAGAAGGGAAAGAATATAGTCTGGGGTAAGGAAAATGAAGACTATATGGTATAGTAGAAAGAGAACTGGATTTGAAATCTTTGGATTTTACTTTCTATCCTGACTCTGCTCCTTAACACCCAAGTAATTTTGAGTGAGTTGTGTAATATCTCTAGCTTTTATTCTCTTATCAGTAAAATAAAGGTGTCAGGCTAAATGATCTTTTAGGTCCTTTCTACCTCTAAATCTTATGATCCTAAGAGGTCAAAAAGCCAATAATTGCACAGTTATGGTGATATCAGTCTTCACATCTCCTGTTTCTTTTCAGTTGGTACCCTACATTTGGTCTTTCCAACTCTCTGAAGATATGTGAAGAGCAAGAACTCTTCCCAGCTACAATTCCTCGGGAAGTAAGGGTCTAGAGTATTTAAGTGACATTTTTATGATGCTGGCTGTACACACACTTTGGAAAATCTGTGAATGAAGCAAAGAGACACTCCTTTGCCCTCTACAATCTCAGAGATCATTTGTTTCCCAAGGAAAAAACAGAGTTCAGAGATGAATTGACTATGCTTGATATAAAATGTATCAAAGTAAAGTATTCTAAAAGTGAATCACCATACCTAAAGATAATGATAGTATGTGACCAGTCCCACAAATATGATCCAAGTGACTGATCATTTTGATCTTAAAAATTAATAGTATGGATATTAAAACTTTACAGCATTGGTGTGAAGTTTTAAAATTGAAATCCCACCAATGACTTTTAATATTAGTGGTGCTTATGAGCATTGGAGACTAACTAATAAAAGAAACAATAAAAGTAGTAGTGAATGATTTGGAGAGATGTTAAATACCTTTTAAATATTACAAAGAGGCAGAGAGATCTGCTTTTTTTTGTTTTTAAGCTTCTTCAATCATTGGCATGGTCCAGTACAGAGGTTCCCAAAGTAGGTGATACTTCCCTGTGGGGGGTGCCAGAATGATCCAGGGAGGTGGTAGTAGCCTTGGGTACAATTGGGGGGCATTTAATAAAAATAAGGGAGGCTGTGGAAGCATAAAGAAAGAAGATAGAAAATTTTGAAAAACTATTCATACACATTTCATCTGTTAGGTAGCAGAGTTAAAGTTATAGAGATTACATTATTTTACAAATAAACACACAAAATGCAAGTTATGACTGATCAGTTAAAAAGCAAGTGTTGGCAGGTAAGCATATCGCACATTGTGAGGAAGTCCAGCATACATTGGCAGAAATATGTACGTGTAATGACTCATTTACAATATGATACTATATGATTATACAATGTAATATTGCATCCTCAAAATTTCAATGCACAAAAAAGCCCACAAATTTACAATAAATTCTTAAATTTAAGATGTGTCCTTTTAAAAAATAAATATTTGAAATGACACAAATTTAAAAAAAATAAAGGGTTAAAGAAAATAGATTTCTGGGAGGGGGGAGAAGGGCACTGAGTAGTTTTTTTTAAAGTTTTGGTTGTTGTTCTTTTTTTTATAACGGGGGACATAGGCCAAATAAGTTTGGGAACCTCTAGTCTAGTATGACCAGGGATATGAATTGGGAAAAATACTTAGAAACCAGTTTCTAAATTCCACACTGAAGAAGAAAAAATAGAAATAAAAGCCAAGACACTCTTGCAAAGGGAAAGATTCACTGAATATGCAATCTAACAGAAGTGCAAAAAAAAAAGTTGACTAGCTGGCTACAAGCTAGGGGAAAGACTTCACTTTGGCAAGTTATGATCCTTTTCAGGAAAATTTGTCTTATCTCACTGGTGGGGAACCATTCCAGTCCCCAATAGGATATACCTCAGAGATATTACATCAGTGTCAGGTGATTAAAGTGAAGAAACAGAGGAGACCACTGAACAGTTTTAAAGGACCAATTTTGGATCTTGTGTGTGGTCTGAAAAAAAAAAGAGGCCCCTAATATTAAAAGAGGTTACAGTATCAGACTGCTTGAAAAGGCTGGAGAAATGAATTGCCACTACAGAGAATTCATAGCCAGTTTATGCCAAATCTCCCAAATGCATGTCAGGATCAAGGTGAGGATCTATCACTCTGAGAAAGCTTTGGAAGCTAATAGTCAAGGGTACTGTGAAGCCAGAAGAAAGACAATGTGAAGTGGCCCCCAGGTAAGCACTGATTTGACAGGCAGAAGGCAGTTATATGTTATTATGAAGGCACTATATTGTATTTGGATTGGTGAAACAGCAGATTAGAGATGATGGCCTACTGAATTCACAACTATTTGAACAAAAATGCTAATTCCTCAGATAGCCCAATAAAATGAAATCCAGAATATCTTCATTTGTATGGACTATAAAAATAAGGCAAAACACTACCTCAACTTGTCCAGATCCATAGATGAGAACATATGGAAAATCTGCTGAAAAAGAATAGAATCACATGGCGGAACTGCTATTCTCATAAGGACAAAGGATTTTGGACCCAGAGGCCTCATCAGGCTAATGATGCTAAAACACTATCAGAGTATAGCCAGAGGCAAAGTTATCTTCTGTGATAGCTGTGTTCTACATTGACAGTTGCGTGCTAGATGTCCTTGAGAGGGGAATACATATTTCCTTCGGCAGAAGCTGTTGACCAGTGACCCAACTTTGGGTGTTGGGGTCAGATACAGAAGTTACTGCTGACGCTGAATCTCCTCGCCTGATCTTATTATCTATTCATACAATCTGGGAATTTGTTTTCCTTTACATGGTCATATTTCTTTAAATGATTTTTTTCCTCCTTTTCAAATGGAGTCTGTGGAAAGGATCATCCTTTTTATTTTATTGTTATCATTATTATAATTGTTATTATTTTGGTGAAGCAATCGGGATTAAGTGACTTACCGAGGGTCACACAGCTAGGAAGTGTCAAGTGTCAGAGGCTGGATTTGAACTCAGGTTCTCCTGACTCCAGAGTTGGTGCTCTATCCTCTGCACTACCTAGCTGTCCCAGGATCATCCTTTTTAAATAAAAATAAAATTTAATTTAATTAACAAAAAGAAACATAAACAACCAACCATACATGCAATCTATATACCTGGACTCGTGGTGCCTTATACAGAAGTAATAGTATGGATTAAAGATATATTATTCTTCTGAGTTGGACAATGGATCTCATGACTATTATATTCTATTACTGTATAAGAGGCATTTGCAAAAGACACTTTTATAGCCTGTACAAAGTCAGGACCCTGTGACATGAGTGAAAAGGACTACCCATATGTGGGCTACATTAATATGAGATTGGTACTTTGGCTCTGCTATGCCAAGAAACAGTCTAGTGAACAGTTTCTTGTGTGATGGAATTGATTAGAACCAATTATAACCTGTTCAAAGGAGTAGCAGAATAATGCAGGCAGTGATGTAGGACTCAATACCTGGATTCTACGACCATCCACAGCTTTTGTGGGAAAGCTTCTCAGAAACCAGAAGCAGGTGGTGGCAGAAAACATCAAAAGAGCCTTTAATTCTCCAAGTCAAGTAGATCCAATATATCCCTTTTCTGAGAGATCAGGCTAACAGAAAGATATACTCTAGTTATGACCTAAGTTCAGAAAACCTCTAGTCAAAACAAATGATAGAATGACACCCAAGCTCAATTTCATGTTCAATGGCAAAGTAGTAAAGCTATACTCAGAAATCTTGGTAAGCAGAGAATACACAACAAATACAATACAATACACAATAAATACACAGACCAATGGAAAGTCATTCCAAATCAAATAAATGAAAAATTAGGCAATTTGCCAGTCTATAAAATTAGCATCAGAGAATGTCCAAGGCCCCATAAAGATAATGAATCAAAATAACCTACAGATTCTTGGGGAGTTTGTCAGACTCCTTGGTGAACAGGAATAAAAGACAGCAATCATGTGGACTAGATGAAGAGTCCCCTTACCACTTTCTTTAAGACTGATGATAGCTCAGATGACTGACTCAGATGAGAAGGGTTAGATAAATAAAATAAGTTTTCCCCAGGTTGACCTAAAGTCAGACATGGGGGAAAAAGCTGACATCAGGGTCAGCAACTTTCATGCTTATTATTTCACCAATGGAGACATCTAGGAAACAGAAGGGATTTATAAAGCCTAGAAATAGTGATAATCAGCTTGACCATTCACTATATCAGGATTGGGGCTATAGATTAGCATGTTTGTAGGGTCAATTTGAGCCCTCTACAAGCCCGGGAGGTCATGGTGGCAACATCAATGATATATTGAAATATAAAGCAGTGTTACAGCTATTTGCTAAATAGCAAATAATAAATTGTACCTCAGTTCATTTTCCTTTTTATTAGAAGGATCATACTGGCAGCTGAGTCGAGAATGGATTGAAAGAGGAAGAGACTTGTGGCAGGGAGCCCACCAAGAAAGCTAATGCTTCATCAGGTAATGAGGGCCTGCACCAAGGTGGTAGCAGTGTCAAGAGTAGAGAAGGGGATGTAATGAAGGTGGGGAAAAACATTTGGGGATGCCCTGACTATTGCTAGTGACTATAGTTTCTCAACAGAAAAATCAGGGTAGTTTGTGAAGATGTCCACAAAACACACAGTTGGAACAACTTTATTTTTGGTAATAATAAGTGGTTTCTAGATTAAATGGCTTGACAAAGCAGTGGGGCAGTAGAGCAAATTACAATGGCACCCGGGTTTGAATTCCTAAGTTATTTGTCATCAGTATGTCCTCAGGTACCACCTTGACATTCTGGGTCCTGGTTCTCCTCATCCAAAAATGAAGAGGTCAGACAAAAATGTAGAATCAGAGATTTAGAGTAGAAGGGGCTTCAGATATCATCTGGTTCATCTCTGTCACAGATAAGAAAATGAAGGCTTAAAGAGAATGTATGTGTGACTCCCCCTCCCCCACAAGGTCACAATGGTAGTAAGTAGGAAAGTCAGGATTCAAACCCAGTTCTCTGAAGTCAAATACAATGTTTTTTTTCAGTATACTCTGCTGGATGAGCTCTAATCCTCCAGCTCTGACATCCTATGACCTTATGACCCTATTCAGTAGCTGAAATAGTAGCCACTGGCTGTATGCTTGTCCCCATTTGTACGTGTGAGTCACGATCAGCAAATGACTCCTTTGTGAATTTTGCCTAGCCAGTGGATTCCTATTATGAAGAAGGCTTGGAGTCTTATGAGCAATAATGCAAATCTTCAGAATTTTGGCCAAATTTTTCAATTTTAAGCAGGGCCATGCAGTGAAATTCCGTGAGGGACTTTGGAAAGTGCCCCCACCATAAAAAGTACATACTCCTTAAATAACCTCAACTTAAGATTCCTAAGACAGTGAAAAAGCCTAAAACTTAGAGATGAGAATAGCCCAGGGAGAAAGAAGTAAGATAGAACTTAAATTTATCTCAAAGTATAAATTATTGGTATCATATCCTTTCTTCCTTTTGTGTGTGTATGAGGGAGAGAGGGAGAGAGAGAGAGAGAGAGAGAGAGAGAGAGAGAGAGAGAGAGAGTTTAATAAGGAGAGGAAAAAGAACATTGGCTACCTGAAAAGAGGAAAAAGGACATTGGCTACCTGAAAGGAGGAAAAAAGACAGACCATGAGGAGAGAGGAGTGGTAAAAAAAGGGGGGAGGGCAGCGCCCAAGGTCACTGGTCATATGCAGTGTTTACCATGGAAGTTTTCCTTATGCTAGTTTTGACTGGAAGTCTCACACAGAAGTTTTTGAGAAACAAGGTATGAAAAGACTAGTTGTGGCTCCTGAGAATCCTCTTTTCAAATTCAGTTAGTGATTATGGTCCCAGAATCCTACATCAGCACAGTGGGAATGGCTACAAGATAGATTTACTAATATCATTCCAGTAGAATACAAGCTTCTTGAAGGCAAGGACTGTTTTTGGTCCTGTCAGTATAACTCAAGCATCCAGTTCACTGTGTTGAACATTTTGTTAAATCGTTTTCAGTCATGTCCAACTCTTTGTGACCCCATTGGGGTTTTTCTTGGCAAAGATGCTGTAGTGGTTTGCCATTTTCTTCTCCAGCTCATTTGACAGGTGAGGAAACTGAGGCAAACAGGGTTAAATAACTTGCCCAGGGTCACACAGCTAGTAAGTGTCTGAGGCCAGATTTGAACTCAGGAAGATGGCACTCTATCTGCAGCTGACACCTAGCTGACTTGCATTGGACATATTAGACACTTAATTCACATTGAGTTTTATTGAATGGTGTGCTAAGTATAGAGCATGGAAAGTAGGTACATCAGAAAATGCTGCATTGGGGCAGCAATCCTAGGAGAACAACTATAATCCCTGACCTCCCAGTATTCCATAGGTTGGACTGGTCCTTTAAAAAGGAAGAAGGTAAAGGCCATTTTGTTGTTCAGGTAAATGACATATAAAATGTCTTACCTTGGAAGGAAATTATTTTAGAGCAGAGGTTCTTAACCTGGAGTGTGTAAATTTACTCTAATTCAAACATATATCAAATAATACAGGCAGCTGTTAGGGATAGGGCCTGTGATTTCTTGGCATAGAGATATCCTGGGATAGGAAGTTCCCTCTTAAAAAGCATACTCTGAAAGGGGCAGCTAGGTGATGCAGTGGACAAAGCATTGGGCTTGGCATCAGGAATATTAATCTTCCTGAGTTCAAATCTGACCTCAGACACTTACTACATGTATGACCCTGGGCAAGTCACTTAACTCTGCTTGCCTCAGTTCTTCATCTGTAAAATGGGCTGGAGAAGGAAATCACAAATCATTCCAGTATCTTTGCCAAGAAAACTCCAAAATAGTATCATGAAGAGTCAGACCCAGTTGGAACACGTTTCTCTGAAACTTCTTCTTAGAGAATTGCCTAATGAACTAAGACATCAAAAGATTTGCCCAATATTACAACAGTCAGGAAAGATTTGTATGGTCTCATGCTGAGTGAAGGGAGCAGAACCAAGAGAACGTTGTACACAATAACAGCCATGTTGTGCGATGACTAACAGTGATAAACTTAACTCTTCCCAGCAGTACAAGGATCTAAGACATCTCCAGAGGCCTCGTGATGGAAAATGCTATCCACATACGAAGAAAGAACTACGGAAGATGAATTGCTATTTTTTTCTCTTCTGTTGAGTGTTGTTTCCTCTTTCTAATAGTTCCTCCTATTGGTTTTAATTTTTACTTACAACATCACTAACGTGCAAATATGTTTAATAGGAATGTAAATGTATAGCCTATATCAGATTGTGCGCTGTCTTGGGGAGGGTGGTGGGGAGGAAGGGGGAGAAAAATTTTAAACTCAAAAGCAAATGGAAGTGATTATTGATAAATCAAAATAAATTAATAAAAAAGAAAATTAAAAAAAGAAAAAAGAAAAAAAGAAAATTCTTCTCTTTTGGAAAATAGATTTTAATATCACAATCTAAATCAATTTGACAGAGATTTTGGATATTTGATTTTTATCAGATGTTATTTAATGCAAACATTTTCCTCAATTCATATTGTTACTCTGATAGTATCTATATTGATTTTGTGTGTGAAAGAACTTCAAATTTTTTGTTAATTTTTTCATTTATAATTTCTCCTATTCTGTGTCTGGCTATTAAATTTTCTTTATCCAAAATTGTGAAATATAAGATATTTCATTCTCTAATTTCTAATGGTATTTTTTAAAATTAGATCATTTATCCATTTGGAGTTTATGTGATTCCTCTATGGCTGAATGTATGACTCCAACCTTTCTATCGGTGACTATATTTGATTTTATATTATATGACCTATACATAGTATCTGATGCTAATTTAAAACTATTTTTGTTATATCGCTTTCCAAATTTTCCAGAAGCTCTTGTTGAATAAAAATTTCCTACTCCAAAAAAAAAAAAGATTACAACAGTCAGTATATGTCAGAGATAGGTCTTCCTGGCTCTGAGGAAGGCTTTCTAAATTACTGGTGCCCCCAAACTGTAAAGTAGTGTGCTTAGTTGCAAATGGTTCCCTCCTATGAGTAAAGTCTTTGCCAAACACATTTTCAAGAGTTTAAAAGTTCTGAGCTTTTATTTTTTAAAAAGTGAAGCTCCAATGGTAATGATGAGAAGAAAATTGGCCACTGGGGAGCCATTTAAAACTCTGAAATAGAAATCATGACTAATTGATGGAGGAGTACTTTTAAAACAAACAGAGCTAACAACAGAAGAGTAGTAGTGAAAATCATAATTGACCTAAAAAGGATTAAATTGCAAACTTTTCCAAAATACATTTTGGGTATCTAAGAGGCAGAGTCCATAAATGGCAAGGTGATATGCCCAGTTGTAGGTACCAGTGAGCAGCTTCTCAGGTAGTCGTAGCCCATGATTGATATTGCTTAGCATGAGGCTCTGCAGGTGCTGGTTGAGTTTTAATTTGTCTTCAACATCTGCCTCAGGCAAATGTGCAAAATGGAACCTAGGCCTTCTGCAAAATATCACATCGTTATGTTGTACTGAAA
>NW_020954701.1:53467-121737 GCF_900497805.2 Vombatus ursinus
GAGAGAGAGAGAGAGAGAGAGAGAGAGAGAGAGAGAGAGAGAGAGTTGTGGTGTATGTGTGGGTGTGCATATGTGTGGGACTTGGCAATTCATACTACCACTCCAGACCCTTATTTTCATGAACCTCATTTTGTGACCACAGCAGAACACAATAAGTTGCCTACCATGTTCTCAATTGTTAGTGTGGGGTAAAAGAGAAGTATATTTGAGCTGGCAGAGAAAAAGCAGTTTTTTCATGCAATGTTAACACCGGAATGTATTTTTCTGGAGAGTGTCAGTCTGGTACTCAGGGACTAAATAAGATGCATCTGGGATCCAGATGACCACTTTGGTCAGGCAAGAGATCTCAGCTCATTGCCAAAGTCTAAATATTTGAGAACACTTAGCAGACATGGCTGTGTTGGGTTTTCAGTTCACAACAGTAGTAGCTCTCTCTTTCCACAGAAAGAAACGTGGGCCAACTGTGGTAGGAACTCTCCTTTTTTTTTGTGCTGGGGGGTGTTGCTGAGGAAGGCTGGTGGGTTACTGTGCCTGCTTTGTTGCTGGTCAGTGCAGATCATGGTCACATTCCCACTGGCCTACAGCAACTGACCAAAGTGTCCTACTTTCCCTCTCCCTACCTCTTGGATCTTTTTTCACCTGTTCCTTTGATAGTTCCTGCCCTCCTAGCACTCCATAAATTGGACCGATCCTTTGAAAAGGAAGAGGGTAAAGGTCATTTTGATGTTTGGGTAAATAAAGTATAAGTGGCTTAGCTTGGAAGGAAATTATTTGAGAGCAAAGGTTCTTATTCTGGAGTCTGTGAACTTGTTTTTAACAATATATGGATAACTGCATTTCAATATAATTGATTTCCTTTGTAATCTTATGTATTTTGTTTTATGCATTTAAAGACATTCTGAGAAGGGTTCCAGACTACCAAAAGAATTCAATATGCAGAAATAGTTAAGAACCTCTATTTTAGAGGTTATTCCTGATCTCCAATTGCCTATAGGTCCTCTTTTCTAGAGACAGCAGTATCAATCTTTGAATTTCTAATTAGTAACGTGGCTTCTACGAGATTTTCTTTTTGTTCTACAAGTGTGTCGTATTTTAACCCTCCAACTTGAATCATTAGACTGGCCTAGTTTAAGCCTGACATAGAACGTTAGCCTTGTGATTGCTGCATTTGCAACTTTCAGTGAAATGCACCATTCTCCCATAAAATCAAATGTTCCTGTAAATATTTAGGACCCAAGCACATAAGCTGTTAATCACTCATTATGAATCACAGGGAATATTGTATTGTTTAATACACAACACAATAGTGTATTGTTTAGTCGATTATTCATGTCTGACTCTTCATGATACGGGGGTGGTTTGTTCTTTCCTTCTCTAGCTTATTTTACAGATGAGGAAACTGATGCAAACAGGATTAAGTGACTTGCCAAGAGTGATACAGCTGGTAAGTGTCTAAGGTCAGATTTGAACTCAGGTCCTCAGGACCCACACTCCATCCACTGTGCCACCTAGCTGCCCCCTCAAAAACATATACTTAGCTGAATTCTTCAACTGAGGGAAGGGTGTCTCCCCCATTCTTCTCCTCCTTCCTCCCAAGAGCTAAGCTCAAGCACAAATCTAGGAATAAATAAATGATTACATTTATCTGCAATAATACAAAAATGCCATAGGAAAATGGCAGATCAAGAATACTATCTAGGAGGATGCCTAGTATATATTCACAGTTGATCCTAGTCCAGTGGCCCTACCCTTTGCTCAATTCCACACTGGACTGTGTGACTCAAGAAAGGAAGAGCTAGAACAGGGGTGGGGAGCCTGCGGCCTCCAGGCCACATGTGGGCCTCTAGGTCCTCAAGTGTGGCGCTTTGACTGAATCCAAACTTCACAGAACAAATCCCCACCCCCAAGCTAGAGTCATGGGCACTACCATTTTGCTTTTATACAGTTATTAACATCCTTCATAAGTTCAACAAAGCTCATTTTTCAACTTGTAGGAAATGGCATATTTCTCCCCTTCCCCTATATGAAACAATAAACCTAACTATCCCACTTGCTTCGAAGGGGCGGAGTCATTGAGAACATATGCTGGGATGTAGATTGGAGTAGGGTTGCTGGTGATAAAGAAATGCTTTTTTCCTTATTTTTACCTTTATTTACTATATTGCTAATGTACAATATGCCTGTATCTGATGATTAAATACCAATTGTGCACTAGAAAAAGGTACATGGAACACAGGTGAGGTAGAAGGTGGGGGAAGGGCAGTTCTCACCAAGCACTCATTTCCTATGGAGGAGGGGGGACTTGGCAAAACTTGTTATAAATATGTCATTTTATTTTCAGACATCTTCCATTCATTCAACGAACATTTATTAAGTGCCTACCAAGTTCCAGACATAGTCCTAAGGACTATGATCTGGCACTATGGTAAAGTCTATGGATCTCTTATCAGAATAATATTTTAAATGCAAAAAATAAACACACAGATTACAAAGAAAACCAATTAACCAATTATATTGAAATGCATGTATTAATATATGTATGTATATATATATATATATAGAGAGAGAGAGAGAGAGAGAGAGAGATTTTATTTAAATAACTTTATTAACAAGTGCTTGCAGTTTGTGGATTTAGGGAAAAAAAGTTAGGTGTACTTTTATGCAAACTAAAAATGAGATTCTTAAAAATCTCAACTTGACCAGATAGGAAACAATTAAAAAACCTTCAAAGATGTATTGTGAAAACCAGGCTTTTAAAAAACATGTTTGTCATTCCCAAAAAGAGATTTCTTTAGGTAAAAATAGTAACAACCCCATGCTGCATAGATAATGCAGAGAGTTCTAGTTATCTGGTCAACAGGAAAAGCAAGCACATAGGTCTTCCATTCCAAGTCTTTTGTTCATTTCTTATTATTGCTGTAATTGCATATTCTTTCTTCTTGTATGATGACTAAACCGGATGATGATAGAGATCGTAAGCCGTCATTTACACGGTCCACCCTGCTCAGCCTCAGGAGCTGACGTATTCTCAGCTGGTGGTTCGGCTGTTATTCTCTCTTTGCCATCTTGTGATTTAGGGTTCTGTAGGCGTCTGTGTTGGTAATTGAAGTTACAGTGGTACCGATGATGAGGTGGCTGCTGACCCTGGCTCTCATTACCTTGCTTCTCTTTGTTTTTTTTTTGTTATCTTCCCACTACCAATCAAACTCTAAAATATGTAGTGTGTGTGTGTGTGTGTGTATACATATTTTAAAACCAAGTTCATGGATGCCATGCTAAGATCCCTCAGTTTAAATAAACATTTTACAAATAGAATCAGACATATTCATAGATGTCTAGAATTCACAAAATTTAGCAATTTTTACTGAAATTCGAGATGTCCTGCCACTAAAATTATGTCACATAGCTTTTCCTGGTACATCTTATCACCCTTACTGAGCAGAGAGTACCCAAAGAATCAGGCAACTGAAAATAGGTTTGGGGGCAATCTGTTTATGAGTGACCTACTATTCTCCAAAGACTTTTGCTTCTTGGCATGGTCAAAATAAATATTACACAATAGTTTCACAACATACTTGCAAAAAAAACCATAAGTCAGCATTATCTTTTAAACTGAAACAAAATCAGAGAAATTCTTGGTACTCTGAAGTTTGCAAAAGATTGGAGCAGCAACAAACTTTCTCCTGTCCTGAACTCAAGAAAGCAATACAACTCAAGTATGCTTTCTATAGATGATGTTCTATTTTCTGGGGTTCTAAGTATAAAATTTGCAAATATGTATGTTGCCCTAACAAGCGTAGAGCTATCTTTAGAGTATTTGCCAACCCAGTTTAATGTCACTGTGGTTGTGTCTCCACCCTTGAAGTAGCAAATGGAAACCATTATTTGGTTGCTTCAAACAGGAATACTGTTTGCCCCTCACTTGTCTCAACATTCCAGAGAGATATGCCTGGCTCTCAGTTACCAAATAATAGCCTGAATTCCACAGTTCAATAAAGCCATGATTATCCCCATTTGGTTGAGTTTAATATTGCTAGAAGTGTCATTCCCACTTTTCTGTAGTATGTTCAAAAGATTCCCACCAATAGTAAGACAGGTATTTCCAGATCCATATTTGTAGAGCACTATGTTTAAACTGAACAAGGGAATCTTTGTGACCTCTTCTGCTATGTTTTTTAATAGATTTGATGTATGTATTTGTGGATATGTATTTATGTATATAACTCATTGATCAAGGGACCAGAAGTAAGAATAGGTAAGAAGGAAAAGGTGGAATGGTTTTCTTGATGAAGCCAGAAGTGCCCAGAATTCAGGGGGAAAAAATCTAGTGAAACATTGCCTGAACTCATGATTCATTTAATCTTAGCAAAGTTGACAGGAAGACTGAAAGCAGTGCCAAATGTGATGTACTGCAGACCTACCAGAGACTTCCACACTGTGGTACAAAATAAGGAATGCCTTAGCCTTATCTTAGGTCATTGGCAAGGATTCCACAGAATCCTTAGAAACGACAAACTTCTAGGCGTTATTTCTAGGTTTTCAGGCTGTCCAAATTTCCCATATGTGATATGAAGTAAGGCTAACCTTGGCAAAGGAGATCTTAAAAAAAAAAACACACTTCAGAGGACAGTCAAAAGCACTTTCAAAGTGAAACTACCTGGAGGGTTCACAGGATCTACATATAATGTTAAGATGAAAGGGATAAGAGGCTGAGTCTCTGCAAAATATTCTGATTCTCCTTTAGGGTCTCTTCCAGCTGAGACAGCTGGAAGTGAAGGTCAATGCCTTCTCCCGAGGATAATGGAAATGAGCTGGAGGGGTCTCAGATGAGCACCTAACAAACTGGAGTCTTATCACAAAAGCCATTTCCGTAATTGGGCCCCTTGTCTCTTCTCAGCTGAGCAGTGAAAGACAGAATGGCGAATGTTGATTGAACCTACCTCTGATTCATAGAGGTGGTTCCTCCAGAGCCAGGCTGAAGAATTTTGCGAGGGGAAGACCAAAGCTGCTCATCTCCTTTAAAGGCTCAGAGAGTGTTAGGGCTGGTAGGTACCTGGGAAATCATCTAATTCAACAACTTCAGTTGAAAGCCTGGTAGACTTGAATGCTCTTTTCAAAAGGCTACACGGTTTGGAACAATCAGCCAAAGGAAATCTATCCTCAAGCAACACACACACACAAGGAAGCTATATTCA
Source organism: Vombatus ursinus (assembly GCF_900497805.2). Lineage (NCBI taxonomy): Eukaryota > Metazoa > Chordata > Mammalia > Diprotodontia > Vombatidae > Vombatus > Vombatus ursinus. The sequence continues at coordinate 58,663 of NW_020954701.1, forward strand.
AGCCTACACTACTGGAGTCCTGCTGCTTTCAAAATTTTCTTTGCAACACACACACACACACACACACACACACACACACACTTGCATTGCATGCTGTATATTTAGACACTGGGAATTCTTAATGAAAGCAATTAATTTTCTCCATTGTCCATGTTGACCCAAACAACCTGCAGAAAGGATTATGTCTTTGTTGCTGCTTTTTAAACATCAGAAATACCATTTTAAAATGTCAAGAATGATGATATTAATCTGCTTACGTGAACACTTTTTCATAAAAAGACCAAGCACTGATTGCACTTCCCTTAAAATCAAGAACAATCTCTGATTTCTTAGCAAGAAGTTTAATTATTTAAAATCTGATTAAATGAACTCATACCCTTCAAGCCTCTGGGGGTTGTGACAAACATTGAGCTACTGAGGAGTAGCAAAACAGAGCCATCTAGTGGCTAGAACAATGATTAGTTAATCAAACTGCATTTCCTGATCATGGCACTTAGCCATAATACCAGCCCACTGGAAGTGATAATCAGAATTCAAACAGATATAACCAAAACCTTATTCTGCACAAGGTGATAATATCGTATAGATACTAATCTTAAGGAAACAGAATATTACTGACATGTTTTGAGAGAACATTTATCAAGATCTTAAACATTTAAATATTATCTCTGCTTCTTGGGTCCATCAAATATTAATTTTAACAAGATTGAAGGTACTTCTAAAACCCACTTGGTATTTAAAACTGACCAGTCCATCCTTCCCTCCCTACTCATATGCTCTTCTCCTCTCCTCACACCCTCAATACACAGTAATTAACTTTCACTTAAATTCTTGGAGTGAATTAGATGAGCCCCTCAGTGGTCCTTAGCCTGGGAATCTGTATCTTAATTCAAAAAAAAATTACAGCTATGGTTTCCTTTGCTATCCTACATAATTTACTTTATACATTTAAAAACATTATTCTGAGAAGCAGTTCATAGGCTTTTCCATATTGCCAGACTGTTGTTGTTGTTGTTGTTTTAAGTTTAAACTATTTAAAATGTTTAGAAAATACAGAAAATCAAATGAGTAGAGTAACAAAGGTAAATAAGACAGGAAAGTACACAGTCAAGAGATTAAGGTGTACATTGCTGGAAAAGTCAGTGAAACTCAGAATCTAAGTGTAGGTTTAGGGAAAATTCTAAGAAAAATATGTAACTGCAGATTGAACAGGTGCTTTCCCTTGTTTTGCTGGAGGCAACAAAATTCCTTTTGGAAAAGAATTTTTCTCAATTTCCTTCATCGGAAATATCAAGCTTCCATGGCAAAGAAAAGGTTAAGAACTCCTGCTTTGGTAAGAAAAGGGTAAGGAAGCCACTGTGTAACTCCATTTAAAACTTTTTCTATTCAAGCAATATTTAAAGGATTCAGAGAGAAAAACTGGAGATGGGAAAGGGTCTATTTAGGCACATTTTGATCTGACAGAAAGCCAAATTATACAATATACCATTAAAAATCTCTTTTGACATAGTTAAGGTATTATTAACCAGTAAGGACAGAGGAAAAAAATTGAGGACCAGAGAAATATGGTTGTCCTAGAAACCACATAGACAACAGATACATTTTAGAGCTAGAAAGAACCTTCCAGATCATTGAGTCTGACGTCATTTTATAGATGATATTTCTTGATGGAAGAGGGGAAGAGAGTCTTAGAAACCTAATAGGGGGAAATATATACACCTGTTTGGGCGAGGTGGGGGTGGGAATCTGTTTGGAACCAAGAGAAAAAAAAACAGGAAATTGTGGGAAGTAGCAGAGAGAATTCCACTAGAAGCTTCTCTCCTAGTTGACAGAACTGAAGAGATTAAGAAATGCTTCAGTTCAGATTAAACTAAGCAGTTAAAAATCTGAGACTAGAGACAGACTTAGAAGAAGAAATGAGAAAGGCCAAATTAAAGCCAAAAGCCTTTGGAGGACTTCAAAGCCCAGGGTGTTTAGGTTAAAAAGTTTCCTGAAGTTCGAATGGAAGCCAGAAGAATTTGTCATAATTAATGATAAATGAAATTCAGTGTAAGGAGATACCATGTATTTTACTTACAGGTTCAGGGGCAACAATAGCATCATTAGGTAAGAGATAGGTAAGAGGGACAGAGATCTAACCTGCAGGATAGTAGCCAAAGGTCACCACTTGCACCCTGCCCTCACCTGTATTCTTAAATACTTCCTTGCCACTTGTTGAAACTCCAGTGATTTTTTTGCTAGTTTCCAAGGGCAACATGAGGGTTGAATGGAATTTCCTAGTGTCAACCTAAATATTGAGAAATCTGGGAGAAAACACACTGAGGTGTGATAAAGTTGTTGGGAGGAAGAAATCAATTTTGGCCAGAGGGATTTCCTTCTTTTTCCCTGTTGGGTATACCTTTGAGCCCTAGGTATATTTTGACCAGTGCTGTAGGATCACATTAAAAAGTTCTAACTAATGTTCCTATAAAAGAAAAAACCCTAGTAGCTTGTGACAGTGTCAGCAGATTAAAACAGCCCAGCAGTAGAGGATAGCAACAGCTCTACAGACCAGCAACAATCAGCAGCTTCAGAGATAGCAAGGAACAACAGCTGCAAACACAGAGTGTAGTTAGAGTGAGACACATTTGGTTGTTGGGAATGGAACCTTAAGGGTTTTTCCAGCTAAGAAAGTGTCCCAGGATGTGTGTTTTCCAGGGAATATTCCCTCTCTGACAGGTGGCATGGAGAATAGTACATTTGGAGCTCAGGGGGATTTTTTTCCTACTTATTTACTTTGCCATTCTATCCTAAATAAATAAATTCTATCCTAAAAAAAGAGTGATTTATCACTCTTAATCTTTGGATAGGGAATTCACTGGACTGAGGCTTGATTCAGACACCCTGTACCCAAAATACTCTGCACTAAACTTAGGATAACAAGGGATTCCAAAGTCATATGGAAAACCCAGGAAAAGCTACATGAAGGTCAATTTTGGGTCAGTCAGACAATAAACATTTATTTAGCGCCTACTGTGCGTCAGGCATTGAGCAAAATGCTACAAATTCAAGTGAAAAAAGAGAGTTTATGTTCTTACGAAGTTTACATTCTAATTGGGGAAGACAATACACAAGATGACGTTGAAAAGTAGGGGGGGAAGGGAGATGAAGGAAGCGGAGGTCCCCAGCACCAGGGATATGATGAGGACCAGAGAAGTCCAAGAGCAGTGTTGCTGGTGGGGAATGGAGAGATGACTGTACTAAACCCCTTTCTTAAATAGAGGCACTGCAAGCTCATGGCTCTACCCTCTGTTCCAGTTGGGGGAGCACTGATGAGATACGCACACTGAACTAATTCAATCTTGCAGGTTAATCAGATTTCCCAATGTGTTTTTTGAGGAAGGAAGGCCCGATAGAGAGACCTAGAGATGTTCCAAAGCAGTTTAGCTGGTGGGAAATAGGGACCAATTTTGGGTCAATACAAGGAACAATTAAAAAATAGGATTATAAGGAAACAATTGAAACAATCAAAGCTGTCACCAAATGCAATTGTCTTACTCGTGAGGGTCCTGTGGTGATGTGGTGAGAGTCTTGTGGTGATGACCACTAGATGACTGCTTGTCAGGGATATGGTAGAGAAGATTCCGAAACAGGGTAAGTTGTTTGACTATATGACTTCTAAGGTCTTTTTACAGTCTAGGATTCTACGATCATAGTTATTCAGATCTTGCTCCAAATAGTATTTGTACTTATAGTCAGCATATAAACTTAGGTGATTAGTGTCTAATCAATGTTTACATGATATTGTGGAAGTTTCCCCCCATTTTAATAGAAAAAGGTCTGTTAAAGACCTGCTTATGAGTATAATTCTATTTCTCTCAGTCTGAGTCTATAGCTAATTTCATCTGAGTGGAGATTACCTAACATGTTACCTAAGGATAATTCTTTTGTGGGAGGTAATTCATCAGTAGCAGGCCTAATGAATTTCTCACTTTATAGTGCTTTTTTTTTTTAATCTTACCCTTTGTACTCCAAGTACCCTGGCTTTGAATCTGTTATTTTCAGTCTGAGTAATCTATATCCTTGTCAAACTGCCTCAATTTTAATTTTGTTAAGATTTCTGACTTGTGGCCTGGGGACCGCTTACCAGCTGGTGTTTGGAATTTTTAGAACAGGATATTATAACTGTATCACCTTTCCTTTTCTACCAGCCACTAGGCACATTCTTGCCAATTTTCTTTTGCATTTCTTTGTGGCATTGGGAAATGTGATTTCATTAATTTAGGAAACTTCTGGTATGGACATTCCCTTCACAAAAGATTAAAAGCTCACCTTCCATTTTTAGTCTTGGAAAGTTGTTTAGATCACTGAGAGATTACATGACTTGCCTATAGTCAGACAGTATATGCCAGGAGAAAGACATGAACTCGATCTTGTCTCCAAACCTAGGCTTTTATATCCCCTATGATTCTTTTCCACAATACTTAGTCCATTTTTGGCATATAATAATTACATCTCTTAATAAATCTCTGTTGACTAAGATAGGTTGAGAATGATAGAGACTGAAGAAAGACCATCAGATGTGGTCATTAAAAATCGTTGATTAATTTAGAGTAAGCAGTTTCAGTTGAATGATGTTGTAGGAATTTATATTGTAAGGGTTAAAGAGTGCATAAGAGGCAAAGATCTTAGACAACTTTTTCTAGGAGTTTGGCTGAAAAAGAGAAGAGAGATGTAGAGTGAGAGCTTGAGGGGATAATAGAGTCTTTTAAAAGTTTTCAAGGATGGGGGGAGGGGCATATTTGAAGGCAGTAGAGAAGGAACCATTAGATTAGGAGAGGTTGAAGATTAGATATACAGGGTATTAGTGAGGTTATAATCTGCAGTAAAAAAAAATGTGAGTAAATGGAAATGAGAGCATATATAGAGGGATTTGACCTTGACAAAAAAAGACCACATCGTTGTCAAAGACTAGGGAGAAAGAAAAGAAAGCAGTTTAAGGCTTTATGAGATGGAAAGAAGGGGAGAAGAAGCTTTCCAATTTTCTCAGTAAAATAAAAAGCAGCATCCTCAGCTGAGAGAGAAGAAAAAGAGGGAGGTGTAGGAGACTTGACAAGAGAAGGTATGGAATAGCATCCATGCAGAAAAAGTCAATTAATTAGAAAGACATGAAAAGCCTGCCTTATGAAATGAAGGCTCAGGTGAGGTGAGATAAAATAAATTTAGAGTGTTCCTAGTCAGTACAGGTGCATGTCTTCTAGCTTCGTTCAGTGGCACATGAGTAGGAAAGGAAGAGACAGATGATAGGAGGAATTCTCTACTAAGGTTTGACAAGGAGTGAGCAGCAATAGGACAAGGAACTAAGGTTATTGAAGAGTTTAGGACAGTCTGGAGTTAATTGGCTAACCATAGGATCCAGATTGGTAAGGGAGGAAAATGAAATTAGAGCAGGTGTAATGGATTGAGAAAATGCTGACGGTTGGAAGTACTGGAGAACATAATGAGAACAAAGAACTGGTTTAGGAGTGGTTAGACAGGGTGGAATGACAAATAATGATCATATCAAAGAGCATTAATTAAGGAAGTATAGGTAATGGTGAGATCTACTCTTTCCTATCATCTTATCATCTAGACTATCGTTCCATCTCAGCCACACAAAGAAATAGTAAACAGCGTATCTCCCCATTTCCCACAAATGTTCTCCTTGTGTGACTGAGATGGAATGATGGAATAGGTTATAAGACTGTAAGAATCTGAGAAATTAGGAAGCAAAGGAGTTTGAGGGAGCATCACTATGGATGTTGAAGCTCCCTAGTATAAAGTCAGGAATTGGGTAGAAGAGAAAGGTTGTGAGTTACTTGCTGAACTCCTTGAGAAAGGAGGGAGAACGACCTGGAATCTGGTCATGTCAGTCAACAGGGATTTATTAAGTACTTCCTCTCTGCCAAGTGTGGGTTAACCAGTGGAAATAAAAAGAAAAAGCCACCATGACCTGAATTAGGTGGAAATTTTTGTTGGAGTAAATCCCAAAGGAAGAGAGATTGCTGAGTAAGGATAGGATAGTGATTTTCTAAAGGGCAATGGAAAGCCAGGAGTATCCCTACTTCCTTCTAGGAACTAGAAGAAACAGAATAGTTTGTATATGTGGGCATTGGGGTGGGGAGGGGAGGAGTGGGAATGAAGTCTTCTCTATCCAGGTGTAGGAGACTTGACAAGAGAACGTATGGAATAGCATCTATGCAGAAAATCTCTATCCAGTTCTAGAAAGGATGATAAAAGAGATGGAGTGTTATCAAGAGGAAGCTAGCCATTGAGACCTAATAGATAGTGAAAGAAAGAGGTACAGATTGATGGGACCTTTGATCATATGGAAGAGCAATCTCATGGTACAGTGGAAGGGGTGGGTAGGTTTGAAGTGAAACATGGGTGGAGAAGGGAAGAGGAACATGGGCATGAGAGAATGAGAGTGAGGAGGGTAAGAACAGTTTGCCCATGTATGGCCAAAATTTAAGTAATACAGGGAGAGGGGAGGTTATTAGCCCTGTAACAATGTTACAGTTTCAAAGAGATATTATTGCTGGGCAAGGACCATGGCATATAGAGTTAGCTTACCATTAGCTTCATCTTTCTTATATGAGGCTGGAGGAAGGAAGGAATAGGCAGGACTGCAGCCTACCCCAAGTGGCAGAGAGTACTGGCCAAAACTTGTATCTAGGTCACTACCAGCCTGCTTCTTTAGTGTGGCTAGAGTAAAAGGAAAACCTTAAGTAACTACAACTGATAGTTATGAAATGACTTATGAATTATGAAACATCAATCCAGTTCAGCAAGGAATAGTCTGGTACAGTGGAAAGATCGTTGGACTGGGAAACAGAGGCCCTTGGTTTGAATACTAGTCCAAAGACTTCTGTGACCTTTGACATCTACAAAATAAGGGAACTGGAAGAGAAAATTGGCTTCTAATATTAGCTCCATCTCTAAATCTATGATCCTAGGAATATTCATTAAGCACCTGCCACTTTCCAGGCACTGTGCTGGAGATACAAAACAAACAAACAAACAAAAAATAGTCCCTGCCTTCAAGGAGCTTTTATTTTATGGAAAACTAGAAGATAATCTTGCTATTAGAAATCCTCTGAACTATTGTTGGGGGCCAAATTTTCTTTTTGTCTTTAACTTTTCTCTTCAGCAAATAAATATTAAATATCAACATCAGGGTCTCCTGGATAGACAGAAGCTGAAAAAAATGGTAAAGTAACTTAATATGCACAGAGAGATATGATAATAACCAGTATTTCAAAGAAGCAGCTTGTTCAAAACAAGTAGTCTGAATGAGGTCTTCAAAATGGATTCCTTAACCTTTTTGATGTTATGGACCCCTTTGGCTCTAAACAAATTCTAGAGCAGCAGAACCCACAAAAAGACAGAGTGAAACACATTTCCAGCCCAAGACAACCTGGATGGTGGATTGGAAAGGTCCATTGCACTGGGAGAGAAATGCAGTTCAGCATGGGTGTGCAGGCAAAAACTAGGCCTCAGTGAACCTGAAACAGACCTCAGGAGATTGAATCATGGGCAGTTGTGGCAGTTTCCAGACTTCTCAACCCACAAACACCAAAGACAACTTAGAAGGTCAGTAGGAAAAGTCTATGACCACGGTGAAAGAGAAGCTCAGTCCCAGCCCCAGTCCTGGCACAGTCCTGGGTCGGCGGCTGCTTCCTGAACTCTTGGCCTACAGATGGAGGGGGAATTGGGTAGCTGATCAGAAGGAGATTGCAGGGATCTCCTTGCTGGTGCTGAGGCAGGATTCTCTTACTTTGCCCATGCTTGGACTGGGTCACAGTTCTGGGTGGCAGTGCTGGGGTGAGGAGGAGTGCTGGCATGATAGAGCTTATAGTGGCAGTGGAGAGGGAATCCTCCTCATGGTTCCAAAGCAGAGAAGAGTGCTTGGGGTCATTCATAGACCAGAGCACAGGCCAGAAAAGGAGTAAACACCTTGCCCTTGATCGTACCACCTTGGAAGAACTGAAAATTTATGGGTCCCTAGAAGTATCTCTGAAAACAATGCACAAAACCCCTGAAGCTTGGGATAGTACATTCTCCACACTGGAAGCAGACCCCTACCTTAACAAAAAGTTTAAAACTCAAGTAATTGGCTGGGAATATGAGCAAAGAGTGCAAAAAAAAGTGAGACCACAGAATTTTCTTTGGTGACAAAGAAGATCAAAACATACAACCAGAAGAAGACAACAAAGTCAAAGCTCCTATATCCAAAGCCTCCACGAAAAAAACATGAATTGGTCCCAGGCCATGGAAGAGCCCAAAAAGGATTTTGAGAAACAACTAGAGAGGCAGAGGAAAAACTGGGAAGAGTAACTATTGCCATCTCTGTTGTAAAATGTGGCAGTGACATCTAGAATTTAGGGCTCTGCTCTCTAAGAAAACTTTAGCAGCAATTTTCTGAAGAGCAGTCACATCAATGAACTTTAGGCCCATTGTTCAGAAATCAAATTATGGTTAAGCACATTCAAGGAAAGACAGTACCCAGTAGGGTACTTGCCAAAGGAGGATTTTAATATTGGATTCATCTGTTTATTTTATTAAAAGAGGGATTAGTAAGAGGAGCAGACTGGAAGCCACAGTCAGCAAAGATCCAATTTCTTCTCCTTTAATCTGTGTAGTGATTATGCTCTTCTTAAGTAGCATACAAATTGGGATTCTTTCGATGACAATGTGGGTAATTTTACTTCCACATATCAAGTAGTTAAAGGCCATTAGCCTGCATCTTATCTCAGGAGTCAGTTCAACAAAGGTTAAGGATTTTTGTCGTTATAAGGTCTTTTATTTTATTGATTGATTGATTAATTGATTTTTGGTTTCAATAGAATAAACAATATCCCCAAAATAGTTTAAATGAATAGATCTCCAGGAAATACCTACTCATTTCTTGCTCCCATTGAGTTCTACAGTTAATGAATAAGTGAATATTAGTCAAATCATATGCTGTTGGTGATTTCCAAGAAAATATAAACTGAGATATTTTACAGTATTAAAAAAGGTGGCACAGATAGGTGGTGCAGTGGATAGAGCACCAGCCTTGGAGTCAGGAGGACATGAGTTCAAATCTGACCTCAGACACTTACTAGCTTTGTGACTAGCTGTGTGTCAAGTCCATTAATCCTCATTGCCTCAAGCAAACAAACAAAAAAATGAATGATAAGGGACATGGGATCAGGAGAGAGATAAAGTTTTTGTTGTTTAGTGGTTTTTCATTTATGTCGAAATCCTCATGATCCCATTTAGGTTTTCTTGGTAAAGATACAGAAGTGTTGCCTTTTCCTTCTCCAGCTCAATTTACAAATGAGAAAACTGAAGTAAACAGGGTTAAGTGACTTGCCAGGGTCACACAGCTAGCAAGCATAGCTTAGCGAGTAAGATTTGAACTCAGGAAGATGAGTTTTCCTGACTCCAGGCCTGGTACTCTCTCCACTGCAATGAGTGATGAAAGACTTGGGTTCAGAAAAGAGAATAAAATTAGATACATTTATCTGGGAGCTATTTCCATGCAGATGATAATTCAACTAGAAGGAGTTAAGTGAATATTAGTCAAATGGTATGCTATTGGCAATTTCCATGAAAATATAAACTGAGATGTTTTACAGTATTAAAAAAAAAAAGGTGGAGGCAGCTAGGTGGAGCAGTAGATAGAGCACCAGACTTGGAGTCAGGAGGACATGAGTTCAAATCTGACTTCAGACACTTACTAGCTCTGTAACCCTGGTCAAGTCACTTAATCCTCATTGCCTCAAAACAAACAAACAAACAAAAAAGGAATAAAAAAAAGGAATTCGTGTATAATGTCCATGCCTCAGGAGGGTTAAAACATTTCATCAATGATAATCCATCAAACCATGACCTCTAGAAGCATTCAAAAATTACAAAACATGATATATTTAGAGGCCAAACAACATTTGGCTCTGCCATTTACAACTGGTACACCACAAACGAGTCATTTTACTTCTCTGGGTCTCGTTTTCCCCATCTATGAAATGAGGGGGTTGGGCAGGATGAACTCCTAGGTCCCTTCCAGCTCTGATTATATGATCCTAGAATGTAAGCTCCTTGAGGGCAGGGACTTTATATTTGTATCCCCAGGGTCTAGCACATTGCCTACAGTATAGTCAGTGATCGATAGATGCATGTTGATTGATCCCATGAGCAACAGCATTTAATAAACATTTACTGTGTTCAAAATGCTATGCTGGATGACAGAACAGATATTTGTTAATCAGTCATAGCCTACTCTAACCCCATTTAGGGTTTTCTTGGCAAAAATTCTGGAGTGGTTTGCCATTTCCTTCTCCAGCTCATTTTACAAATGAGAAAACTGAGGCAAATAGGAATAGATGACTCACCCAGGGTCACATAGCTAGGAAGTATCTGAGGCCGGATTCGAACTCAGATCTTCCTGACTCCAGGCCCTGTGCTCTATCCACTGCACCAACTAGCTGCCCAATGGTGGAGTAGAAACATAGTTTATATAAAACAAGGTTTATTAACCTCATGGAAAGAGAAAGAATGCAAAATCCACAATTTCATTACACTTCTGTCAACTGGGCAGGGCTTATAGCTAGCATCTCACCACTTGTTCCCCGGGCTTTAATTTTCTCTTTCTAGTGTTTTCCTGACCTTTTCTTTTTTTTTTTTCCTTTTTTTTTTGTGAGGCAATTGAGGTTAAGTGACTTGCTCAGGGTCACATAGCTAAGAAGCGTCAAGTGTTTGAGGCCAGATTTGAACTCAGGTTCTCTTGACTCCAGGGCCGGTACTCTATCTACTGCACCACCTAGCCGCCACCTAGTTGCTCCCTGACCTTTTTTTTTACAAAATCACCCTGGCTTTTTACCCATTGCTACCAAACTCAGATTAGATAAAATCAGTGTAAAGACGGCTTAGATCTTGAATTGAAAGATCTCAGATCAAATCGTGGCGCTGTCATTTAGTACCTGTGTGATATCTACTAAATCATGTCACTTTGCTGGACCCCAGGTTTCCAATCAGTAAGATGAGGGGAGTGAGCTAGATCTCTGAGTTCCTTCCCAGCTCCAAAAGCTACCATTCTGTATTTTGCCATGTCTTTTGAATCTATCACCCTTGGGGATCTACAGCTTTTTACCCCAGGGATTACTTATTGATTAGTACCTTGGATCTTTAGAATGAAGAATGGTACTTAAGTCTTTTTTCCCAAGCTGGATGATTTCCTTCTCACCATCTAACCTAGTATGGGGCTTCGAAGGGAAAGGGGGACACAGGAGATGGTTAATCCCCCCAAGGCATAAAGTCTGCACTATCTTAAACAGATTTCCATCGCTATACACATTGGTTATATTTGCCATAGTTCATAAGGATTGTCATGCAAATTCAAACCGATTTTTAAATGGCATAAATCACAAGCTTTTAAAAATTAACCTTCTAAGGTCAAATCAGAAGTTTTTATGTGGGAAAAGTTGTTATGGTTTTGGCTATATTATATAATCTCTAGTTTGTGTGTCATAATAAAGAAGTCTTTGACCATCAACAGTGTCTTATAATCATGTTGGCTTTTCTCAGGAGCAAGAACTGGAATTTACTCTTTGTTATTTTGGAGTAAAATAGTTTACTTTTTCTGTACCACCACACCAATTTCTGCACATTACATAGATGCATAGATGTCAGCCCACTATAATCATAGTATAGAATCATCATTTGTTTGTGGGGCCTTGTCTGCTCGGAAAGAAAAAACACAGACACACACACACACAGACACACACACACACAGACACACACACACACACACACACACACACCATTTGTCAAAAGTCCTCATCTTTTGTCCTGTTGGGAAAATTGCTGTTGCTGTTCCAGAGAAAGTGAATAATTAACAATTCTTTGTGGGAGTGTTGGATGTTAGTGATAACAAAGTTCATTGACTAGCCCTCATGGCTAACACAAGTTCTTTCTCTTTAGATGAAGAAGGGAAGCTGTCACGTCAAAGCCCAGACTCTTTTTTCCCTCTGAAGTTTTGGTTGGTTACTTAAGGAACTACAGATTTATCCCCTCAGCTGATGACTGAAGGTTTTCAATAACCAAAATGGAAAGAAACTTAAAGAATGTTCTTGTGGTATCCTTTGGATTTCTGCTTCTATTTACAGCATTTGGAGGTCTTCAGAATCTACAGGTAGGTGTGTATGTTTCATCTGGAAATCTTGAGGTTTTCAAAGGGTATATGTACCTTTCCTCTTTTTTTTTTTTGGCCTCTCTCAGCCTCCAAAGATACATGAAGATGAGACATATAATTATAATAAATATAACCTGGAGTTCTACGGCATCAGAAGGTTTAGAAAGCTTTTCTTTACTACCACTGTCCAAGGTAGGTAATAGTAGTAGTATCATTCCCATTTTACAGATAAGTAGACTGAGCATCAGCCGGACAAACTGACTTGCCCATGGTCATAGAGATAGCATTAGCTGGGACTAGAACTCTACTCATCTCATCTCAATAGGAGAGGAGAATTCCTTAAATAGAATGAAATAGGATAGATTTCAATGGAATCTGCATTCATTTTCCCAAGATCTTTTAAAATGTTTTTTATTTTGTTTATAAGACAATTTTTCTTAATTACATTCTCACTGGGCCTTGCCAACAAAATAAATCATATTGTACTCTTGGATGGGGTTTACCAAGGCCTGGGATTAATTATTTGGATTTTGCTTTTCTCTCTTCTTGGGAGTAGTTAAGACAGGTGGAACAAATCATCATGAATCATCTTCTGCTTCAAACCGTTTGACTTTGTGTTAGGTTCTATCATATGAATCCTTAAAAATCTCATAAAACCTATATGGTGCCTTCAGGTTAGGTCCCGGGCAAGCTTGCAAAGTACATGAAATTCAGTTTCCGTTCCCCTTTGTTTACCCCTTTCCTTTCACATTATTCCCTCTTCTTCCAGCCCCAGTGCCCTTTCCTAGCAAGAGTTCCTGGGAGAAAAAGATATATCAGTCATTTATATCTTAGTGTAAAATACAAAGCACTTGTGATGGGCAGAGAGGGGAGATTTGCCTTTCTTGGAAAATTTTTAAAAGGCTGTTAAATAAAAGTGTGTGTGTATGTTTTTAATGTTAAAGGCATTTCAAATTCTTCCATAGAAAAGAGACTAGAAAAGGTGTTACTTTGAACAGTGATTCTTTGTGGTATCCCTGAAATCAAAACTCGTTAGCTGCCATGTGATCCAGCTGTTACTTTAGCTGATCCTGTGTGTATTCATTGACAATATGGCGCCATCTGTGCTTTTCGAGGGTATCATTATAATGCACAACATTCATTGGCGTTTCTGGTGATGTTTTTGTGCTTTCTAACATCATAAACAAGTGGGCAATACAATAACTAACATTTACATGGTGCTTTAAAGCATTGAATACATAATTTCATTTGTGCTTCACAAATCTTTGAAGTAAGAACTGCAAGAATCATTGCCATATTCCAAGTGAGAGGACTAAAGCTCATACTTTGAGAGACAACATGGTGTAATGGATAGGAGACTGGACTTGGAATTAGATACTTAGTAGCTAAATGAGACTGGGCAAGTCTCTTAAACTTCTGTGCCTCAGTTCCTTCAATCTGTAAAAGAAGTGTATTGGACTCAGTGGCCCGTCTCTAAGATTCCTTTCAGCTCTAAAGATATGTTCCTACCACTTGTCTGTTGTCATCCATATTGGGAGTCACAAAGAGGTAGAACTTTGTCTGCTCAACAGGCTTGCCCAGGGCCTAACCTGAAGGCAACATATCTAGATTTTATGAAAATTTTATGGATTCATGTAATAGAACCTAACCTCAGAGTCAAATGGTTCCAAACAGGATGATTCATAATGATTTGTTCTACCTGTCTTCCCCCTCCCAAAGAAAAGAAAATCATATTCCAAATAATCTTATGCCTTTGCAAACCCTATCCAAGAGTACAATATAATTTATTTTATTGGTAAGACCTAGTAAGAATGCAATTGGTTAAAAATAGTTTTTAAGGAAAAGTTTTAAGCAAAAAAAAATCTATTTTAGAATATCTTGGGGGAAAATCATTATAGATTCCATTGAAATCTATCCTATTTCATTCTACTCATGGCGCCAGGTGGGCCTGTGGAGGAGCTAACATAGCTGACAGACCAGTGCAGCCCTCCCTCAGTACATGTAAAAGAATGAGGATGGCAGAGGCAGATGGTAGCTATTAGCAGCTAGAACAACTGTGCTGCTCTCCTCAGTTCTAATATTTTCTTCACACACTCTGCTGGATCATCACCTGCAAGCCCACAGGGGATGTATATCCCCCACCTTGGAGACTACTATTCTAGACCATAACATGCAAGCCCTTTACGAGGCCCTGAAGGGAAATCCAAAGAGCTATTTAGAAAACACTGAGCTAAGGAGCTTGTTCAGAATCTGGAATTCAGTGACAGTGAACTGGGGAAGCGAAAAACTGGCTGCTCTCCCTCCTATTACGTAAAACAAAACAAACCACCACCTCTCCCACACACACACAAAGGAAATCAATTTGTCAAAAAGCTCACATTCAGTTTCGAGTTTGTCATCACATATTTTCTACTTTGATTCTGGGGCTGTGGCTAATTTAAATGTAAAAATTAAAATTACAGATAATGGGGGCAGCTAGGTGGTGCAGTGGATAGAGCACTGGACGTGGAGTCAGGAGGACCTGAGTTCAAATCCAGCCTCAGACACATAACACTTACTACCTGTGTGACTCTGGGCAAGTCACTTAACCCTAAATGCCTCGGGGGGAAATAAACTGCAGATAATGTTGAGTTATTAAAAAACAATTGATGCTCTGATTTCCTTGAAATGCCTTTCTATTTCAGTTTTTGAAGTTATTGTCCTATTTAAGACTTAACAACATAAAACTGGGTATTGATGTTTTTCTTAAATAGCCTTGTCTAAAATGTGTAATATTCTTTTTTTATGCTGAATCTAATGTTGCATGAACCTGTGCCCAATGGGAAGCAATGTTTGCTGAGATATTGATGGAATACGGGAGATTTTGAATTCCCTTTTCACTATTCAAATAACAAAGCTTTTTCCCTAGTAAGGGACAATGACTGGAATTGTGATCATGGGTCAGGCCTGGGCATAAGTCCAATGATGCTGGAAATTTAGCTCCCCTAGATATTCAGCTAAGAGAGACAATAGGCTTCAGGAGTTGGGAGATGTGAAGAGGAAGATTTGCAAATTGACTGTTGGACATGGAATCCAAAGGAGAGGATTGTCTTCACTACAACCAGCCTTGCATATACTTTGACACAGATTTTATCACCCATCACTGCCCGTCACTCATCCTGTGGGGCTCATCCATGTCTAATTTAAATCTTCCACAGGAGGTCCATTTGAAGGGGAACCTCCCTTGAGCTCTTTTGACATTGTATAAGTATCAAGGAAGGAAATAATAATAATAATGATAATAATAGCTAGCATTTATATAGCACATTCTAAATGCCAGACCTTGTGCTAAGTGCTTTACAAATATCATCTCATTTGATCCTCACCATAACACTGTAAGGTATGTGCTATTATTATGCCCATTTTACAGTTGAAGAAATTGAGCCAAACTGAGAGTAAACGATTTACTCAACGTCACACAGCAAGTTAGTATCTGAGGCCATATTGGAACCCAGGTCTTCCTGACTCTATCCAATGTTACACTTAGCTGCATGAGGGCTATCCCTCTCTGATCCCTTTTTTTGTTATGTAATGAGTCTAACTGCTTCTCAGGCTTTACAGCTCTTGGATGACATCTTTTTATGATGCTTTTGGAATGTAGTCAATCCTTCCTCGGGAATATGCTACAGTCTGTTGCCAACCATGTGCCTCTCTATTTGTTGCCCTCTGAGTAGCCCATGACTTTAATTATTCTGAAATCCTTAATCATGTAGTTCAACCAAAGGAACTTTAAAGCTCTAAATGTATTAGGAAGCTAATAACTATTTGCTGAAACCACCAACACTTCAGACCAATAAAGTCTAAGGAGTCAGGAGACTTGTGTTTTATCTTTGCTCTGCAAATGAATCCTTGCTTGACTCATTTATCTTGGCTTCATTTTCTGAATCTGTGAGATGAGAGGGTTGGACTTCACAAGATGATCTCTAAGAGCCCTTCTAGTTCTAAAACCCAATTTAGGATTGACAATCACTAGACTATACTAATCAACATAGCCAGCTTTTTCTCTTTTCCTTCCTTCCTTCTTTCCTTCCTTCCTTCCTTCCTTCCTTCCTTCCTTCCTTCCTTCCTTCCTTCCTTCCTTCCTTCCTTCCTTCCTTCCTTCCTTCCTTTCTTTCTTTCTTACTTTCTTTCTTTCTTTCTTTCTTTCTTTCTTTCTTTCTTTCTTTCTTGGCATTGCATACAGTGAGTAAGAAGCTTGGATGAACCATCATGGATAGCTCAGGTCAGGACACCCGTTACCACTAAATAACAGAATTTAATGGTGTTATGTTCCAAACAAAAGGTCCCAAGTACAGAAAGGGTTTTTGTAACGACCAGAAGTTTTAATTAAATAGTGAGTGTTTTAAATGAACAGCTGCTAGAGCCTTCCCTTATAAGGTTAATATACATTTTTTGTATATGTTTTCTATATACCTATTTATTTATATGTTGGCTCTTTCTTTGAAATGTCAGCTCATTGAGGGCAAGTACTATTTTTGCTTTATTTGTTTTGCCAGGGCTCATCATAGCACATGGCACATTGTAAGCAATAAATACTTGTTAATGCAACAACCTACAGCACTAACTGAAGTTATCAAGGAAATATGAAAAGAAAAAGGACTAGAGGAAGAGCCCAAAAGAGAGGAGATGGAGTTCTACATGCACAGGGTCTCAGGTCTCTTTAAGGAAAGAAGGTTCTAGAATTGTATTTTTGAGTTTTACCAGATTGGATAAATGCATAGAGGGGAAAAGGACTTGCTCTACTTACATATATTAATATTGGTTCAGAGTCAGTGGGCTCCTTCACACAGAAAATAGACTTATCATTTTAAGTTTTGCTTTTACTGATTTAAATCTCTCACCCACTTGTAATAAGGCTCAGATGACCAAAACACACCTTTTTGATTTGTAGGAAAGCTGTGGGTGGCAAAGAAATACCAATTTAGTGATATGCACAATGGGATAAGCTCAATAGCTAATCCTCAAGAATAGGAAAACAATCTCAGATCCGAACCACTCTGGCTGTACTCCCAACTCCTCATATAAAAACATTTTGGTTGTTGCTCAATGTCAGCCAACTGTGACTGTTTTGGGGGTTTTCTTGGTGAAGATAACAGGGTGGTTTGCCATTTCCTTCTCCAGCTCATTTTATAGACGAATAAGCTGAGGTAAACAGGGTTAAGTGATTTGTCTAGGGCCATACAGTTAGTAAGTGTCTGAGGCCAGATTTGAACTCAAGTCTTCTTGACACCGGGCCTGGAACTCTATCCACTGTGCCATCTAGCTGCTATAATAAGTTAAGTCTCACATATTTCCTCCCAAAAAGAAGCAGTATGGCAGAATGAGAAGAATTTGGGAAATGGAGTTTGCAAGGCTTGTGTTCAAATCAAGACTGTGAGACTGACTGTGACCCTGAGTAAATCCCTTCACTTTGAGCTTTAGTTAATTTCCTCGTTGGTAGAGTGGAGATAATCCTATTTGTGCTTACTTCAATGGGTTATGAGTCAGTGCTTAGTAAAATTTAAAACACTCAAGTCAACATGATTTATCATTGATTTCTTCTTTCTGTTTCTGATATTCTATGGAAAAGTTCCTTCCTGCCCACAGTTTTAGGCTGTGACTAGTTTAAACATGATTGTTAGCCTTGCTTCTCTCCATTTATTTCTTTTGCATGGCTCTGAGAAGGCTTGAAGTGCTGTGCCTACATGAGTTATTATTGACTTTTTCTCTTTCTTCCTGATATTCTGAGGAATTGTTCTCTCTTGTCCAGGATTTTAACCAATCGATCAAACAACAGATGTTTATGAAGTACCTACTATGCGTAAGACACTGCGGAAGATACAGATATAAAAGCCTTCAAAGGCTTTACAACCTAGTTGAAGAAATAAGATATATATGTATACATATACATACATACATACATATATATATGCATGCATAGATACCTAATGATAAGAGATATAGTACATAAAAGAGCCAAATCTGGAATGGACCATTTTCTACAAAAGTAGGTTTAGTCAACCTAAATAGCTTTCTTATAAGGAAGCAACTAAAAGAGCCTAGAACCTGCCTTAACCGGCAAACACCTGATATTTGTTCTAAATATAGATGCATGGAAGTCAAGGGCAGCACTAGCCTAAAAGATAAATCTCATTTGCAAAATTTTAAAGCTTAATAAGAACATAGAACATAAGTTCGAGTCAGGTTGCAAGAGGCATTAAACAGTAATTTATGGAGATTGAATTTTATCATCCACTCACTAGGAAACCATTTAAGATTATCAAATAGGGAATAGATAGAAAAGAGACTCAGTTTTAGAGTGGAATAGGACTTTGTAGGTCATTTTTTTTAACTTTCTAAAATCATTTATTTTTAGTTTTCAACATTCACTTTCATAAGATTTTGAGTTTTAAATTTTCTCCCCCCCTTCTCTCCCCCTGTCCCAAGAGAGTGTGCAATTTGATCTAGGCTCTACTTATACATTCATATTAAGCATATTTTCCCGTTGGTCATGATATAAAAAACAATTAGAACTAATGGGAGGAACCACGAGAATGAAGCAACAAAACAAAACAACAAAGGAAAAGGAGAACAAATACTGTGCTTCCATCTGCATTCAGGCCCCATGCTCTTTCTCTGGATGTTGATGACATTTTCCATCGTGAGTCTTTTGGAGTTGTCTTAGATCCTTGCAATGCTGAGAAGAGCTAAGTCTATCAAAGTCAGTCATCCCACAGTGTGGCTGTTACTGTGTACACTGTTCTCCTGGTTCTGCTCGTTGTACTTAACATCAGTTCATACAAGTCTTCCCAGGTTTTTCTAAAGTGCGCCTGCTCATCATTTCTTAGAGCACAGTAGTATTCCATTACATTCATATACCACAACTTGTTCAGCCATTCCCCAATTGATGGGCATCCCCTCAATTTCCAGTTCTTTGTGACCACAAAAAGAGCTGCTATAAATATTTTTATACATGTGGGTCCTTTCCCCTTTGTAGATCATTTAGTCTAATCCCATCATTTGGGGGGGGGGGCTAGGCAATGGGGTTAAGTGACTTGCCCAGGGTCACACAGCTAGTAAGTGTTATGTGTCTGAGGCGAGATTTGAACTCAGGTCCTCCTGACTCCAGAGCTGGTGCTCTATCCACTGTGCCACCTAGCTGCCCTAATCCCATCATTTTATAGGTGACAAAACAAAGACATAGATAGGCTGTAGACATAGATAAGCAATAGAGCAGAGATTCCAACTGAAGTCTTTGGACTCCATGTCTCATATGCTTTCCTCTGTACTAAAAGGTGCTTCTCCACGTTTACAGTGATTAATCAGGAAGTGGTTTGCCAGGCAAATTGGAGTGGGGAGAGGCTGGTGACAAGAATTCAAGAATTCTTTTACAGTAGCTTTGGTTTGAGATGATAAAGGCCTAATTCAGGATGGAGGCAGTGGTATTGAAAAAGAAGAGAGAAATTAGAGATTTTGTTGTTCATTTGTTTCAGTCATAACTGACTCTTCATGACCCCATTTGGGGTTTTCCTAGCAAAGATGCTGGAGTGGTTTGCTATTTCATTCTCCAGTTCATTTTATAGATGAGGAAACTGGGGCAAACAGGATAAAGTGACTTACTCACAGTCACACAACTAGTAAGTGGCTGAGGTCAGATTTGAACTCAGGTCTTCCTGACTCCAGGCCCTGTGCTCTAGCCACTATACCACCTAGCATCCTCAGATTAGAGATAACATGAAGGAAAAATTGGCAGGACTTAGTGACTAACTGAATGTGGAAGGAGAGCAAAAGGAAGGAGAGACAGATAACTGACTGGAATAATGATGGAAAAGTAAAATCAATTTTGGTGGGGTAAATGATGAGATCAGTCTTGAACATGATTAATTTAAGGAAAGGGCATAAACTGAAATGATATAGTGACAGGAAATACAGAAATGTTTTTGTGCAGTTATGAGCCACATACAGTAGAATTAAAGTCATGAATGTGCTTGAGATCTCAGAAGAACTGTGGATAAAGGGAGAAGAAATGAAGGTCAAGGACAACATCACAGAGAAGGTTGGTGGTAAAGGGGGCAGGTGGAATAATTAGTCCAAATAAAGAACAGAAAGGATAAATAAAGCAGGAAAGTTTGGAAAGGCACAAGGAAAACTTAGGGATAGTGGTGTCTCAGAAACTAAACTAGAAGAGAGTTTCAAGAAGCCAGAGGTAAAAAGAGAGTATCTATGCAAATTCAGTACAAATCATGGTATCCTTGCATGAATTTTTAATTTTTTTATTTTAATATATTTCCCCAACTAAAAGTAAAAACAATTTTAACTTTTTCCCCCAATTTTGAATTCTGAATTCTTTCCCTCCCTCCTTCCCCTGCCCCATTGAGAGGGCAGGCAATTTGCTATAGGTTATACACGTGTAGTCATCTTACATGAATTTTTTAAAGGACTTGGCAGCCCTTTTAATGTATAGGCTGAATTAGCAATAAATTCTTATAATAGGGTTGGGAAGAAAGAATGCTTTTTATTTGAATGTATTCAGCACCTTCACTAGAACTTGGCTAATGGTCTGGGCATAGTGGAGAATTCTTCCTTTGCCCTTTGGTATGTAAATTTTGTGTGGATTCTGAAATTCTGATGTTACATCAGTTTTGCAGTTCTCCAAAATGGTATTGACTGGGAGTAAGTTGAGAGTGGGATAGATCTGGCAAGGTGTGGTTGAACAATTCTGCCATTGTCTTCACAAATTTCCTCCTCATGTCACTCAGGGATGAGTTACTTCATATCAGGCATTAAGGATGACTTTCAAAGTTTAAGGCCAGGTCTTATTCCTCTTGGTATCCTCAATGTCCTACATTTAGAAGGCTCTCACATTTTGATTGGTTTAAAAAAATAGCCGGGGAAATTGCTGTCAGATAGAGATGGTGGTGTTTGTTAGGGTAGCATGAACCTTATAGTTGAGCTTTTCCTCAAACAAGGCTAACTGAAATACCAGAACAGTTAGTACATGAATCAGCGAATATTGATTTTTTTCTATGAAAACGACACTTTATTAAATAACATTATGAAATAGTTAATCACTTTACTCAATCAATCAATCAATCAACAGGTATTTTGTACCAATTATGTGTCAGGCACTGGGTCAGCACCTGAGATGAAAAGACAGAAGTAAACTGGTGTCTGCCTCCAAGGATCTTACATTCTAATAGGGAAAACAACATACACGTACGTAGGTATGTACACAACACACAAAAAGCAGATACAAGGTAACCTTAGCAGGGGAGGCACTAGCCAATTGGGGACTGGGAAACAACTTATACAGATTGACATGCTTGCTCTGTCTTGAAGGAAGACTGGGATTCCAAGAGATGGAGGTGAGAAGGGAGATCATTCCAGGATGGAGGAAGGTCATGGCAAAGGTCACAGAGATAGGCTGTCATATGTGAGAAATAATAAGGCCAGTATGACTGAAGTGTCTATAGAGTATGTAAAGGGGAAAAATATGTAATGAAGTCTCAGTGGTCAGATGCGGCCAGACAAGGAAGAGTATTAAATGTCAAACAGGAGAGTTCATACTTTATTCTAGAGATGATTGGATGTGTGTGTGTGTCTGTGTGTGTGTGTGTCTGTGTGTGTGTGTGTGTGTGTGAGAGAGAGAGAGAGAGAGAGAGAGAGAGAGAGAGAGAAATGGTCAGACCTAAAGTTTAGAAAATTACTTTGGTATCTGAATAGAGGATGGATTGGAGTGGGGAGAGGCTTGAGGCAAAGAAAGCAAATATAAGGCTTCTGCAATGGTCCAATCTAGAGCTTTCCCACATTTATTTGGCCTACCATCCCCTTTTTAAAAAAAAATTACCCAGCACCTCCCTAGAAATTTACTTTCTTTAACTCTGATGGTTTTTTAAAATTTGCATCATTTCAAAAAATTAATTTTTTAAAAAAATTTACACATTTTAAATTTAATAATTTATTGTAAATTTGTAGTTTTTTTCCTGCATCGAAATTTTAATGATGCAATATTGCATCATGTTACTATATGGTATTATAAACAAGTCATTACATGCACATATTTCTGCCAATGCATACTTGAGTTTCCAACAATGTGTGACATGGTCACCTGCCAATACTTGCTTGTTAAAACCTGTCAACAGACTTGACCACTGATGGGTTATAACTTGTATTTTGTGTGTTTATTTGGAAAATAATGTAATCACTATAACTTTAATTCTGTTACACAACAGATGAAACATATATGAACGATTTTTCAAAATTTTGTCTTCTCTTCTTTCCTTATGCTTCCAGCACCCCCTTATTTTTATTCATTGACCACCAGTTACACCCGAGGCTACTACCACACCCCTGGAACATTCCAACACCCCAAGGGGAAACATTACCCACCTTGGGGAAGCTATGGTCTAATCTATCAGTGTTGAGAACCTGAACTAGGGTGTTATTGTATGAGCAGAGAGATGGGATAGATGTGAGTGAGAGCTGTTTTGGAAGTAGAAACAAGATACTTTGGCAACTGATTGAATATGCACATGAGATGAGTGCAAGTGAGGATTAAAAGATGATACTGAGGTCATGATCCTCTATAACTGTATAGTAGAGTCATTGACAGAAATAGGGAAGTTTAGGGTGGATTTATGGGAAAAGATGATTTCTGATTTGGATATGTTTGTTTGAGATGCCTATAGGACAATTATTATCACGTGTCCAATTGGCAGTTGGAGAGGTGTGATGGGAGCTCAGGAGACAAAGGTATTTAGAGATTGGAGTAATGCTTAGAGACAATAATTGAACCTGTGGGATTTGATAAGGTCCTAAATAAGGCAGTAGAGAAAGAAAAGAGAAAAAGCCTTGGGGCTTGCCTGCAGTTAATGAGAATAAGGTGGATGATCCAGAAAAGAACACTGAGGAGAAGTCCAGTGAGCAGGAGAAAGAAACCAAGAGGGGAGAATACAAAAAGAGAACACAATCAATGCTTTAGAGAAGTCAAGAAGCATGAGGACTGGGAAAAGACCAGTAGGTCTGGTCATTAAGAGACTGCTCCTATTTTTGGAGAGAATAGTTTCAGTTGAGGAATGAGCTCAGTAGATTGGCTATACAGCAGGTTTAGAAGCCAATGAGAGGAGAGGAAATTATGGCAAGAGAAGGACTGAGTTTTAAGCTAAGAGAAGATTAGTGTAGAAATGCTATAAGGAACGAGATTTAGAAGTACAATGTGATCTTTTCTCTATGTTCAATAAATACTTAGCTTGTTTTTACTTGCTATTTTCTCTATTTGTCATGTGCTAAATCTATTTTTAATCCTGCTCATTGATGATATTGCTTTGGAAATTAAAACCTGGATCTGGAAATTCTTATTTCACTTTATGGGCATGAAAGCTCCTCCCTCTTTGCCTAAAGTTTGAGAGAGACATGTTATTTGCTTCTTGTCCGGTCTAATTCTTATTTAGAATCTGTGTGGGGGAAATTTTATGTGGGTGTCTGTTCTCTGAGTGGATTTTCAAAACATTTTGTCAAATATAATCTTTATTCTTGAGTTTTGAGTCAAAAAAGAGGGAGAAAAAACCATGGTGGATTTCATTTTATTTTTTGTCCATGCAAACTTTTCAGTAATCCTATGACTACATCCTACAATCAGGTTATGGTTTCTTTAGTGTGCAACCAGAATAACCACTCATTCCTTTTATGAAGGAAAAGTTCATGTTGGACTTATTTTACTAATTAATATTAAAGGTTATTCATTACTTTCCTCAATAGCTTTTGTAGGTTTTTCCTTACCTTTCGCTAAATTTGTAACCGAGGCTTTGTTCTTTTCCCCTTCAGAGAATTTTAAAGATACTTTAGTATGAATGCACAGATTTGTTAAAATTATCATTTGTTTTACATCACTTTAAATTCCAAATATCTCTCTCCTCTTTCAACCAAGTCTGATATCATACGTAGCCTCCCACTTCTACAGGGAAAAGAGGGAGGTGCATCCTTGTACCTTTTCTTTGCCTGAGCTAAGCTTAGTCATAGTAATTTTACAGAATTTGGTTTTGATTTTTGTTTTTCTTTCCATTTTCATTGTTGTAGTTGCTTTGCATATTTTTTTTATTGGTTCTGTTCAATTTGCTCTGCATGAGATTATATGTCTTATCAGGGTTTTCTTCTTTTTCATTATTTTATTTAGAGAATAATAATATTCTAATACATTCATGTACCACAATTAAGATAGTCATATAGGAGGGCATCTACCTTGCTTCAGGTTCATTACTACTACAAAAAAAAATGATGCTATACAATTTTGGTGTTTTTTTTATACCACCTCATGGAATTTTGAGATATGGCACTTGTCATACCACTCACTTCTTGCCAGAGAACTGATGAATTTGAAATACAGAGAGAGGTATACTTCTCTTTGGTCACAGTCAAAGTGGGAATTTGTTTTGTTGAACTATGTTCATACTCAGAGTTGGTTTGTTTTTGTTTTTGCTTTGCTTTGCTTTGTTTTGTTTTGCTCAGTTGATGTGTGTGTGTGGGTGCAGTGAGGAAGACAAATTACAAGTGAATTAAAAATAAATAAATACATTTATCTCTACAAAAAGAAAAAAGAGAGATGGTTTTTGTTTGATTATTCAAAGTTTTTCAGGAAAAAGAACAGAATAACTGAATGATCTTTTCTTTTGTCCCTCTCTTGAATTCATGTAACTGACCTTGCTTTTTTTTTTTATTTGTTTGTTTATTTTCGCAGAGCAGCCTTAATTATCAGGACGGACTAGGAGTGGCCACACTCAGTGTTCTCTATGGAGCCCTGATCCTGTCTTCCATGTTCCTTCCTCCAATTCTCATTAAGAAATTTGGCTGCAAATGGACCATTACAGCCTCCATGTGCTGCTATGTTGCTTTCTCTCTGGGAAACTTCTATGCCAGCTGGTATACCTCCTCTTCTCTCTTTTAGTAAAAGCCTCAATCTTCAGCCAACCTCATCCTGTTACACATTAGGTATAGGGAAAATATGGAGAGAAGTCAGCAATGGAAGATGCCAGAAAAGATCAGTTGGCCAGTAGTATCCTTCCTCCTTGTACTCTAGCAGCATCACACAACATTCCAGCTGAGGAGGCCTGGACTTTCTTATCATTCTAGCACCTTCAAATTGTTAGAAATACCTAGCAATCATCTCCTGGACTTTTCAGCACCAGAATTCCCTGGCACTTATTGCCTTCTCTACCCATGTACCTCAGCTAAAAAGGATGTTGCTCACCCATTTCTTTAAGTGTGATGGTGAATGGTGTGTCTTTCTTCATCATTTCTCTCCAAAAAGCCTTAAAAAGGAAGACCATGCCATTTTATGTTGACTAACTGAGATTCTCTTTTTGTAGGTATACCTTGATCCCCACCTCCATGATTCTGGGTCTAGGAGGAGCCCCCCTGTGGTCAGCCAAAAGCACTTACCTTACAATCAGTGGAAATACGTATGCACAAAAGACAGGAAAACGTGGGAAAGATGTCATCAACCAGTATTTTGGCATCTTCTTTCTCATATTTCAGTCCTCTGGTGTCTGGGGAAATTTGATTTCGTCTCTGGTATTTCAACAAGAGTCTACCACAGGTAAATGGAGCTGGCTGAAATACTGTCCATAGAGCAGTGTAATTTCTGTGGTGATGAACCAGAGAAATATGTTAATTCAGTCTTTTAAAAATAATTTAATTTTTAATTGGTAAATGTTTATTTTTCTCCCTCTCCCACTCGCCCTCAATTAAAAAACAAGAAAAAAAATTAAAACTCTTGTAATAAATACTCATAGTCAAGCAAAGCAAATTCCCTCATTGACCATGTCCAAAAATATATGGCTCAATCTCAATTTTGAATTCATTCCCTCCCTATCAGAAGGTATGAAACATGCTTCATCTTCAGTCTTCATAGAGGCCTAGAGGTGGCTTGCTGGGTCAAATAGTATTCATAGTTTCGACTTTGGGTGCATGGTTCCAATGGCTTTTCAGAATGCCTGGACCAATTTTCAACACTGCCAACCATGAATTAGTATTTCTGTTTTCCTCCAGTCCCTCCAACATTTGTCATCTCCATTTATGTTACTTTTGCCAATCCGGTGGCTGTAAGGTAGACCCTCAGAGGTGCTTTGCTTCTCATTCGTCTGATTTTTAGTGATTTGGGAGTAGCCATGTGGTTGTTGATAGCTTGGATTTCTTCCTTTGAAAAGTGTTTGTTCATATCCTTTGATCATTTAGCTATTGGAGAATTGCTGATTCAGCCTGAGGACATTTCTTTATTCCTTTTGCAGTCTATGTTGAGAGAGCACAATATAACTTGTAATCAACTTTGTAGGACTATTTAGTCATAATTTGCCCTTTCAGACTTTCTACATGATACAAAATTAGCTTGACTTTCTTCCCTCCCTCCCACAAACTGAATCACCCTAGTTCTCTACTAGGTTTAAGGGTCACATAGCGATAATAATTCAAGTCAACTGTGTATTTTATCAGATGTGCTGGGAACCAGGGATTGCCAACCGCCTTAGAGACTAACACATTGAGTCATCCAGGATCAAAGTTTCTCCTTGCGTATATTCTCTTACTATATTCATCTGTTTGTAAGTGCCTTTAGGCACACATAGATATAAAACTGTGTTGCATGATGGTTTTCATTTTCATTTATCTTTAGTAAAAATATTTACTGAAAGTTCAAAAATCAAATGAAAGAAAATTATTTGATTAATAATAGCTCATATTTATATAATACTTTACCATTTATAAAACCACCCCTCAAAGCAAGGCAGTAAGCCACCTTGCTTTGTTCCCCATCTCTACTACCACCCTGCCCTTACCAATGGAAAAAAGTATCTAATGGACATGTCTCCTCATAGTCTGCCAGTAAATGCCTCATTATTCAATTCAACAGTTCCAACATCTATTCCCTGTGATTGCCAATAACACTATCACCTTCAACCAGGCTTGTAACTTTGGTGTCATCCTCAATCCGTTACTTTCAATCATTGCTGTATCAAAATCTTGTCAGTCGGCAAGTCTGTAAGTATATAAGTCAGTAAGTATGAAGAAGTGCTTACTATGTGTCAGCCACTGTGCTAAGCACTGTGAATATCAAAAAGAGTAAAAACAAGGTCTCTCTTTGAAGGAAGCTCATCTTATAACGGGAGAGACAACGTACAAATAACCACGCGTAAAAGATCGTGTAAATGGAAGGGAACCTCTAAAGAGAAGGCACTGCCTCAATTCTTACCCAGCCTATAATTATTGAATGGACATTGCCTCAGACAAACTAAGACTAGGAAAGACCTTAGCTTATAAAAGCCATGGTCTGCCACTGCATCTGGGGCCATCGCCAGTATGAGCATTCCATGCAAGGCTGCAGGATTACAGTGCAAATGTACACATGGGAGATGGAGTGTCATGTTTGAGGAAGAGTAAGTAAACCAGTGTGGCTGAATTGTAGAGTGTATAGACAAAATTAAAGTATAAGAAGGCTAAAAAGATCATCCACTTATTACTTTTCCCATTTGATGAATGAGAAGACTGAATCTCAAAGAGTTTAGTGACTTGCTCATGGCTATTGAACTAGTAAGTGACATAGGTGGAAGGTGAATCCAAACCTCCTGGCTCTCATTCCTCAATACTCTTCAGATTGGTTACTAGACCCTGCACTCTACTGAAACTCTTCTTTCCAAGATTTCTCTTGACCTCCAAGTTGGACAATCCAGTTACTTCTTTTTCAGGAGTTTCATCCTCTTTGACCTTTCTATAGCATTTGGTGCCCCTTAATTCTTAATCCTCTCTGATCTCATGACTTCTGCCATACTATGCTCTCTCTCCTTGTTCTCTTCTACATGTCTAACTGATCTTTCTTGGTTGACTTTGTTAGGCAGTTAAGAGTAAGAGAGTAAGCTTCCTTTGAGGAGTTCAAGTTACCTGAGCCAGCTGAACTCCATTCTAGGGTACCAAAAGTGCTGGTAAAAGTGATGGCAGATGACCCACTGCTGGTGATTTTTGAAAGATAGTGAAGAATGGGAGAAATGCCTGAGGGATTAGGCACAAATTTTGGACAGATTTTGCCTCCATTTTTGTCAAAAGAAAGATAATGTATACTAATAGGCTAGTGAGTTTCAATTTGATTCCTGGCAAAATTCTATGATGTATTATTAAAAGGATTATTAGTGTACATGTAAAAAAGTCATTCACAATGATTGAGCATAGTTTCATAAAGAACATGATCATACCACATTCTGCTTAGTTCTATTTCCAATATGTTTACTAAACTGTGTGATCAGGGAAATACTGTAGATCAGGGAGTCAAACTCATATAGAAACAGGGCCACTAACCGGTATACAAGGACTCCTACAGGCAGCATATTGACTTAGAAAATGACAAGTCTGCCTTACTTAAATCCAATTCATGCACAAGTCAAGACATCACTCTTCTGATGTCATTGGTCCTCTTTGAGAATAAAGCACTAGTAACAACAATTATCTATGTTCTATTGTATTTTTATTTATTTTTTTTAATTTCCAAATTACATTTTAATCCGGTTTCTCCTACTCTCGGGAGTGTTGCATTGTGACCCACTGGTTATGTGTTTGACAGCTTTGCTGTAGATAATGTTGGCTTAAATTTTAACACAGAATTTGACAAAGTCTGTCATAATATGTTTGTGGGGAAAGTGAATATATGGGATATAGATGATGGTATAAATATGTGAATCTGGTCAATGGTTGAATGACCAAAACCAGAGAGTAGTCATTAACGGGTCTATATTAATTGGGAAGGTCTTGAGGGAACCTCAGAGATCTGAACTTAGTATTGTAACATTTGACATTTTATCCATGATTTGGAAAAAGAGTTAAATGGTATCCTTATCTTTGTGCACATGGCACAAATTTGGTATGGATATCTAATTTCATTGGATAAAGAGTCAGGATTCAGAAACATCTGAACTGTAAGAAAATTGGGCCAAAAAGAAACAAAATATGATAAAGAATATATGTGAAACCTCACATTTAGGTTAAAAATAATCAACTTCACAAGTACAAGACAGGGGAAGTGTGGCTGTACAGAATTTTGTTAGGAAAAAAATATGTGAATTTTAGTGGATTTCAAAGTTAATGTGAATTAGTGGTGTGGTCAAAAAAGTCACATGATCTTAGAGATGGATTCTAGTCCATTGTCCACACTGGCTCCCTATGTGTCTATGACAAAATATAAAATTGTTTGTTTAGTTTTTTGAAGTCCTTTAAAACTTGGCCCCAACCTTCCAGTCTAAATATATATTACTTTCCTCTTCCACATTCTGCAATCCAGCCTAACTGGTTTTCTTTCTGCATCTCATATACAACCCTCCAACTTCTTTCTCCACACCTTTGCAATGGCTATACCCCATGTCTGGGATTCTTTCCTTCATCATCTCTGTGTCATAGAATCATATGTTAAAAGTAGACTTTCTACATGAAGACTTTCCTAATATACTACCTCCTACAGCCCTCTTTCACAAACTATTATCTGTTTACCACCTTGTATTTATTGTTTTTATTCTATATATACTTATAGATATTCTCGTTTCCTTCTTTAGAGTGTAAGTTCCTTGAGAGTTGAGATAATTTCATTCATTCCAAAGGAATTTGTATCTTTAGTCACCAACCCAATGCTTTTTATGTTGTAGAGGCTTAATTGATTGATTGATTGAGAAAGGCACAATATTCAGGATTAAGGAAGTGATAGATTTTCTACTCTGGTCAGACCACATATGGGGCATTGAGTTTATTTTGGGGTGCCATGATTCAGGGAAGATATTTATCATCTGGAGAATGTATTCAGAAGGGTGCAAGTAGAATGGAGAAGGACTTTGAGTTAAAGTCATGTGAGTATCAGGTGAAGGAACTAGGCTTGTTCCTTCATAGGGAAGAGAAGCATTAGCTGTCTTCTTCAAGTTTTTGAGGTGTTGGCAGATAGAAGAGGGATTGGGTTTTTTTATTGGCAACAGAGGGAAGAATTGGGAGGAATGGACAAAAGTTGGCAAATGGCAAATTTAGGCTTAATGTAAAGAAAAATTTCTTAACCATTAGAGGTATCCAAAATGTTATTGGACTGCCTAAGAAGTAATGTGTTTACCTTCACTGGAGATTTTCAAGTAAAACTGGATGATTAGTTCTCAGGTATGTTGTATGATAAATAGTTTTTCTACTATGTGTTATATTAGATGGAAATTGTAGTCTTTCCCAACTCTGAAGTTCTTTGATTTTGTGATTCCTATATCTTCTCTCAAACTGTGCATGTGTATGTGTATGTGTTGTGTGTGTGCACACACGTGTGGCCCCTGTTGAAAGGCCTTGTCCTTGGTCTTCTTTTCTCTACAAATCTCAGGAAGACCTGAGTTCAAATTTAGTCTCAGATGTTTACTAGCTGTGTGACCCTGGGAAAGTTACTTAACCTTTATCTGCCTCAGTTTTCTCATCTGTAAAAGGGGAATAATTATAGCACCATCTTCTTAGGGTTGTGAGGATAAACAGATAACACTTTCAAGGCACTTTGCAAACCTTGAAGCACTATAGAAATGTTAGCTATTATTATCTCTATGAGGTCTTTCCTCCATTAAATCTTCTCTTCTTAATGTGATCACACAATACATACAATTTTCTAGAGCACATTGTCTAGATTATGGTTTTGCCTTTATCTCATTTTATCTCGTATCACCCTTTTTTGTATACATGTTGTATATTTACTGTTAGATTGTAACTTCTCGGAGAGCAGGGATTATGTCATTTTTCATCTTTGTATCATCATTAAGAAACTCTGCACACAGTAGATGCCCAATAAATATTTATTGCTTTGAATTATTTCCTTTTTCCCAACACCAAATGGTTTCTAATCACCACAATATTTTAGAGTGTAAAGGAGTCTTAAATAACAACTAGCTCCATAAATAGTCCTGGATTTGGAATCAAAAAATGTGGGTTCAAATCATGGCTCTGATACTTACTAGTGATATGATCTTGTAAAAATCACTTGAACTGCATGGGCCTCATTTTCCTTATTTGTCAAATTAGGAGGTTGCACTAGATGATCATAGAATACTTTCTAGCTCTAAATCCTATGGGTCATAAAACACAAAACTGAAGCCCATAAAGGCAAGATGACTTGCTTAAAGTCAGATAGCTAGTTACTGGAAGTCAGTCATAGAACCCAAGTCTTCTGGACTCCAAATCTAGGCTCCTTCTACAAAATCATGCAGTTTCCCGAACCTTCCCTTCCAACTGCAGTTGAATATTTTGGGGGAAGATACTGCTGTTGTCTATATTCCGTTCCATTTAAAAACACAGAAATACCAAAACAGCAAAAAGACCATTTCTCTCCTTTAATTCAATATTTATTTTTATATTTATTTTATTTATTTTTTATTAGTATTTTTGTTTATTCATTTTATTTTTTATTTTTTATTTAGTATTTTATTTTTATTTAGTATTTTATTTTTCCCCAGTTACATGTAAAAATAATTTTTAACATTTGTTTTTAAAACTCTGAGCTCCAAATTCTCTCCCTTCCTCCTTCCTTACCCTCTACCTCCCCATTGAGAAGACAAGTAATTCAATATAGGTTATAAAGGTGTAGTCATACAAAACATTTCCATAATAGTCATGTTGTGAAAGAAAATGTAAACAAAAAAACCCTCAAGAAAAAGTATGCTTCAAACTGCATTCAGATACCACCAGTTCTTTCTCTGAGGGTGGCTGGTGTTTTTCATCCTAAGTCCTTCAGAGTTGTCTTGGATCATTGTATTGCTGAGAACAGCTAAGTCATTCACAGCTAATCATCTTACAATATTGCTGTTACTTTGTACACAGTACATTTCACTTTGCATCAGCTTATACAAGTCTCTCCAGGCTTTTCCAAGATCATCCAACTTATAATTTCCCATAGCACAGTGGTATTCCATCACAATCACATACTACAACTTGTTCAGCCATTCCCCAATTGATGGGCATCCTTTCAATTTCCAAATCTGTGCCTCCAGAAAAGAGCTGTTATAAATATTTTTTGTACATATAGCTCCTTTTCCTTTTTGATTTTTATCTCTTTTTCAATACAGAAGTAGTTGCAACACACATTTATTAAGTTTCTATTATGTGTAAGATACAATGCTAGGCACTGGAATACAAAGACAATAATAAAACATAATCTGTCCTCAAGGAGCTTATATTCTATTGGGGTTAGATATAACATGTAGGCCTGAGTACATATAAAATAATTTTGAAGAGGGAGTATTAACCCATGAAGGTTTCCCAGAGGAGGTCATACCTACATTGAATATTGAAGGAAAGAGAAGATTCTAAGAGGTGCAGAGGAAGCCAAGGAGAACATTCTTGGATTGCAGGACAGTTATGCAAAGATAGAAAGGAAGGAGGAGGAAGTTAGGGGAAGCACTTGTAGTCTAGTTGCTACACAGACCCCATAAAGGTGAGTGATGTATAGTAAGGATTATGGAAAAACTAAACATTCAAGGCTGAGAAGTTTATCTTTTCTTTAGAGTAAGGAAATAACATCATCAGACCTGTACCTTGGGAAAATTATTTTAGCCACTGTGTCAAGATGATTGAAGAAAGGAGTGGCTAAAAATAGAGACCAATTAGAAAGCTATTAGACTATTATTTCAGGGGAGAAGTGAATAAGGCCTAACTAGGCCTCATGGCAATATGGTAGATAGAGTGGTAGACTTAGGGTCAGGAAGGCTTGGCTTTAAATTCTATCTTCAAAACTTCTTAGCTGTACAATTTTAGACAAGTCACTTACAGTCTATGTCAGTTGTAGTCATTGTTATTGTCAGTCATGATGAACAGAGAGATGAAGAGAGATTGTAGGAAAGTTCTGGCTGTAGTTTAACAAAAGTAGGTTTGGCTTGGATATGGTTGGTGAGGCAAAAGTCAAGGATGGATCTGTGGGGGTGAGAATTAAAACACGGTTGATGATGGACTAAGATGCATTGTATGCTAAAAAAAAAAAAAGAATGTCACTTTAAGAGACCTCAGCTGAGTTACAAGGTTCTAGGAGCCCTAAAAATGATCATGCTTGTATTCTCATTATGTTTCCACTTTCACATTTCCCCAATATATTACTTTATCTTTTTATTATATTATTTATGCTTGCCTATGTGAACATTAATATAAATACCATTGTTTCAAAATAAAGCAATGATGCATTCTTCATTGGAAGAATGATAGTGCCCTCAATAAAAAAGTAAGGAAGTTTGAAAGACGTTTTAAGGGAAAAGATAATGATTTAAATTTTGAACATGTTGAATTCAAGATGCTGATGAGACATGTTCAGGTAAGTAAGTCCATTAGGCAATGAATAATGAGGGACAGGTTCAGAAGAGAGATTAAAGTTTTTATTGTTTAGTGGTTTTTCAGTCATGTTCAAATCCTTGTAATCACATTTGGGATTTTCTTGGCAAAAATACAGAAGTGGTTTGCCTTTTCCTTCTCCAACTCAATTTACAGCTGAGAAAACTGAGGCAAACAGGGTTAAGTGACTTGCCAGGGTCACACATCTAGTAAACGTAGCTTACCAAGTAAGATTTGAACTCAGGAAGATGAGTCTTCCTGACTCTGGGCCTGGTACTCTATTCACTGCAATGAATGATGAGAGACTTGAGTTCAGGAAAGAAATTAAAGTTAGATACATTTATTTGGGAGCTATTTCCATGCAGATGATATTTCAACAAGTAGGAATTAAGAGCAGTGAGAGAGGTTATTTAATGAGTGGAAAGTCTAGAGTAGACTGTTAGGGGACACACATGCTTGGGGGGTGGAAAGTACATGACATCAGGCAAAGAAGTCTAAGAAATAGCAATCAGATAGAGGATGAACAGGCAAGAACAGTACTACACAAGCTAGAAGAAAGGGATAGTCAACTGTTAAAAGTTGAGGATGGATGAGGACTGGAAAAGACAATTATATTTAACAGTTAAAAGATTGTTGTTAAATTCAGGGAAATTGGTTTCAGTGGAACTGTGAGATTCTAAGTTAGATTCTAAATGGTTGAAAACTAAGAATTGAGAACTAAGTGGGTGGTTAAAAAAAAAAAAGTAGAGGCAGTAAGACTTCACTATAGTAGATAGAAGGAAATCTTACCAAGGAGAGAGAATCTTCTTCTCCAGTACCTCTATTATGCTATTTTCCCAACTAAATACATACAAACATACACACACACACACACACACACACACACACAGAGTGCTTTAAGGCTTCTAAAGTTCTTTGCAAATATTATCTCATTTTATCATCACAGTAACCCTGGGAAATAGCTGCTATTATTACCCCTATTTTTATTGATGAGGAAACTGAGGCAGTCAGAGGTTAAATCACCTGCCTAAAGTCACACAGCTATTAAGTGTTTAAGGCCAGATTTGAATTTAGATCTTCCTGATTCCAGATCCCTTATTTTAACCATTGTGACACATACCTACCCAGAAAACATCCCAAAATGTATTTAAAATTCTGCTTTTTAAAATCAAATGAAAAAAATTATACCTTGAATCACTTAGTAAAATAAATTTCTGATCTTTTTAAAAATAATTGTAGATTTAAAACCAGAAGGGACCTTACAAGTTCCCTCGTCCCTTAAAAAACGGATGAGTATACTGAGTCCTGAAGAGATTAAATCAATTTCTTGAGGGTATAAGGTAAGAAATACCATGGCCAGGATTCAAATCCAGATTCTCTGACTCCAAATCCAGTGCTCTTTACTATGTTGTGTTTCTAGTGCTAGATTACTCAATAGACGCACTAGGTACACGTCAAGAAACTTCCAAAGTTGGAGAAATGAATCGGAAAACAGAAGTCAAATAGACAATTATTCAGAGATCTCCTGCTATATGGTACCATTTTCAAGCCATTTCTTTACACGCTGGCCATGTCCACATCCATCTGTACCAACCATTCTTTAATTGCAACAATGGAACCCTGTCTTTTCAGTCTTGACATAGCACAGAAACTGTGCTTGAGGGATAAATTCTAGAGAGTTTTATGGTGATGAGGCTGTCCAAATGTCGCCAAGCTAGCCCTCAGATTATAAATACCCAGTTTATCAGATGTCCCATATTTTCCAACTTGGGAGGAGGTGCCAGAGTTTGCAGTTATTTGGCATAGCCTTTGAGTACCCAGGGTCATTTCCAAACCATGATAAGGCATCAGAGGAGAGCTCTAGTGACAGCCTGGTGATTGTTTTTTAAGTATAAATTATGGGAGAAGATTTTCAAAGTCTTGGTGTCAATGGACCATAAAGGATCATAATCTGTCATTGCTGGATTCCAGATATTTACTCCAATTTATTATTTGAAACCAGTGGGACAGTACTCAGTACCCTAATGTGTTTTTATTCTTATTTTACAGGAGAAATTCAAGAAGACCAATTGATGCATTGTGGAGCAAGTGATTGTTTTACAACCAGCACACCTACAAACAATACTAAGCGCCCAACAAATGATTTAGTCTACACCCTGCTGGGCATCTATACTGGTATGTGCCTAGAGTAAATACCAATTAGTTATCAATAGTAAGACAACTCTGCGCAACCAAAATTCTCTTCCTTTTTCTTCTGTTTACCCAAAAAAGAGCCACCTCCCAACATTAAAGAATTTCTCTTCTAGAATGTGTCTGATGAATTTGTGAAGGGTTGGTTTGCTTTGGCAGGTCTTTCTCGTGTGAAGTTAGATATATCAGAGTTACTCTTACCCCAGTGTATTGTCAAAGCTAAGCCTAATGATTCATTGGTGAAATAAACAGGAATGAAAGGCTCAGTGAACCTAAACTGTCACGTTTAGTGGTAGTCTCCCCGTAGTTCCAGAAGAAGCTTGTGTACACAGCCCTGTAGCATTTAGTGGTTATGCCCATTCCCTTCTGTCTTCAGCTTTCTTTCAGACCAGAATCTTGGGCTCTGGTTCATGCAAGGCATCTTATCTTTTATGTCTTCAGAGAATGACTCTGTAGATCCCTGCTTGCCAGTTGGTGTTCACAGAATCCAGAGAATTATTCTAAACAATTCAAATGATGAGAGGTTGGGAATTGCTGATTAAGAGTCAACTTGCAGGCAGTGCTTACATAGATTTCTGTGAGACAGTATTTCTGAGGTCCCACTTGTGTCTGAGATTAAAAAGTGCTACAAAATATAATAAATTACCCTCACAATCAGGAAACAGTAGCCATGTTTCATTTATAGGGTTGCATAATTGAAACAGTGGTAAGACAATAATGCACCACTCATCCTAAGATCCAGTTCTAATTCCAGTAAGTTCTGAAATCTCTAGATAAACAGTTAAGGACAATTGATGTGAACAAAAAACTAAGGTCATATTTACCTGATCTCTCTGCTTAAAGATGGCAACCTTTATA
The DNA here is from genome assembly GCF_900497805.2 of Vombatus ursinus. Lineage (NCBI taxonomy): Eukaryota > Metazoa > Chordata > Mammalia > Diprotodontia > Vombatidae > Vombatus > Vombatus ursinus. Next base: position 95,267 of record NW_020954701.1, read on the forward strand.
ACACCCCTTTGTGTTCTAGGCTAGTTATGTCAACCATATAAGAGAAATATAAAGAAGAGATTACATACCAGTGCTTCTCAAACGTTTTCTGCCAAAGATTCTTCTTAGTATCCAAGAGGCAATGTGGTACAAAAGTAAAAACAGGATGGGGCTGCACTGCAGGACTGAGTTTCAATCTTACCTCTTCCCCTAGCTAATTAGTGGAAGCTAGGGGAAGACCTCAGTTTCTTCATCTGTAAAATGAGTGCACTGGACTTGATAACCTCAACAGTATCTTCTAGTACTGTTGATCCTATGATCCAGTACGGTGTGATCCTAGGATCTCTAAAGTCTGCTCCAGCCCTCTGTGCATACTTTTTTTTAGTGTTTTCATGTTTTCCTCCTTCGTTCCATTACAGTGAGTTCATTTTTGACCTTCCTAACTATTGACAGATATCCATCCCATTGTTTTCCTTTCTCCTCTGTACATAAATGGATCACTATGACTTTGCTTTTGCTTGAAGAGCGTATCCCCAAGTGAATTTTAACACCTTCTCTGATGGCTTCTTCTGGTCTGTTTTATAGACAACAAAAAAGTCTTCAGTGACCCTAGGCCACAAATTGGCTTAGATTAAAAAAAAATCTAGAGATCTATTAGCTTTTCAAATCTAAAAATGCAAAATAGAAATAATACGCATAAAACATAAAGAAACTATTATTATGTTAATTTGAGCCATCAACTCTGCTGAAGATACACATATTTATGATAAAAAGTCATACTTAAAAATGTAATAATATATTGGGAAATAAAAAAATAAAGAGTATACTATCACAAGGAAAAAAATTCAGACTCCTAAATCCTCTATTCCTATGAGAGTCTCTTTTAAAAAGTAATTTTTTTTTGAAGCATATAATATATTTTTTTCTCTTGTGGCCATGTTCTAATTGTCACCTCTCCTGAGTTGCTTTGGTAACTAAACTTTACGTAGAAGCAAGACAGGTCTGAGACTCCATATATTTATATGTAACATCCTTGGCAGCTTATCTATTTCTCATTTCCTCTTCTTTTCAGGAAAGTGTTTCAACATCCCATTAAGCAATTTTTAAACTAAAGATCCTAATAACATCATGGAACCATGGGAAGAGAATTCTATGCAATAGGTGAAGATAAGAGAATTCTATGTTTATATAAAGAGAAATCAGCTAATGGAGTTGACTTAGAAATGTACTATAATAATTAGAAATCTATGAGAGAGAACAGTGTGAATGACTCAGGTACATGGACTAAAAGAAACTTTTTTACATCACGACTAGTAAAATATTATGCCTTTGTATTATAAAGATGAGAGATCAATGAAGTGACAGTGAGCATAATCTCTTGAGACTTTCAAATAGTTCTCAATAAGATTCCATTCTAATTCATTAGCACCATCGAATTAACATGATTTTTGGAAAGACATGGAGTTGGGGCAAGTGGTAAAGATATATTTGGTCATGGAAAATGCACTGACTGACTCAGCCACAAGAAACAAAGAGTAAGAATGAATGAGAACTGCTCTAAATGAAGCAGTGCTTTAAAATGCCGATCCTAAGAGATCAGTGCTGAGACTGGTCATAGTGAATTTTATGAATGTTCTAGAAAAGGCCATATTCGTTGAAATCTAGTTTTCAGTTATCTGAAAACTTTCACATCTGGCTTTTCCAAGTAGTGAAATGTAAAACCTATTGGGACAAATTGGAAGAAGGTTATAAGTCAATACGTTTCAGTATGAGTTAGTGTAAGGTAAAGAAATATACGAGAAGCTAGGTGGTGCAGTGGATAGAGCACCAGGCCCTGAAGTCAGGAGGACCTGAGTTCAAATCCGGCCTCAGACCAAACACTTGACACTACTAGCTGAATGACCCTGGGCAACTCACTTAACCCCAATTGTCTAAATATACATATATACATATATATATATATATGTATATATGTATATATAATCCTATGGATTCCTAGAATGTTAGAGATGGAAGAGCTATTAGATATTATGCAGCCCAATTTCTCCCTCAAGCATAAACTGCCTCTACAAGCTCCCCAATGAGTTCACACCCAGGGGTTCACTCAAAGACCACTGGTAATAAAGAACTTATTGGAAGTTCCCTTGCAAAGTGCCATTCAAGTTAGTATGCAGTATATTTTTGTGCATCATTAGTTAATTTCCACACCTCCAGGTTGCTCAGATTGCTATTGGATTCTAGAAAGAGTCACTATTCCAAAAGGCATGGGTTCCATATTCTGTGATGTCCACAACATTTAACAAAAAGTCACATTTAGATCACAGTTGTCATATTAGGTTTCTTTTGTCTCCATAGGAAGTGGTATTTTGGCAGTGTTACTGGTAGCTGTATTTCTTGAGCAGATCCCAAATGATCAACTGGAAAATGCAGAAGAAAAGAAAAAAGCATCTTTTGGGCTCAATTTCCTGGCAACTTTTAGGCATCTTAAAGATAAACAGCAATGTCTCCTCATTCCACTGACAATGTATAGTGGCTTTGAGCAAGGATTCCTTTCTGGTGACTATACAAAGGTACGGGAGAAAATGAAAATCATATGCATAACTAACGATGATGTGTGTGTACTATTTCTACCAATGACTTAAGTGGATTCTGCTGAGAGGCAGGGCAGATACAGGGGCAACTGTGAGTCCTAGATGTGTTTCCCTCTAATAATTAATATCAAATGAGGAATTAAACAGGGATACAGAGGTTTGCCAAGGGATTTGACATGGTCATGAAGAATATTCAGTGCAATATCCAAATGGAAGAGTTTTATTGTGGATGGTTGGGTCCCCCACATGCATCTGTGTATGGACAACTTTGTCTGGACTAAATCAAGACTTGAGCATTGTAGAATCTCTAAATTAGAAGCATAATTACTCTAAAGATATTGACCTGAATCCATATAAGAAAAACAAGTGGATGAAGAATGCCTATTGAAAGGCTGTGATAAGCAGTTGGATAGAAGACCTGGTCCATCAATACATCTGGCTTGGATAGACACTGTGCATGAACAATGAGCTGCACCCAGAATTGAATAGGAAAAGGAGGAGAGAAACCTGGGTTTCTTTGGGGAAACTGAGTAATGTTTTCAGTGATCCTGAGTTAGTCCCTGAGTGATCTCCCATCTCATCGACCACAACAAGAATAAAAGCTAGCATTTACCTTAAGGTTTGCAAAGCGCTTTACAAATATTATCCCATTTCAACTTCACAATAACCTGGTGAGGCAAGTGCTACTATTATTCCTCATTTTATAGTTGGGGAAACTGAAGAAGACAGAGTTTAAGTGACTTAGTGGCCCAGCATCACAGAACTAATAAGGCTCTGAAACTGTACTAGAACTCAGGTCTTCCTGATTCCAGGGCCAGTATTCTACCCATTGTACCACTTTAGCTGCCAATATTCTTGTGTTGATGCAATGACTGTGAGTCATGAAATGCCACCATCTCTGAAGAATTAAGATTGATGATCATCCAAAGACCAATAGAAAGGTGGGTATGAACACACTCCAACACATTAGCAGCCAAGAATATACAGATATGTATGATAGAAAAATAAGTATGGACAAGTCATTTATTGAAAATGAGGGATATGTGGTCCACAGGTCCTTTCTGCCTTACTAGGCAGAAGGATACATAGTATCCTTCTCCCCTTGCCTTTCTGCCCCTGGTATTTTGGTTGGCTGCCATTTTGTGCATTTATAGGAGGATATGGACAAGAGTCAACTTGTAAGCAGTATTATTTTCATCCGGGGAGATTTGAGATTGCACTTCATGAAGGAGACAACAGTTGATCTGAACCTGAAGAAAGATTTCACCGCATAGAGGAATGTGAAGGGCACTTTATGTTTTGGAGATGCAGCATAAAATTTAGGGGATCTGATTTCATTGCATCTTTTCTGAACGCAGCTTGCATGCTGAATATCACCTCAGTCAGGAAAGCCTCAGTCAATCAATATATACAAATGGAATGAAGTTTTAATATAATATCTCAAAGCTACACATATAGGACATTTATTTATTTTTGAAGACATATCCTAGACACAGCTAGTGACATAAATACAAGGACAATTTTAGATGGGAGGTTTATTTGGGGGCTTTCACTCTACAACCAATTACAGCAGAAGATTGTTACCTGGTGTCATTGCAACAACACACACACATACACACATACACACACACATACACTTTCTAGCAAAGAAGGCCATAGACTCCCAGATGCATTTGGTCAACCTGGTTTCCTTTCTTGAGGGATACCTCAATTTACGGAGAGGCTGGACTAAAACAGCCAGTACCTAACCTGTTATGCAGGCTGAAATGTACTTCCACAGCAGATGTCAAGCCTAAAAGCCAGCTTACCTCACAGAGTCCTTTAAATAGGCAGTGCTTTTTGGACTATTTGGCAACCACCCTGGAATGGGTATGTACCCAGGATCTCAGGGCATCTCCCTTGAAGATTAGAGCTAGTCAGACCCTTTCAGTTTAGACTCCCCTGTTCCTAATAGCCTTCCCTCCTTCCTAAAGGTAACATTAGGATTATGTGAACTGGAGAATTTGCAATGTGAGGTAAATAAAGGGCATAGTAGAGCTGTGAGTTGGTTCTAAGCAGGTGGGATCTGGCCTCTCTCATCTTTCCTATTAATAAGCCTTTTCTCTCTCTCTTGTCCCTAGCCCTATCTTGTGTACCATTCTGTTAATTAACTCATAAAGAATTAGAGATGAGAACTTTTGGGGTTTTTTATTTTAATTAAGAGCTCTTAAAAACCAAGATGTCTCTCAGAAGAATGAAATTGTAGAGCTAAAATTATATGAAAGATGAGCTTGATTTCTACCTTTCTCCTCTCCCAACATCAGGGTGGGGATGAGACAGATAAGGTTGGGAAAAATGAAAAGTGAGGCATGGATTCTGGAGATTGTTATCTGACCTTTCACCGGGGTTAATCCAGTGTCCTCCTTATTCACAAAAGGACAATGTCCCATCTCCTTCCCATTCTAGAGAGAGAGTGACAAAGAATAGTTGACATTCCTAGAGAGTTTTACTAAGGTTTATAAAGCACTTTACACACATTACTGAGAGACCAGAGGAATGTTGTAGATTTAATTTAACCAGACTTTAGAAAAACATTTGACAAAGTCTCTCATCTTCTATGCAATGGATGGAAGGCTATGAGTTATAAGGAATAAAATTAAGTGAACTTGGAACTGGTTTAATGGCTTTACTTAAAATGGCAGTCATTACCAGTCAGCTTCAACTGCACATGTCTTAAGCTGTTTAGCATTTATATAATGACTTGGAAAAAGGCCATGCTTATAAAATTGCAGATGACCCACAGCTGAAAGGGATACCTGACTTACTAAATAACTAATGGAGTCAGGATTCAAAAAGATCTTGACAGACTGAAACAATGGACTGAATCAAAAAAGGTGAAATTTAATATGAATATCCACTTAGGCAGCTAGGCAGCACAGAAGATATAGGGATGGGCATATAGTCACCAGCCTAAAATCCTGACTAGCTGTGTGACCCTGGGCAAGTAACTTAATTTGTTTTCATATTTCCTTGTCTGCAAAATGGGGGTGATAATAATAACACCTACCTCCTATGATTATTGTGAGGTTGAAATGAGATAATATTTGCACAGAGCCAAAATAGCTACTTCTATTAAATTGTAAGTGTAAAGTCTTACATTTTTATTTTTAAAATCAATTTCACAAGCACAAGATTAGCAAGGCATGGCTATATAGCAATTAGTCTAAAAGAAATAAAAAAGGTTTTAGGTTACTGTAAGCTCAACAAAATCAAAAGTCTCAGCCAAGGAAGCTCATAAAGTGTTGACATGCATTGAGAGAAATAGGGAGGTAATAGTTCCACTCTACTCATCCCTGGTCAATTCAATTTATCAGGTAGAAGAGAAGAGAAGAGTGAAGACTGAGAAAAATCCATTAGATTTAGCCATTAGGAAATCATTAATAACCTTATAGAGAGATTTCAGTTGATCTATAGAGTGAGACATCATGTTAAAAGGGTATAAAAATGGGTAAAAGTAAGGAAGTAGAGGAAATGAATGTAGATAACTTTTTGTTTTGAGTTTAGTAGTGAAAGGAGAGAGATAGGGGGCAGTAGCTTGAGGAGTCAAATGAAAGTTGTTTTTGAGAATGGGAGAGATCTTGATGTATTTTTGACACTAGGGAAGGATAAAAAGGAAAGATAAAAACCTTAGATCAGAAAAAGGAAGAATGAACAAAGGGACAAGTTTATAGAGGAAATAGGAGCAGATAGGATTCAAGGGCACAGATCTTAGAGCCTGAGGATAAGGTGGGTTGAAACATATACCAAGGAGCTGGAACAACCACAAGTTTATTTTATTTTATTTTATTTTCTGTTATTTACTTTTATTTTTTCTCAATTACATGTAAACAAATTTTTTTAACATTTGGTTTTTTTTTTAAATTTGAATCCAAATTATTTTTCTCCTTCCCTTTCCCTCTCCTTGAAAAGGCAAGCAGTCTGATATAGATTATACATGTACAATCAAGCAAAATATTTCTACATTAGCCATGCTGCAAAAGAAAACAGATTTTTAAAAAAAGGAAAACAAAACTATGCTTCAATCTGCATTCGTATTCCATTAGTTTTTTCTCTGGAGATGGATAATATTTTTCATCATAAGCCCATTGGAGTGGTATTGGATCACTATATTGTTGAAGATACCTAAGGTATTCACAGTTGATCATCATACAATATTATGCTATTACTGTGTACAATGTCCTTCTGGTTCTGATAATTTCACTTTGTATTTTACTTCATGTAATTTTCCCAGGTTTTTCTGAAAGCATCATATTTCTCATTTCTTATAGTACAATAGTATTTCATTACAATTATATATGACAACTTATTAAGCCACTCCCCAATTGATGGGCATCCTCTCAATTTCCAATTCCTTGCCATCACAAAAAGAGCCGCTCTAACTATTTTTGTCCATATTAGTCTTTTTCTTTTTTTCTTTGATCTCTTTGGACTACAGACCTACTAGTGCTATTGCTAAGTCAAAATGTAGGCCCAATTTTATAGCCCTTTGGGCATAGTTCCAAATTGCTCTCCAGAACGGTTGAATTAATTCACAACTCCACCAATGATGCATTAGTATCCTTATTTTTCCACATCCCCTCCAACATTTGTCATTTTGTTCTGTCATATTAGCCAATCTGGTAGGTATGAGGTGGTACCTCAGAGTTGTATTAATTTTCATTTCTCTAATCAATAGTGATTTAGAGCATTTCTTAATATGACTACAGATAGTCTTCGACCATTTGTGAATTGGGGAATGACTTGTGTTCTTATAAATTTGACTCAGTTCTCCATATATTTGAGAAATGAGGCCTTTATCAGAGATATTTACTGTAAAATTTTGTTTTCTGATTTCCTGCTTCCCTTCTAATTTTGGCTACATTGGTTTTGTTTTGTGCAAAAACTTTTTAATTTTACATAACCAAAATTATCCATTTTCTTTCTGTAATGCTCTCTATTTCTTATTTAGTCATAAATTCTTCCCTTATGCATAAATCTGACAGGCAAAATATTTCATGCTCCCCTAATTTGCTTATGATATTATTCCTTTTGTCTAAATAATACATCCATTTTGACTGTCACAGTCAACACAGTGAGATGTTGTTCTATAACTAGTTTCTGCCAAACTGCTTTCCAGTTTTCTGAGCAGTTTTTGTCAAATGATAATTTCTTATACCAAAATCTTGGATCTTTGGATTTGTAAAATAATAAATTGCTATAGTCATTTACTATTGTGTATTGTGTACATAACTATTTCACTGATCCACCATGCTATTTCTTAGTAAATACCAGATTGTTTTGATGATTACTGCTTTGTAATACATTTTGAGATCTGGTATGGCTAGGCCAAATTCCTTCATATTTTTTTTTCATCAGTTCTCTTGATATTCTTGTCCTTTTGTTCTTCCAGATGACTTTTGTTATTATGTCATCCTAGCTCTATAAAATATTTTTGGTACTTTGATTGACTTGGTACTATAATATGTAAATTAATTTAAGTAGAATTATCTTCTTTATTATATTTATTCAGCCTACCCACGAGCTATTAATATTTCTCTGGTTGTTTAGATGACTTTATTTCTGTGAAAAGTGTTTTGTAATTGTGTTTATATAGTTCTTGGGTTTGTCTTGCCAGGTAGACTCCCAAGTATTTTATATTGTCTACAGTTATTTTAAATGGAATTTCTCTTTCTTTCTCTCGCTGCTGGGTTTTGTTGGTAGTATACAGAAATGCTGATGATTAATGTGAGTAACCACTAGTTTATAAAAATAGTTTCTGAAAATCTTTTACATCTATTCAAACAGGAAATCTTTTTCTACTTCTCATTTCCTGTTGAGATTTTTATCATTTTTATCATCTTCCTTCATTGTCTTTATGGGAGTCAGCTAGGTGGCACAGTAGACAGAGTAATGGATGCAGGGACAGAAAAATTAATTTCATTTCTGCCTTAGACACTTCTTTAGCTATGTGTCCTTGGGCAAGTCACTTAACCTCTGCTTGTCTCAGTTTCCTCAACTCTAAAATGGAGACAATTATAGCAGCTATCTCATAGGGTTGTTGTGGGGATCAAATGAGAGAATATTTCTAAAGTGCTTATCAATAAGTGCCTGACACATAGTAGGCACTTAGTAAATGCTTGTTCCCTTCCTTCCCTTCCCCAGTAATCAAGGCTATAAATAATGATCAGCTCCATCAATCATCTTCTGACATTGTCCCTGAAGAAAACAACATGGATATATTCGTAGAAGAGGGATTGGGTTGAATTTTGTCAATGAGCCTTGAATTCAGTTCATTTTTCTTTGCATCCAAATTCCATGTGTAAAATTTAGCATTACCCTTGGAACACAAGGAGCTAGATAGTGAAAGAAGATTTCAGGCTAAATTAATATGTCATCCATCAAATGGCAGAATGGGTTAAAGCATGATTTAGAATCCCTTCTGAAAAAAGCTTAATTCTCAAACTGTGGCAATTAAAAAGCAATGAAGTAGCTAGAGCTGGTCTTGTAACCAAGAAAGTCTGTGTTCAGATCCTACCTCTGACCCATCCTGACTGTGTGACCCTGGGTAAATCACTTAACCCCTCAGGGCTCTAGGTGCAGGACATCTCCAGTTGTCCTGATCTATATCTTGCCTCTGGACCCAAATGGCTCCAGAGAAGAAAGCGAGGCCGGTGACTTTGCACAGCCCTCCTTCACTTAAATCCAATTCACTTGCAAGTCATGGCATCACCTTGCTGATGTCATGGTCCTCTTCAAGAACAAATGACAGGGGTAGCTAGGTGGTACAGTGGATAGAGCTCTGGCCTTGGAGTCAGGAGGACCTGAGTTGAAATCCGGCCTCAGATACTTGATACTTACTAGCTGTGTGACCCTAGACACATGACAACTCCAATTGCCCAAGCAAAAAAAAAAAAAAAAAAAAAAAGGAAAAACAACAACAGGGCTCTAAGCTCTCCAGGACTGTAGTTATGGAGAAAAGGCTAAGCTACATTGGTTGAGTTTCCATCTGGAAGTTTCTTGTAGTCATGAAATCACAGGTTCAGTCCCCATCCAAGAAGAACAGTCATGAGTGCAAACATCATTGTAACATTTCCCTCTTTCCTCTTCAGTCATATGTCACCTGTGCCCTGGGGATACAGTATGTTGGCTATGTGATGATCTGTTTTTCGGCCACCAATTCCATTTGTTCTTTGCTGTTTGGAAAGCTCTCCCAGTACACGGGCAGAATAGCTTTGTTTGTACTAGGTATGTAATAATTTTTATTCTTTGTAAGTAGTAATAAGAAGTTGCTATCGTTTTATGTCTGGAGATGATTCTTCTAACACATTAAGCAGCATGGTAGGATAAAGGGCCCTGGTTCTTGCTTGAACTCTTTACCATTAATGCTAGTATTAATTAATTAATGCTATTAATTAATTAATTAATGCTACTATTAATGACAATTAGCATTTATATAGTGCTTACTATGTGCCTAGTACCATGATAAGTGCTTTTTTACATATATTATCTCAGAACAAAAACAAAGCAAAATTATCCAATAATGCTGATGATGTATAATTGTGGGGATATGCTGTAGGACCCCAATAAAACTTAGGAGAAACCTAGAGGTAAACTTAGGGAACATTTGTCTGGGACGGACCTTAAAAACTACCTAGTCAAATCCTCTTATTTTACAGATGAAAAAACTGAGGCCTAAGAGGTGAAGTGACTTATCAGAAGTCACAGACAGTAAGTAGTAGAGCTAGGATTTTAACAAAGGTAGTTTTCTTGCTCTAAATCCAAGGCCTTTTCCTTTTGCTTTCTTGCATGTCAATATGGAAATTGGGAGACTAACATGGGAAAAAGACTCATTTATTAAGACATTGTTATTTAGATTGTTATAAGTCTATTCACTGCTGCCACCATGCCTACAAATGTAGGCTTCCTTCCCAGCCTGCGATGCTCTAGCATACTTCCTTTAGTCATTATCTAAGACTTCAAATTTCATAGATTTTATTATTTTAGTTAACAAAGGAGAAGAGAACAGAGCTCAATGTGAATGATAATAAGCAAGGATTTGAACTATGAAATTGGAAACAGATACCCAATCAAAGCCTGAAAGAATTGGAAGGTGGAAGAATTCAGCATTGGGATATGTGGGCAGGCACTTTCCCATTCCAAAGATATATATTTTGTAGAGAAACAAAAAAGTGGCTTATGATTGAGAAGCTGTGATAGACATCATGCAGAAGTCACAATTGTCAGAAACATTGTGAGGCAGCATGATGTGGTAGTAGGAACCCTCAATTTAGAAAGCTTTTCTCGGTCCCTAATAGTTAACTTAGCTGTGTTTTCCTCCTTTACTGGCAACTGTCCTAGGTCCTAAAATTGCAGACTACTACTGATGATGAGCTCTCTTTTTGGGTCTGATCCTTATTAACCCATTGGCTGTCTCAGGCTCAAGGTTTCCCTGTTTTGATGTTTTCAGTTTAGTTTTCAAAGTCAGTGAGCCAATCAATTAACCAGTTAATCAACAAGCATTTACTAATTGACTATTATGTACCAAGCCATATTCTAAGTGGTAGGGGTACAAAAAAAAAAGGCAAAAACAAAAAAAAATCTATGGATGTTAAAGTAGACCTAGAATCTCTATGGTAGATTTGTATTGATCAGAAATTCTGCATCCCAGTAACATCTGTGCTTTGTCTTAGTACAAAAAGGAGACTTATAAAAGGTCAAATACTAGTTTAGACTCAGTGAAGTGGGTGCACACCAACCTGCTCATTTTTTGAAGGAAAATTGGACAAAGAAAACCTGGAAGGATATTTTAAGATCAAGGAATGAGTTCCTTCTGCAGATCTAAATTCCACAACCTGCTCTTTAACTGATTTTCAGTGATCATTTGTTTCCTTTTTATATTTCTGCTCTCTCTTCAAACTCATAGCTGCAGTAATACACCTTTCCTGCATCATCTCCCTCTTGCTGTGGAAACATCACCCCAGTCAGATGGTTGTATTCTTCATATTTCCTGGCCTCTGGGGCATGGCAGATGCTGTTTTGCAGACACAAACCAATGGTAAGTATCATTCTCTAGCTTTTTCACCTTCTGATCATAAAGACTATGGAGGGTTCCGAAAGGGAGGGCACAGCTGGGAAATCCAACAACAGCTCCATCAGTGATCATTTATTAAATGCCTACTTTGTGCCAGGCACAGTGCGAGACCTTGGGGATACAAATAGAAAGAATTAAATGATCCCCAGTCTAGCTTAGGTTGTAACTGGGAAACAAGAAGTAATACATACATACATATATATATGTGTGTGTGTGTACATACAGAAAATATATAAAGAGAATAAATGCTAATAAATACAAGGTGGTTAAATACAGAGAAATTAGGCAAGGAAGGCACTAGCAGCTGAGATGCTTCATGTATAAAGTGGTGATTAAGTTGTGATAAGAAGGAAGAGAATGATTCTATAAGGAGCAGATGAGAAGGAAGATGGAATACCATGTGTGAGGAACAGAGTGAAAGGCGTTTTGCTTGGATCACAGAGCGTATGTGTGTGGGGGGGTAATGTCCAATGAACTTAGAAAGATAATTTGGGGCTAAGACAATGGAGATGTTTGGGATGGGGATGACAATAGCATCTATTTCATAGGGTTATTGTGAGGATCAAATGAAACCATATATAATAAGCACTTTGCAAATTTTAAAGCATTAAAATGTTATCTTATTATTACTAAAAAGGTAAAGACCTATCTCCTACAGTCATTTTCATCTGCTTTGGAATTTAAAATGACTTTCACAAAAGAACCTGATGTCTTCTTCTGGCTACTAGGGGTCGATATCATCCTTCTAAACCTGGTTCTCCTCAAACTGTTGTAACCTTCCAGAGAGAACACAGTTCTTTCTTTTATCCTTTGTCCTATCCCTTAAAACAATAGAAAAACTTTATTTTGGGTGTTTAAGGGCTTTCCTAGAATAAATGATGGTGTGGGTATGAGGTGGGATTCATCACAACAAAACAAAGAGGAAAGTTTAAAAGAATTACAAGGGTCTTATCAGTCAATTTTGGTGGTATCAGGATACATATAAGACACTAAATAACATTCTTAGTGTCTCCCTTTTCATGGAACTAATCTCCTAATTCTACTAATACTTGTTTGTAGTGTCAACTGAGCTATTTTTATCTGACTTAGATGTTGGATTAGCTTTTGTTTTCAAAACAAGGACTCAGTTTGACAATGCTATCAGAGCCCTAAGCTTTAATAGGTACCCCTTACTGTCCCAGAGAAGACTTTCTTCTTGATTTCTTACATACAAGTAAGAACATATGCTTACTTCCTTTATCCTAAATTAGCAATTAGCACTGCTAGCAATCTTCTAAGAGAAATGAGACATTATTTTAAGAATATGACTTTTTTGAAGGGTAGCATAATATAATATGTATGTGCATGCTTAATTAAATGCATGTTTAACAATTAAAACTTGCTGGGCGCAAAGGATGCTGGGTTGTAAAGCATTGGGAAAGATGCAAAAATAGAGATTATGATCAGATAAAGGAAATCCAGAGTTCTTAAACATGGAATTGTGTGGGTGATTCTCGAATTTACTTCTGCGAATGAATGGATGGATGCTGCTAAATGTTGTTATTGCTTCTTTTGTTTATCCTTGCTTTTGACATATTGCATTTGGTCCAGATAATAATGAGTTAATAACAACATGCTATTATTTTTCACTTCTAGAGAAACATAGAAAAAAAAAAACTTGAACATATAACAGTGATTTAGTACCAAAATTTTGTTGGGAATATTTGGGGAACAGTGGTGTATAAGTGTCTAGTCTCAGAAATAATAATGAAAAAAGCATGGTTTCAGGACAAATTTATCATTGCTTTCTTTTTTTCCTTGCAGCCATCTATGGAGTTTTATTTGTGAAGAACAAGGAAGCTGCTTTTGCCAATTATCGACTTTGGGAGTCCCTCGGTTTTGTCATTGCTTATGGGTACAGCACATTTTTGTGTGTCAGCATCAAGCTGTACATAGTACTTGGGGTACTGATTTTGTCGATGGTGACCTATGGGGCTGTTGAGTACCTGGAACACGGGAAGCCACCTGAGACAGTTGCCAAAAAAAAGGAGAGTCAAGCAGAAGAAATAGTTACTCAAACAAAGATGTAAAAATGACAAGGTGCTTGAGGAGATACAATAAGAAGGCCTCAGAATGGTTTTCTCTGTAGAAGCACCAAAGTATTAAATTATTTTCTCAGAACAGTTTCAGAGTTGGTCACAATACTTCAATATATCTATGATCTCATGGATGTGAGTATTCTCTCCCTCCATTGGTGTAGATCACAACCACCAGGCCTTTTTAATCCTGTATAATTCTTGTCCATACTCTCCCATACATCCTCCACAGGGACTTTGTGCAATATTCTGGAGACATTCTTCTGGATCTTTTTACGTGAGGGGATGGTGAGTGGTAATGTAAATAGCGATATCCGTCCGTTATCCTTTCCTGGCCCACTTCTTTGACTGGGCCACTTTCTTTTCTTATCATACATTTCATATTCTATTTCTTACATGTGGGTCATTATCAGAAATATGCTTCAGCCCACTTAACCTACCTTTTCAGTTATGATTCTTGGAAGACTGTGGTGTTCAGAGATTCGAAACTATACAGCTTTGCTGAAAGAAATTTTGTATAAAAGATTTGGATCTTCAAAGTACACCATTGCAAGTGCACACAATCTTCCAAATGCAATATAACCCTTTTTCTTCCTCCTGTTCAATTCTGGGCCGAAATCATCATCTGTAGTCCCTGTCCTTATATGTACCAAAGCTTAATGTAATGACCATCTAACGTCTTTTCATAGTCTAGATAATAGACATTTTTCATTCTTTCAATTATTTTTTCTGGGTATGTTGTTATATCAATCTTTTGCATAATCATGAACCTAACAGAGGAGGTGTTATGATACTCCCCAAGGCCTAAAAATTCAGGCTAATATCATCTTCAATGAGAAATATCCAGAAGACTTAACATATATCAACATAGCAAATTTAAGAGTTGTGGAATTGGCCACATTCACTTTTAGGTCACTTCTCAGCCTCTAGGATGATCCAGGGAGTAATTCTGGATATTTTCTCAGTAATTAATAAAAAGTATTCTCCTTCATTAAATATTATGTATTTAATAAACTGGAGAAACCTTGTTTTCTTATAAATGATTGCTTATTTATTAAAGCCACTAATCTCCTAGATTTAAACATCATGAGTACTAGCGATATAGTTGACTAGCAATGTAAGCAATGATAACATAAAGACATAAATAATTATTTACAAAGTTTTCACTGTGAGAAATGTCACCCTTAAGTCACCTGAAACTGTAACTGTAACTACAGCTATAGCTGTCTTCGCTTAACCCCTGAAAACACACTCCCATTCAGTTTCTCTCAATAATCTCCTTCATGAGGCAGCTAGGTGGTGAAATGAGTAAGAGCTCTGTACTTAGCATCAGGAAGACCTGAATTCAAAACTGGCCTGACATAGTTTCTAGCTGTATCACCCTTGACAAGTCACATAAGCTTTGCCTTAGTTTCATCATCTATAAAGCAGGGATAATAATAGCCTCTGTTTCACAAGGTTGTTGTGAGAATCCAATGAAATAATATGCAATGATATAACATAACTTAAATTGGTATTAAAAGTGAAAATAGCTTCTTCAGAAAAGAAGATATTTCTTTGTCTTCTCCATCTTTTCTCTAGTAATGACAAGAAAACAGTATGCAGTATTAAAGAACTTTATTATCATTAGGACAGTTAGAAAGAATCTACTTAGAGGGCATGGGTGTGAGTCTATTATGTTAGGTTAATCTCAAAAAAATGAAAGGGTGAGAAAGAGGAATGTCCTGGGAGAAGGGGGAAGGCAGAGGAAGAATGGGAAAAATTAGTTCACATAAAGGAGGTGTACAAGGAAGAGTTTTAACAATGGAGGGGAAAATGTGTGAGAGGAAACAGGCAACATTTGAACTTCATTCTCATCTGAACTGGTTAAAAGAGGAAAGAATACACACACAAATTCAGTTCAGTACAAAAATTTATCTTAACCAACAGAGAAGTAGGAGGGGAAAGGTTAAGAGAAGGGGGGATGATAAGAGAGAAGGGAGATTAAGTGAGGCAGCGGTCAGTAGCAAAACGGGCCTTTGAGGAGGGGAAAGGATTGAAAAAAAAGGATAAACAGAAGGAAGTGGGATGGAGGGAAACACACAGTTAGAAATCATAAATGTGAAACTGTAAAATGGAAGTGGATAGCGAAGTGGATTCAAAACCAGAATCCAACAATATGTTGTTTACAAATCAAACAAAAACACTTGAAACAAATATACACAGAGAGTTAAAATAAAGAGCCAAAACAGAATCTATTAGGCTTAATCTGAAGCAAAAAATGCGGGGGTAGCAATCACGATCTCAGACAAAGCAAAAGAAAAAATATACTTAATTAAAAGAGATAATGAAAGAAAATACATTTTGCTAAAAGGTACCATAAACAATGAAGTAATAGCAATACTAAATATATACTGTATGGACTAAATAGCATAGCATTCACATTCTTAATGGAAAATTTAAGTGAATCATAGGAGGAAATATAAAGTAAATTATGCTAGTAGGAGATCTTAATTTACTGTTGTCAGAACTAGATAAATCTAACCATTAAGTAAAAAAGAAAGAAATGAAGATGAATAGAATTTTGGAGAAATTCTATATGATAAAGCTCTGCAGAATTGGAATGAAAAGGAGTATACCTTTTTCTCAGCTGTACATAACCACATAACAGGGCACAAAAATGTAGAAATGCAAAGATATAAAATGCACCATTGTTGGACCAAAATACAATCAAAATTACATACAATAAAGGGCAGTGGAAGCATAGAAAAAAAATTAACTGGAAACCAAATAATCTAATCCCAAAGAAAGAGTGAGTCAAAGGATTAATCATTGCAATTTGTAGGATGCAGACAAAGAAGTACTTAGTGGAAAATCTATAACTCTAAATCTTTGCATCAACAAAAGATAAAAGGAAATAAATAAATCAATTGAGCATCCAAAAAAGGAAAAAGAGTACAAATTAAAAATCACCGATTAAACAACAACATAGAAATCCTGACAGTCAAAGGAGAGATTGATAAAATTGAAAACACACAAAAAAAATCCCATTGAAATAATACATAAAACAAAGAGGGGTTTTTTTTACAAAAAAAAAAAGACAAATTATTGGTTAATTTGATTTTTTTTAAAAAGAAAGAATACCACATTACAAGCATCAAAACTTAAAAGGGTGAATGCACCACTAATGAAGATGAAATAATGCAATTATCAGAAGCTATTTTTCTCAATTAAATGCCAGTAAAACTGACATTTAAATGAAGTATAAGAACCTTCAGAAAAATATCAATCACTCAGGTTAACAGAAAAGGAAATAGAATACTTAAATAATTTTATCTTAGAAAAAGAAATTGAACAAGGCATAAATCAGCTCCTTAAGATTAAAAACTCCAAATCCAAATGTATTTATAAGTGAATTCTATTAAACATTTATAGAACAATTATTCCCAATACTATAAAAAAGACTTGAAAAAATAAATATAAAGAGTTCTATCAAATTTCCTCTATGGCACAAATATGGTTTGTTATCTCAACCAGGGACAGCAAAATGAGAGAAAGAAAACTATAAACTGATTTGCCTAATTGGTTTATTTTGCAATTTGCCTGATAAAATATTAATGCAAAATTTTAAATTAATGCTAGTAAGAAGATAATAGCAATATATCACAAAGATCACAATAACCAGGTGAGATTTATACCTGGAATGCAAGACTGGTTCAATATTAGAAAAACTAAGGATAATTGACCATATCAACAACAAATACAACAAAAATCATAAAATTATATCAATAGATACAGAAAAAGCTTTTGAAAAAATACAATACCCATTCACATTAATAACACCAGGAAGCATAGCAGCAACTGGAGCTTTTCTTAAAATGATAAGTAGTATCTACATAAAACCAAGAGCAAGCATTATCTTGTGTCTTTCCTAATAAAATATTATCTATTATCTATTATCACCATTATTATTCAATGTTGTACTAGAAATGGTATCTAAAGCAATAAGACAAGAAAAAGAAATTGAATGAATAAGAATAGGCAACACAGAAGCAAAACTACTCCTCTTTTCAGACGACATGATGCTATACTTAGAAAACTTCAGAAGATCAACAAGTTCTTTGGTTCGTGGGTTTTTTTTTAACTTGTTGAAAGAATTAACAACTTTAGCAAAGATGCCAGATATAAAGTAAATCCATACAAATCATTAGCATTTTTATAAATTCTCAACAAAATTCAGCAGGAAGAGATAGAAAGAGAAATTTCTTTTAAAATACCTGCAGATAGTATTAAATGCCTGGAAGTCTACCTGTGAAAACACCCACCAGAACTATGTGAACACAATTACAAAACATTTTTCACACAAATAAAGACAGATCTACACAACTGGAAAAATATTAACTTCTCACAGGTAGGTCAAGACAATATAATAAAAATTATTATGCTGCCTAAATTTATTTATGCGTTAAATGCCATGCCAATCAATTTACCAAGGAATTATTTAATACAGCTAGAAAAGATAATAAAATTCTTCTGGAAGAACAAAAGTCAAGAATATCAAGGGGAAAAAAAGTAAAAGAAGGTGGCCTAGCAGTATCAGATCTCAAACTATACTACAAAGTGATAATCATCAAAACAATCTGGTAATCGCTAAGAAATAGAGTGGTGGATCAATGGAGTAAATTAGGTATATAATACACAGTAGTAAATGACCTTAGTAATCTAAATTTGATAAACCCAAAGATCTAAGGTTTGGGGGCAATAACTCACTGTTTAAAAAAAAAACTTCTGGGAAAACAAGAAGGCAGTTTGGCAGAAATGGAGTACAGATCAACATCTCATACTGTATACTAGGATAATGTGAAAATGAGTACTTCATTTAGAAATAAAGATTGATATCATAAGCAAATTATGGAAGCATAGAAAGTTTTATTTCTCAGATCTATGGATAGAGGAAGAGATTATGATCAAAGAAGAGATAGAGAAAATCATGAGATGCAAAATAGATAAATTTGATTATATTAAATTTAAAAATTTTGCACAAACAAAACTCATGAAGACAAAATTAGAAGGAACTTATTTTAAAAATTAATAGACTCAGTATGGCACCAAGTATGGCCTCAAAAAAATTGCATACAGCCTTTGCCACTATGCCACATTTCTGAAATCATCTCTTACACATATTTTGTTCATTCTAATCAGTAGGTCTGATTTACAATCCTGCCTTTTCCTCTCTTCTTGAATGCCTTTGAAAAAAAACACCCAAGTGTACGCCATATTGTCTAAAAGGAGGACAGTTACAAAGGAGAGAGAGGGGACTTCCTCTTCTCGTTATTTTATGAAATAAAGTTCAATGTTATTCAATGTTATTATGAATTTGTCTTTTTAGTTATCATCCATAATTATAAGTAGTTAGATTTGTTTCTCTAGCAATAAGCAAAAAGGATAAAGAAGTGGAAGATGATTCTTCCTATGGCATAAGTGTTTATCTCCCACAAGGCTCTGGGAATTCTTTCAGCCCTTGGAGCAGTGGGGCCAAGAAAACAACTCTGATTTGTTCATTCACTTTGACAATTCATGAGAGATGGGCAAAATTGTCATGGCAGCTCTAACATGCTGATGTGCTTTATTTAAGATACAAAATGCTGTCTTCTAAAAATAACTCTTTTCCTGATAAATTGTTAAAGGAGATTTGTCAGGATCAACAGACTCCAAAAAATTGAGTTGCTTTTAAACGTCTGCCACTTTAACCTGTGTTCCCTGGGACAAGTACACAAAACTTACCTCCCTGATGAACTTTCCTCTGTCCCCATTCCTCAGGGTAGGATTCAATCTTTCATGCTTCAGTTCCTTGTCCATCCAAGAGAATAAGGGAGACAAGTGGGCTTGAGAGCAGGGCTATTTTAGATTTCCTTTCCTTTTCCTTCTACATGACTGTCTCCTCTGCCCACAGTAACATTAACAACTGGCATTTTGTTTCCATGGTGATCTGACAGAATACGTGGGCTATTTTCTAGATGCTTACATCCAAACAAAACTGCATATGGCCTATTTATTAATCTGAGGATAATCTACTCAATCATTCATCCCCAAAACATTATTGAGTGCTTATGTGCAAGTAGTTTTCCACAAGAAATTATTAATTCATTTGTAACTGTCCTCCCAAAACTCCCCTTTGAAAATGGGATTACAAATAGTGGTTCATACTCATTTTGATGGATTTTCACCTGGATATTTATTTTAGAAGGCAATGGCAATTCCTAACCTCAGGTGAAATAGGATTAGGAGTCAATCTTCTCTTCCTCTGGCCCCAAACATGGCATGATACTTTTTTTTACATTTAGTTTTGTGAGAAAAGAGGAAGTCCCTTTCCTCTCCTTTGTTTTTTGTCACTCTTTGTCTCATAAGCTGCACCTTTTTTTTTCTCCAGTCAAATCTACACCCCTTTCATTTGGCTAATGCTTACAGAGATACAATATTTATTGTGACTTCTAAGTGTCAATAATGTCCTTTTCTCATACTTCCTTGCCCAGCTTTTCCCTGTGCCTCTCAGAGGTATTTATCTTAATTTGAGCTCATGGGTCCCAAGATGACTCACATTAGCTTTTTTCTTAATCTCATAAAACTTCTCTATTTGGTATTTAAAACTCCTTGCAACATCACGTTAGTTAGCAACATTCGGTTTTATTACACAGTACTCCTTCAAGCACTCTATGTTTTCACCAAACAGGTAAACTTGCTGTTCCTTGTTGGTTTACAACATTCCATTTCCTGTCCACGTGCCTTTGCCCAGGATGTCCTCCATGTTTGTAACACATGTTCACATGTTAGAATTTGCATGACTGATCCACACAATTATTATGGGTGAATTTGGAATTCACTGAAAGGGATCAATCTTTGGACCTAGAAAAAAAAATTTGCTACAATATCGGGATTTATAGGGCTTTCTTGCTTAAGCCAGATGTATAGAATCCCAGGATTTCAGAGTCTGAAGCTACCTCTAATCTGACCCATACCTGAAAAAAATAATAACTACTCTAATACACCCAAAAGTGGTTATCTAACCTTTTCTTGAAGAGGAAGAACCTGTTATCCCTATGGATAGCCCATTTTATTTGGGGATATCTTTAATAATTAGGAAGTTTCCCCTTACATTAAGCCTAAATCTACCTCTTTATAACTTCCATTTCTTGATCCTGTTTCTATCCTTTGGGACCAAACATTTGTCCATGATGTAGAGAAAAGGAATACATGACATTCTTATTGCAGATGACACAAAGCTCTTTAAAAGAGAAATCACTAACCCACTTAAGATGCATAAAGATTTTTGGCAGGCTAGAAAGTCATGTGGAATCTCACACGAACAATTCAAATCTCTGTTTCCGCTGACAGCCTTTCAAGTATTTGAAGACAGCTATTCTGTTTTCAAAAGCCTTTTCTCCATAGTAAACACTCTCACTTTCTCCAACTGACTGTGATATGGCTGGACTCTGGGCCATTCACCATTCTGCTTATCCACCTATTTATCAATGTCCTTTCTAAAATGTAGTACCAAGAATTGAACATAATATTCCAGAGGTGGTCTGGCCAGGACAGAGAAGAGCAAGACCATCACCTCTTCAGTCTTAGAAACAATGCTTCTCAGAGCAGCCCAAAATGTACTGGCTATTTTGACTGCTCTTTTACATTATTGAAGGGAAACTAGGTGGTGCAGTAGATGCAGGTACCAGGCCTAGAGTCAGGAAAGTTCATCTTTGTGAGTTTAAATCTGTCCTCAGACATTTACTAGCTCTGTTACCCCTGGCAAGTTTCCCTCAGTTTTCTCATCTGTGAAATGAACTGGACAAGGAAATGAAAAACCACTCCAGTATCTTTGCCAAAAAAAAAGCCAAATGCGGTCATGAAGAGTCAGACAAATGAAATGACTAAATAACAACAACAAATGGCGTTATTGACTTATATTGAATTTCTAGTTGGCTAAAATTCCCAGATATTTTTAAAATGTTGAACCGCTTACCAGCCATTCCTTCCTCTCTCCCTCACCTTGTAATTGTGATATAAATTTCTTGAACTGAAATGTAAGATTTTTTATTTATTTCTATTAAAGATCATCACATTAGGTTCAGCCCAATTTTCTTGCCTGTCAGATTCTTTATGGACTTAGTATACAGTGTGTTAGCAATCCCTTTTAGCTTTGCATCATCTACAAATCATTAATAAAAATATTAAACATGGACTCAAGCATTGACCCCTGGGGTACTCTACTGGAGACATTCATCTAACTTAACATGGGGTCATTAATAGCTACTCTTTAGGTCAGGCCATTTAGCCTGTTCTAAATATGTCTAATTATACTATTGGTTGTGTCATATCTTTATCTTTTCCACAGGATTGGTTTCTTATCTCTGGTATGGAGATACTGGGGATGGGCCAGAAAGGGGATTTGGCCTAGTGGGACAGGTATAAGACATTCCAGAAAAAGGAAGGACATTTCCAACAAAGGACAGGACTTCCAGTGGAGGGCTTGAGTGCCTGTCTTCAGCAGAGTTGGTCACCTGCTGCAACCAGGACTAGGCCCCGAAACACTAGAGAGGTTTTCTGAATGATCCCATTCTGCTACTCAGCAGGCTGACTTTGCCTTGAGATAACTACAGTTAGGCATAAACAACAGAGAGAGAGAATTTCTTTCCCCTGCTTCCTCTTCTAGCCCAGCTCCAAGAAACAGGCAGGTGTGTTTGTCTCTGTTCTGTTTTGTTTGTCTCCCCAGTTTCAGGTGCCAGGCGTGATCCCCACCCAACCTGGAAGTTCAAGCCATCACGACCTCAGAACCAGGATAGTAGAGCGTATGGTGCATTCAGCCAGACTAGCAGGGAAGCTCCGTGAAGCCATGGTGCCTGAGATGCAAGCCTGAAGGGGAAGAGGTACGGACTTGAAACCGAGACTGGGCCCTGTAGGAACCAAATTAAGAACCTAATTCCACCCCCTTTCCCAGAGACTGAGGTGGCACAAGTTGGAGTTGGGGGGAGGAGATTTGCCTCCCACATGTTGGAGGAGTAAGTTTATATATTTGTATTATATCTTTGAATAAATAGTTCATTGTAAAAGTTAATTTGACTGTTAGTGGCTAAATGGACCTGGGGTACAAAGACTCCCCTACACTGATAGGAATATCATCAATGAGAGCTGAGTCTGTGGCAGAGAGGCTAGATATCCCAGCCCCCATTAAGAGTACTGGAGAACAGTGGAGCATAAATGAAATGTAGCATACCTGGCTTCCAGAAAGTAAGGGCCAGGCTAGTATGTGGTACATGTTCAATTGCAATGTGTATGTGTAACATGCATGTATTTTTACATGTATGTGCATGTGTGTGTCTGTGTATAAACAAACATATTTATTTTACAAATATATTTATAGCATTTATAGTTATTATAAATAAAATAATTTATATGTATTTTATAAATATAATATATATGAAACATTCATTACATGTATAATTATATATATACATATTTTTTTAAACAAGTTCATGGATGCCTGGCTAAGAATCTCTAGACTAAATGATCTTTAAGATCCCTTCCAATTCTTGATCTTAAAGAACTATCCTCTGTCCACCTAGGTTTTTTCAATACCCTTCTTTCTGTAGATGAATGAGGACTAGCAGATGTGTTTCTCCTCCTCAGGGTGAAGTAGGGATCTTTAGGTGGTTGGGGCTGGTGATTGTGACCCAGGCAAATATAGCCTAGGAATGGTGATTGAACTTTGGAGAACTTTCTTAATCACAACATCTTTGATGGAAATATAACATTACCAGCAGAAGATAATTAGAAACAACTTCAGATCTAACCTACATGAAAGAAACCCATTTATTCAGTAGACCTTAATTGTATAACTTATAAGTGTTGTGAGAAGAGCTGCAGGAGACCCAAAGAACTATGCCATAGAGTCCTGCTTTCAAGGATCTGACTATCTATTTTGGGAGATTAAGTATGTGGACTCACACAAAAACAGAAATCCAATATAAACATTAAATAGCACCCAAACAATATGACCTGACAAGACTGTGCCCCAGTGCTGTATGAATAGCTTCAGAGGTTTCTCATGATGGGATAGCACTTTCCTTTTTATTCTACTCTAAGTTTTTATCTCTCAAATTCAAGACACAGTTTTCATTGTTCATTACCTCTCTAGTGCCTTTTCAGATTTGAGTCAGCAAATATATCTCGATTTTGTGGTCGCATTGTGATGAACTATTAAAATGTCCTTATAGGCCAGAATTAAAGTGCTCTACTTAAAACAAGAGCCTAGCCTTCTGCATAGCATCAGTGGAATGACCATTCAAATCATCATATAGAAGTACACTTCACAAAATTTTTTTTTATTGTTGCATCATTGCATTGTGCTGCCTTGATTTGAGTTTCTGTGAATCAATTGTACAGATGAGGTGGGAAATTACTTCTTTCACTGCTTTTGAGAAAAGGTCACACAATTGAAATGCCAAATGCCATACTCAGTTCCAAGATTCCTTAGTTTATAGAGATTCCTTATTCATTTGATATATGATTTGGGGCAAGGTTTTTGAAGTTATTAAAAGCTATTGATATTAAAACCTTTGATTTCTTAGTCAGGTGGTGTCCAAAAGTCATTTAAAAAACTTGGAAAAGTCTTAGGCCTCTTTGAAAGTACATATTTCTACCTTTACACTACAAATCTCTTTATATAAATGTTAAAGTATAACACGTGTTTGAAAATGTCTTTAATCCTTTAGTCAGCACTAATCAATGTCCACTTATTGTTTAGGGCCAAGGCCATTGAATTTCCCTTTGTTTTTCTTTATATGTTTTGCTGGTTCTTCTTCCTCCTTCATTCCTGGAGATTCAGAAGTTACCTCTCTTGTCTACCTTCTGAACACTCTCACTATTGTAGAACTTAGTCATTCGTGTTTTCAAGTATCATTTTTATACAGATAACTTTCAACTCTGGATCCCCAGCCCTGACCTTCTTCCTTTGTTCCAGTCTTATGTTTCCAAATGTCTTCAATTTGATTGGTATGCCATTAACTCAAACTCTAAAATCAAACTTATCATCTTTCCCTTGAAGATAATGATGACAAAGAGAACCTAGAAGCCTAGAAGGAGGGTAGTGTCTCTGATGGAAAGAGGGATTTTCAATGAAGGGGAGGAGGATTGGAAGAAAAGATGGTGAATTCTGTTTTGGCCATGTTAAGTTTGAGATGTCTATGGTAAATTCACTTTGTAATGTCTAATAATTGGTGATGTGGAACTAGAATTAAGGAAAGAGATTTAGGC
Organism: Vombatus ursinus; assembly: GCF_900497805.2. Taxonomy (NCBI): domain Eukaryota; kingdom Metazoa; phylum Chordata; class Mammalia; order Diprotodontia; family Vombatidae; genus Vombatus; species Vombatus ursinus. The sequence goes on from NW_020954701.1 coordinate 120,307, forward strand.
TGGAAACATGGATCAGGAAGCCATCTGCATAGAGCAGATAATTAAACCCATAGGAAGTCGATGAGGTCAACAAGTGAGACAGCACAGAGACTCAAGAGAATAGGGTCCAGCATGGTGCCTTCGGGAACACAGAGAATTAGGGGATATAATATAGATCACAAGCCTGCAAAGTAGATTGAGGAGAGGTCAGAGCATCATTAACAAACCAGGGAGGAGAGAATGTCCAGAAAGAAAAAGTTATTGACAGTGTCAAAAAGGCTTCAGAGAGGTCAAGAAGAATGAGAGTATAAAATTTGTCAGTTAAGATATCTCTGGTAATTTTGGAGAGAGCAGCTTCAGTTAAGAAGTGAAAGAAGAGAAAACGGACTGTAGTCAGCTTTTTATTGGAGTCTGCCAAAGAAAGGGTGAAAAAAATGAGTTATATTAAAACACTTTCCACATAGTAAGTACACAGCTAATATATTGATTGTTTGATCCCAAGCAGACAGCATGGTATAAAGGGAAAGAGCATTAGCTAGAAAAGGAGGTTGAGCCAAGATGGCAGAGTAGTAGGCAAAAGTACACTTGAGTTTTACCTTAAAATTCCTCCATAGAGATCTAGAAAACTCACCAGACTGAATCTTTTTTTCAAAATTTATTGCTTATTTTTTTAACATTCTTTTATTTTTAAATTTTGAGTTCCAAATTCTCTCCCACCTTTCCACTCTCTCCCCCCACCCACTGAGGAGGCAAGTGGTAGGACATCAATTACACGTGTGAAATCATCCAAAACATATTTTCATATTAGCTATATGTCTAAAAAGAGCAGGAAAAATAAAGAAAGTGAGAAAATCAAACTTCAATTTGCACTCAGAGTTCATCAGTTCTCTCTCTGGAGGTGGAGCATTTTTTCAGGGTCTTTTGAAATTGTCTTGGATCACTATATTGATCAGAGTAGCCAAGTCTTTCATAGTTGATCATCATTACGATATTGCTGTTACTGTGAACAATGATCTCCTTGTTCTCATCACTTCACTTTGCATCAGTTCATCTAGGTCTTGTCATGTTTTTTTTTTTCTGAAATCACCCCTCTCATCATTTCCCACAGCACCATAATACTCCAACACAATCATATGCCACAACTTGTTCAGCCATTCCCCAATTAATGAGCATCCCCTCAATTTCCAATTCTTTGCCACAACAAAAAGAACCTCCACAAATATTTTTGTACATATAGGACTTTTTACTTTTTCTTTGATCTCTTTGGTATATAGACCTAGTAGTGGCATTGCTGGGTCAAAGGGCACGTAATTTTTTAAAATAATGTTTTATTTTTCCCCAATTACATGTAAAAACAATTTTTAACATTTGTTTTTTTTTAATTTTGAATTCTGAAGGAAGGCAGGAAGAAAGAAAGAAAGAAAGAAAGAAAGAAAGAAAGAAAGAAAGAAA
>NW_020954701.1:121747-238284 GCF_900497805.2 Vombatus ursinus
AAAGAAAGAAAGAAAGAAAGAAAGAAAGAAAGAAAGAAAGAAAGAAAAAGAAACAGTATTCAGTCTATATTCAGACAATAGCAGTTCTTTCTCTGAAGGCAGATGGCAATTTTCATCTTGAGTTCTTTGGGGATTGCCTCAAATCATTGTGTTGCTAACAACAATTAAGTCATCCACAGTTGATCATCATACAATATTGCTCTTACTGTGTACAACGTTCTGCTGATTCTGCTCACTTCACTTTGTATCAGTTCATGTAAGTCCATGTTTTTCTGAAATAATTCTGCTTGTCATTTCTTATAGCACAATAATATTCCATTATAATCATTATACCACAACTTGTTTAGCCATTCCCCAATTGATGGGCATCCCTTCAATTTCAAACTCTTAGCCACCACAAAAAGAGATGCTATAAATATTTTTGTACAAATAGGTCCTTTTCTCTCTTTCTTTTTAAAGTCTCTTTGGGATGCAAACCTAGCAGTAGTATTACTGGATCAAAAGGATACGCAGTTTTATAGCCTTTTGGACATAGCTCCAAAGTGCTCTCCAGAATGGTTGCATCAGTTCACAATTCCACCAACAGTACATTAGTGTCCCAGTTTTCCCACATCCCCTTCAATATTTATCACTTTCTTTTTTTGTCATATTAGCCAATTTGATAGATGTGAGTTGGTACCTCAGATTCGTTTTAATTTGCTTTTCTCTGGTCAATAGTGACTTAAAGCATTTTTTATATGACCACAAAGAGCTTTGATTCCTTTGTCTGAAAACTGCCTGTTCATATCCTTTGACTATTTATCAATTGGGGAATGATTTGTATTCTTATAAATTTGACTCAGTTCTCTATATATTTGAGAAATGAGACCTCCATCAGAGATACTACAAAAAAAATTTCCCCCCAGTTTTCAGCTTTCCTTCTAAGTTTCATTGGATTGGTTTTGTTTGTGTAAAACATTTTTAATTTTATATAATCAAAATGATCCATTTTGTATCCTGTAATGCTAAATTCTTCCCTAGATCTGGCAGGTAAACTATTCCATGTTTTCCTAATTTGCTTATGATAGCAACCTTTATGTGTAAATTATGTACCCATTTTGACCTTACCTTGGTATATGGTGTGAGATGTTGATCTATACCTAGTTCTGCCATACTGTTTTCAAGTTTGCCCAGAAATTTGTGTCAAATATTGAGTTTTTGTTCCAAAAGCTTGGATCTTTAGATTTATCAAGCACTAGATTACTACAAACACTAGATACTATTACTACAATGTATTATATGCCTAGTCTATTACACTGATTCACCATTTTTAGCCACCATTTAGTACCAGAATGTTTTGATAATTACCTCTTTATAATACAGTTTGAGATCTGGCATGGCAAAGACATTTTTTTAAATGCAAGAATTTAGAAGACATTCTAGCAGTGTTACAGCAGAGAAGAGAATCATTTTTTTTTTCCCAGCCCAGGTCTACACAGAAAGATAGAGAAGACTAAGGATACTGAAAATGGGATTTTTAGGAGTTGCTGTGTGGGGGCATTATAGCATAGGAAAAGGCTAGTAAGATTTTAACAGTTAGCTCTTCGGAGGGGAAAGCGTACTCATAACATGTTGTTCAGTCATGGCCAACTCTTCATGACCCTATTTAGGGTTTTCTTGGCCAAATACTGAAGTGGTTTGCCATTTCCTTCTCTGGCTCATTTTACAGAAGAGGAAACTGAGGCAAACAGACTAAGAGTCACACAGCTAGCAAGTGTCTGAGAGCAGATTTGAACTCAGGTCTTCCTGACTCCAGGAGGCCTGGCGCTTTATCCACTGTGCCACTTAACTAGCCTTAGTTGTAGCAGGACCCTAGAGGACACAAGCTCAGTCCAAATATCTCCGAAAGTGTGAAGAGCCTAGTTGTAACATAAAATCTGAATTACAAAGTAGGTTAGAAGAATGAGCAACCAAACAAACAAAATAATAATCCCACCGTAATGGACACCCAAGACATAAACCCAGAAGAAGATAATGACTCCAAGACATCTACAAAGTCTCAAAGAAGTGGCTTCAGCACAAGTTCAACCGGAATTACAGGGGGAAAAAAACTGAAAAAATGTAAGTTATCCATCTCATAAAAACAAATGACATGGAAAATAGACCAAGAAGAGATAATTTAAGAATCAATGGAATACCTGCTCCAAGACTAATAAATGAGCCTTCCTAGTTCAAGAAATCAGAAAAAAAAATTGCCTAGATCCTCTAGTACTGACTTATGCTTAAATCTGAAACCCACCTCCTGCCTCTGGCCCACCAGCTGAGCATCTTTTATGTCTGGTACCTGATCTGTGGCTCTGTGGGACCAACCTGACACTTCTCATGTCTCCCCAAGTGCAGACCTGGCTTTGTCTTTTTCTTGATCTTTAGCTTGAGAAGCTACACTTAATGGTAAGGCTAGAGGGAACCAATATATTAAAATTAAATTACCTACTTGCCCTGTGACTAATTATATTTTTTAAAAAAGTCTTAGCCCTGAAGGAACTTAGAAAGATTTATATACTCTTCTTACATAAAGCTTTCTAAGTTCCTTCAGGACTGGGACTATTTTTTAATTTAAAAAAAGATATAATTTATATAAATATTCTTATCTTCTAGAAACTAAAGCCAGTTTACCACAGAGGCTGGCTTATATATAAAAACCTGAGTTGTATAGTTGGCTAATATGAATAATTCATACAAACACTCACTCCTGATAATTGGATGCAATTATCCATATCTCAGACTCATAGTATGTCTTTCCTCAGGCAATCAACATAGCAATGAAAGAGTGGTTCAGCATCAGAAAGGCTCTTAACATAATAAAACTTTTGTGGGGAAGGGTGGGAAGACTTCAACTGTGATTTCATCAGAGTAGGGAGTTTCATAAGGAACTTCCACTAACCACACAAATCTCTACAGCTGACAATTTTACAGAATTTCCTAGAGTGCTCTTGGGAAGTTAAGTGACTAGTCCAGGGTCAGACACCTAGTAAAAATCAGAGGCATGATGAACCCCAGGTGATGATTTCAAGGTTAGCTGTCTATTCACCAAGACATGCTATTTCAGGATCCACAAAATGCTAGAAAAGTAATTAATAAAATTCAACACTCAATAACTTTTTTAAGAATTAAAAAAAGATATAGAGGAATTTTTCTCCCTAATACAATAAAATTTATCCATCTCTTTTTTTAATTTATTTAATTTAATAATATTTAATTTATAATTAAATAATAAATAATTAAAATAAATAATAAACATATATTTATAATAAATATTATTATTATATTATATCATATTATATCATATTATTTATATTATATATAAATATATTATATTATTTATATTATATATAAATATATTATATATTATATTATATTATTCATATTATATATAAATATATTATATTATAATTATAATATATTATATTATATAATTATACATAAAATATATTATAAAAAATAAATATATATAAATATATAATAAATATAAGGATATAAATATAATAAAATAATAAATATAAATAAAATATAATTAAATAATAAATAATTAAAATTTAATTTAATCATTATTTAATTATTTATTTATTTTAGTTTTTAATATTCACTTCCACAAGATTTTGAGTTTTAAATTTTCTCCCCATCCCTCCCCTTCCCCAACCCCATGACGGCCTGCATTCTGATTCCCCCTTTGCCCAATCTGTTCTCCCTTCTATTACCCTCCCCCCTTCTCTTATCCCTTCCCTTTCTATTTCCTGTAGGGTGAGATACATTTCTATACCCTTTTGCCTGTGTATCTTCTTTCCCAGCGACATAAAGAAACAATTTCTAACATCTGTTTCTAAAACTTTGAGTTCTAAATTCTCTCCCATCCTCCCTCCCCACCCACCCTCATTGAGAAGGCAAGCAACTCAATATAGGCTATACGTTTCCATAATAGTCATGTTGTGAAAGACTAACTACATTTCCCTACATCCTATTCTGCCCCCCATTTATTCTATTCGCTCCTTTGTCCTATTGTCTATTCTCTCCTTTGAGAACTTGTAGAATACTTTGTAGGGCAATATGACTTTTTTAAATCAACAGGTCTATTGTTAGGTATATACCCTGAATACATAATCAAAAACAAAAAAAGATCCATTTTTTTCATAGATTGTCATAGCAACATTATTTAAAAGCACAGGCATATAGTTTTAACCTAAATGCACAATAATAGGGGAATTATTAAATAAATTGGGGTTCATTGATAGAGCACATATGTAATTAACATCAACAAAGAATTCTGATGGAGACTTAGAAGAAATGCCTGAAAAGTTATGATACTTAATACAGTGAAATTAATTAAAAGTAAATACTTGAGTTACACTCAATACTGAACATTATTACAGCTAATTGATTTGTATCTAATTATTCCAACGTTGAAGTAATGGAATAGTTAAAAGGAAGTTTAATTGGTTGTAATGATGATCAATATTGTTTATAATACATCATTTGCTCAACATTCATTTATTCAAGAAACATTACTAAGCACGTAATGTGGTTCAGTTGTTTTTCAGTCACATTCAATTCTCTATGACACCATTTGGGGGTTTTCTTGGTAGACACTGAAGTTGTTTGCCATTTCCTCCTCCAACTCATTTGACAGATGAAGAATCTGAGGCAAACGGCATTAAGAGATTTACCCAGGGTCACGTAGCTACTAAGTATCTGAGGCCAGATATGAACTCAGGAAGATGAATGAGTCTTTGTGACTTCAGGCCCAGCACTCTATCCACTGCACCATCTAGCTGTCTAGCTGATGTGTACCATGTCACTTAATTATGGACACTGAGAAAGTCACTTAACCTTACTGTAAAATGTGAGTAAATAATATTTTTATTACTAGCAATTTTAATTCCTCAGAGACTTGTGGATGATATAACTTACAACCACACAACTTTATCAGAGCAATTTTAACAGGGTAGGCAATTGCTAAATGTGGGATTTAATTACCTGTTATCCCCTTCAAATCACTGGAGAATAAATTTGGAGTGAAAGATCTGGGATGAAATCTTAGATCTGCCAAAGTGTCAGGAGAGTCTCCAACTTCTCTAGTCTTCATTCACCTCATTTGTAAAAAGAGGATTCAGCTAGATGATGTCGGAACAGATGACGTTTGATACGTTCTATCACTCCTGATCCAGTATAGGGAATCACTGGTCTGGCTCACCAGTCAGTGTGTTTTCATTGTTATAGCTGCTTACATGAAGTAAACCTGAGACTTGTATGAGCCAAGACGGATAGTTCAAATTTAGGTAGCCCATGCCTCTCTAATCAGGGAGAAAACTCATGCTGTGAAGTCCTAAACCAAAAATCCTAAGGAGAGAAAGGACCCAGATGGTTTAACCTCAGGAAAGATTAGAAGCTTTAATCACCATCTAAGTGTCGGGGAGTATTGTAAATGTGCTGTAGATTTGCAGGGGAGAAAATAAATACCCTTGTAATGAAATGCTGTAGGGCTTTCATTAACAGTAGCATACAATGAGATGAGTCTATTAGAAAATCTTCACAAATATACAAACAAGGCTTAAAGTCTGAACAAACTTTTTTGGGCTCTATTCAGAATATCTAATGCAATAAATGAAGACTGGCAAAAGTCCCTAAAGAAAGGCAGGATGGACTGGAGCAGAGCCAAGATGGCAGAGTAAAAGCTGTGACTTGCTTGAGCTCTCCCACAAACCCCTCCAAATACCTGTAAAAAGGGCTCTAAACAAATTCTAGAGCAGCAGAACCCCCAAAAAGAAAGAGTGAAACAAATTTCCGGCCCAAGACAACCTGGATGGTTGATGGGAAAGGTCTGTTGTGACAGTCTGGGACAAAAGCACAGTTTGGCCTAAGCTGAGCAGGCAAAGACCAGGTCTCAGCGAACCTGATAAAGGCCTCAGGGGACTGAATCATTAGCAATTGTGGTTTCCAGACTTCTCAAACCACAAATGCCAAAGACATCTTAGAAGGTCAGTAGGAAAGGTCTGTTGGACTTGGGTGAGACAGTAGCATGGTCTGGCCCCAGTCCTGGCACAGCCCAGGGGCGGGGGCAGCTGCTTCTGGAGCGCTTGGCCCACAGACAGTGTGGGGATCAAATGACTGATCAGAGTGGGATTGCAGGGATCTCTTTGCTGGTACTTAGGCAGGATTTTCTTGGTTTGCCTATGCTTAGATCTGGGTTGCAGTCCTTGGTGGCAGTCCTGAGAAGAGGAGGAGTGCTGACTTGGCAGAGAGTGTGGTGGCAGCAGAGAGGGAATCCTCCTCACAGTTCAAAGGCAGAAAAGAGTGCTTGTGGTCGGTCTCTCATACAACAGAGCACAGGCCAGGAAAAGAGTAAACATCTCGCCTTTGATCATAGCACCTTGGAAGAACTGAAAATTTACAGGTCCCTAGAAATATCTCTGAAAACAGCTGCACAAAACCCCTGAAGCTTGGAACAGTACACACTCCACACTGGAAGTAGAGCCCTAACTTAACAAACAGTTTAAAAGTCAACTAATTGGCTGGGAACATGAGCAAACAGCATAAAAAAAAAGAAAAAAAACTCAGACTATAGATATAGAATCTTACTTTGGTGACAAAGAAGATCAAAACATACAACCAGAAGAAGGCAACAAAGTCAAAGCTCCTACATCCAAAGTCTCCAAGAAAAATATGAATTGGTCCCAGGCCATGAAAGAGCTCCAAAAGGATTTTGAGAAGAAAGTAAGAGAAGTAGAGGAAAAGTTGGGAAGAGAAATGAGAGTGATGCAAGAAAATCATGAAAAACAAGTCAACAGCTTGCTAAAGGAGACCCCCCAAAAATACTGAAGAAAAAACACCTTAAAAAATAGACTAGACCAAATGGCAAAAGAGGTCCAAAAAGCCAACAAGGAGAAGAATGCCTTAAAAAGCAGAATTGGCCGAATGGAAAAGGAAGTCCAAAATGTCACTGAAAAAAATAATTCCTTAAAAATTAGAATGGAGCAAATGGAAGCTAATGAGTCTATGAGAAATGAAGAAATTATAAAACAAAACCAAAAGAATGAAAAAATAGAAGACATTGTGAAATATCTCATTGGAAAAACAACTGACCTGTAAAATAGATCCTGGAGAGATAATTTTAAAATTGTTGGACTACCTGCAATCCATGATCCAAAAAAAAAGAGCCTAGACTTCATCTTTCAAGGAAAATTGCCCTGGTATTCTAGAACCAGAGGGTAAAATAGAAATTGAAAGAATCCACCGATCACCTCCTGAAAGAGATCTCCAAAGGAAAACTCACAGGAATATTATAGCCAAATTCCAGAGTTCCCAGGGCAAGGAGGGAATATTGCAAGCAGCCGGAAAGAAACAACTCCAGTATTGTGGAAACACAATCAGGATAACACAACATTTAGCAGCTTCTACATTAAGGGATCAGAGGGTTTAGAATATAATATTCTGGAGGTCAAAGGAGCTGGAATTAAAACTAAGAATCACCTAGCCAGGAAAACTGAGTGTAATCCATTGTGGGGGGAGGGGGGAATGGAAATTCAATGAAATAAAGGACTTTCAAGCATTCTTGATGAAAAGACCAGAGCGGAATAGAAAATTTGACTTTCAAATACAAGACTCAAGAGAAGCAGGAAAAGGTAAACAGGAAAGAGAAATCATAAGAGACTTGTTAAAGTTGAACTGTTTACATTCCTACATGGAAAGATGATATGTGTAACTCATGAGAACTTTCTCAGTATTAAGGTAGTTGGAAGGAGTATATATAGACAGACGGCACAGGGTGAGTTAAATATGAAGAGATGATACCTGAAAAAGAAAATTAAGGGATGAGAAAGGAATGTACTGGGAGAAGGAGAAAAGAGGGAGTAGAATAGGGTAAATTATCTCACATAAAAGAGGTAAGAAAATGCTTTTACAATGGAGGGGAAGTGGGGGAGGTGAGAGGGAATGAGTGAATCTTACTGTCATCAAATTTGGCTTAAGGAGGGAATAACATACACATTCAATTAGGTATGGAAAGTTATCTTACCCTACAAGAAAATAGGGGGAAGGGAATAAGAGGGGAGGGGGATGATAGAAGGGAGGGCAGATTGGGGGAAGGTGTATTCAAAATGTGTGCTGTCTTGGGGTGGGAGGAGGAGAGTGATGGGGAGAAAATTTGGAGCTCAAAATCTTGTGGAGGTGAATATTGAAAATTAAAAATAATTAATTAATTTTAAAAAAAAGAAAGGCAGGATGTTATATTGGAGGGAAAAAACTGCTAGATCTGAAGTCAAGAAGCATTTGTGCTTGAGTCTTACTGAGTGGCCTTAGGCAAATCATTTCACTTTCTGAGCCTTGGCTTCCTCTTCTGTAAAATGGGAATCAAAATACTTTAACCCACAGAGTTATAAGAAATGCGTTGCAAAGTTTAAAATGTTTTGAAAATGCAGGTTGTTATTATTGATTTTGTCTATTGGTGATTCCAGTTAATCTATGGAAATGTACTCTTGACCATAGTTTAAATTAATCAACAGGTAGATAGATAGATAGATAGATAGATAGATAAATATAGATATCTGTGGAAGGAATTAAATCAAATAATAGAGAGAAGTTGTTGGAAAAGTGCAAAGAAACCCCTCTGAAATGGCAGCATCTCAGAAATTAAGCCAGAATATAGTTTCAAGAAGAAAGGGGTAACACATATGCAAATTTTATGCAAATTTCAGTTCTATACGTAACTGAAAAAAGTCTTGGAAATCTTTATGATTAATATGACAAATAAATGTGTGGTTAAAGTAGGTAAAGGGTACTTTAGGTGATATTTGTTATATAATCCTCCCTTCTTGGCATTGAATGTGCTCTAGTTAAACACTCCAGGAAGAAACGATGAAGCCAGGACCAATAATTATTATAGCTGCTTCTAGGTGGTCAGGGTTGGCTTTGGGGCAAGTAATATCAAACTATTTTGAAAACACATACCCTTCGGGAAACCCCCAATGACTTTCCAGGCTTGACAAATCTCCTCCCTTATTCAAGCAACAGGCAGCTGAGGGTAGAGGGGTGGTATATAGTGAAGGGAGCACTGGACCTAGAGAGAGGAAGACTTGGAATCCAAAAGAAATGGCAAAGTCTATTAAGGAAGCTAGGTGGCACAATGAATGGAGCACTGGACTGGGAGTCAGGAAAACAAATTCTTCCTAGCTACATGACTGTGGGCAAATCATTTAACTTCTTTCAGCCCCAGTTTTCTCATTTCATCATAAAATGTGGATAATAACAGCACTCATGCCCAGTGTTGTTGTGAGGATCAAGTAAAGATATTTACAAAGCACTCTGCAAACCTAAAGCACTATATAAATGCTAGTGATGATGATGATGATGATGATGATGATGCCATTCTATCAGGTCCAAGGCCACATATGTCTCTGTAGGTCTGAGAGAGACCAAGAAAGCTATACATCACCCAGATACTGAAAAGCCACCATGAACATCTATGCCAATACCCTTGCTTAAAAGAAGCCTAAACATAAGAAAGCAAAAACCCCATATCTGTCTCATTATTTCAGTATTTCCCCCCCCAAAAGGCCATCACATAATGATAAAACATGATAACAGACTAAGAACTGAGCAATGGGAGTTCCATCCTCAGAACCTGCTGTTTATGAGGAGGTCAGTGTGGTTGCTTCTCCAAGGATATGATGACCTATAATGGAGGGTCCTACTCTATATTTTAGAGTATGAACAGTTATACTATAACTGTTTCCTGTCTGCTTGCCATATGGTAAAGTAAGGGACTTTTAATTAGCTGCTGAGCCAGAACTGGGTGAACATTCAAAAGATACTAAACTGGCAAAGTGAGGTAGTCCTTTCTTTTCTGCCTGGCTGCATTTAAGTAAGAAGGCAAGGACTTTGGTCACCTTTCAGGTGGAGAGAGACAGAGACAAGAGAAGAAAGAGAAGGAGAGGAAGAGGGAGGAGGACAGAGGAGAGGGAGGGGGACAGGGAGAGGGAGAGAAGAGGGAGATGGAGAGGTAGCTAATGTGAAAGGCCAACACTCTCCACCCAGATGAATGTGAGTCCATGAGCAAACATGCGTAAATAATACTTTTACTACAAGCAACTTTAATTCTTAAGAGATTGAGGGATTACATGATTTGAAACCCTGGAACATCACTAGAACAATTTTAACTTCTTGCTATATTAAACGTGTAGCCAATCTTTTTGAAGACAACTGTATTTGAGGCATGAGAGTCAGAGTTTCTCCCTATGCATATTTTTCCTGTTGTAGTCATCTGTTTCAACCTGATTTCTAACACACCTAGATATAAAGGTATGTTTTGTGATTGTTTTCATACCTATTCCCTTTTCATGTCCATGCTGATAATTTACAGGATTATAGATTTAAAACTGAAAGGGGCTTTAGAGATTATCTAATCCAATTCCAACATTTAATTTTTTTAATTTTGTTTTTATTTTCAATTCTAAAATCTCTTCCTCCCTCCATCCCAGCCCCCCATCCATTGAAAAGGCAAGAAACATGATGCCCATTGTGCTTATGAAGTCATACAAAACATATTTCCACATTAGCCACGTTATGAAAAAGAAGCAAGAAAAATAAAGAAAAAATAAACTTCAATCCACAATGAGTCCATCAGTTCTCCATCTGGAAGTGGATATCCTAATTCTCATTTTAAAGAGAAGAAAACTGAGATGAGAAAATAAAGTGATTTTAGGTCACACAGGCAATAAGTGATCAAATAGGGATTTGAACATAGTTCTACCAATCATTCAATAAGCGTTTATTACATACTTACTATGTGTCAGGTGCTTATGATGCAGCCAAAAAAATGAAATTGTTCCTGCCTTCAGGGAACTTACATTCTATAAGAAAAAATATTCCACTGTAATTTTCATTATACCCTGTGAAGGTATATAACTGGTTTATATATGGAAGATTTATAACTGGTACCTCCCACTTATATGGGAGGGTAATTTATATGGCCCAGGATGGTTTTAAGAATAAAATGAGACTTTTGCTCATTTGCTCCCTTTTCTGAATCTCACTAATAACTATGAAATCAATACAGACAAAGGAAATGAACTCAGAACATTTTTAACACAACGAATTTGCAGATACAGAGTAGCTGAAGATACACATTCTAGAGAGAATGTGATAGGTATGAGGTTGGCTTTAGGTTGGAAGGCTTACTGCTAGATTATCATTATTGTATTATATATTATATTGTGTTGTATTGTATAGTGTCATATCATGCTATATTATATTATATTGTATTGTATTATATTGTATCATGTCATATCATGCTACATCATGCAATATTATGTGATATTATATTATATTGTATTCTATTCTATTCTATTCTATTCTATGGTATTGTCATATTATTATATGTAACAGCCACAGGTTGCTACCAGATGTCATAGCAACAACATGAAAACTCTCAGCAAAGAGGGCAGTGGACTCACATTAGTTTAGCTATTAGTTTAGGTCAGTCTAATTTCCTTTTTTTGAGTGATAGCTTTCACTTTATGAAGCAGCTGGTCCAGCAAGCCTATCTATACTTGGCCATATAAATAAATTTCAGCCTGAAATTTACTTATAGAGCCTGCTAAGCTCCTAGTACCCTGGAACAGGGCAATCTTCTTTATGCCTTCTAGCCACCAAGACAAGATTCTGAAAGTGGTGGAGTTTGGCTTCTCTTGCCTTTCTTGTAAATGAACTCTCTCATAATCCTGTCCCCCATCTTGTATATTAATATTGATTAGCTCATTAGAATATAATTTTAGTTAATATTGATTAGCTCATTTAAGTGTAAGTCATAACATTGCTAGGGTTTCTTTCGTTTTAAGGGAGAGCACTTGAAAACCACAACACTTTTCATATTTGAAAAACAAGAAAACTTTAGAGGTAAAATAACACTTAAGGTGTAGTTGTTAGCTATAAGATGTAGACCCAGAAGGGAACTTTGAGGTGACAGGATCCTAAATCTATAGCTAGGAGAATTCTCAAAGGTCATCTAGTCCAACCCCTCATTTTACAGATGGGGAAACTGAGGCCCGGAGAAGTTTCATGACCGGTCCAAGTTCAATAGAGACAAGATTTAAATTCAGATCTTCTGACTCCAGGTTTAGCCCCCTGAACTCCTCTTTTGTCCCTCTCTCCCTTCACCAGAGAGCCCAAGGCTGTTGGGGATGAGAATGGGGATGAAGAAGGCGCAGTACTTAGGTGAGGATGAGTCAGATTTGCCTCAGGTTTTACCTGACCCTCACAGGGATCAGATCTATTACATTCATCCTCCCTTTTATTCATAAGAGTGCTATTCTACCTCCCACTCACTCAGGAGAGAGTCTGAATAAATAGTTGGTATTTAGACATGCTGATTAAGATTTACACACATCATTCCATGTAATTTTCATAACAATCCCATAAAGTGGGAACTAAAAGTATTACTGTACTCATTTTATACATTAGGAAACTAAGATTCTTACAAAGCTGAAGTGACTTGTCTACACAGCTAATACGTATTTGAGGTGGATTTGAACACAAAACAGTTGACTTCAAGTTCAACCCTCTCTTTGCCGTATATACCACATTACCTGTTCCTGAACACTTGAGACACAAATATGTGATTTTCCCAACATGATTTCTTCAATTTACTTGAATCTTATTTCTGAAAATATAAGAAGCAAAAATATTCATCCCTAGATTAAAAAAAAAACATTCCCATTTATTCCTTAGGAAGGTCGTTAATGAGACATCTGTAAGGAGAAGCAAGGTGGAAAGTGTGCTGAACTTAGCTAGTGAGACCTGAGGTCAAAAGCTGCTGATGTTAACCTTGGACCAGTGATTTAATCTTCTAGGTTTCTATTTACTCATCATAAAATAAGGGGGTTGGATTAGAAGACCTTTGAGTATTCTTGTAGCTCTAAATTGGTTGCCCTTTCCCCTCAGAGTTCCCTTGTTAAATCCTATGGCTATCCAAGTCATTCTTCAATTGATAAATGGTCAAAGGATATGAACAGGCAGTTTTCAGATGAAGAAATTAAAGCTATCTACAGGCATATGAAAAAATGCTCTAAATCACTATTGATTAGAGAAATGCAAATCAAAACAACTCTGAGGTACCACATCACACCTATCAGGTTGGCAAACATGACAAAACAGCAAAATGATAAATGTTAGGGAAGATGTGGGCAGATTGGAACACTAATGCATTGTTGGTGGAGTTGTGAAATGATTCAATCATTTTGAAGAGCAATTTGGAACTATGCCCAAAGGGCTATAAAAATGTGCATACCCTTTGACTCAACAATAGCACTTCTAGGGCTGTATTCCAAAGAGATCATACTAATGGGAAAAGGACCCACATGGACAAAACTATTTATAGCAGCTCTTTCAGTGGTGGCAAAGTATTGCAAATTGAGGGGATGCACATCAATTGGGGAATGGCTGAACAAGTTGTGGTATATGAATGTAATGGAATACTATTGTGCTATAAGAAATGATGAGCAGGCCGACTTCAGAAAAACCTGGAAAGACTTGCATGGACTGATGCTGAGGGAACCGAGCAGAACCAGGAGAACGTTGTACACGGACATTGTGTGATGACTAACTTTGATAGACTTAGCTCTTCTCAGAAGTGCAAGGATCTAAGACATTTCCAAAAGTTTCATAATGGAAAATGCTATCCACGTCCAGAGAAAGAACTATGGAATTTGAATGCAGATCAAAACATACTATTTGCTCTATTTGTTTTCTTTCTTCTGTTTTGTTTTGTTTCTTCTTTCTTGTGGTTCCTCCTATTGATTCTAATTCTTCCTCATAACATGACTAATGTGAAAATATGTTTAATAGGAATGCCTATGTAGAGCTTATATCAGATTGCACACTGTCTTGGGGAGGAAGGTGGAAAAGGAGGAAAAGAAAATTTAAAACTCAAAAACTTGTGGAAATGAATGTTGAAAACTAAAAATAAAGTAATTAATTTTAAAAGAAGCAATTGATACGAGTTGAAAGAACAGAAAATAAATAAATAAATAAATCCTATGGTTAATAACTTCGAGTCTCACTTAGCTTATCTCAATTCCCTTTTTTTCAAAGTCAAGAAAGTTTTAAATTCTATTTGGCTCAGCATGCAAGTCTAAAATTACCAACAGCCCACCACTAAGTGATTACCACCATGATTCCCCACACACACTATCCAGAGATTGCCCTTGATTTTGTTCCATTAGCAAGAATATCATATGAGAGAGAGATGAGGCTAAAATGAGCATCAAGGAGATGGAATCACCACCAGTTTATGTGAACAGTTTTTCATAATCCAGTAAATTCATTCTGGCAAGAAGCACTTTTGTATCTCTCATTTGCTATTGGGATTTCCTAATTTTTGTCATTGCATTTCATCAACCCTATCAATAATCAAGCCTATAGAGAATGATTGGCCCCATCAACCATAGTATAATGCAGTCTTTGCAAAAACAAATATATATATACATATATATATATATATATATATGCGTGTGTGTGTGTATACACACACACACTCTGTCCCTGTTTTTTCACAGAAAGAAAATTGGGGTGAAAATTGTGAGTAAATCTTAAATTCAGTATATTTTTCTTTGTGTCCAAAAGATTCCATGTGCAAAGATTAGCATTATCGCTGGAATTCTGGGAGCTGGAAGCTGAAACAAAATCTCGGACTAAATTAACATAACAGCAATCAAATGGCAGAATGAGCTTCGGCATAATTTAGACATTCTCATCAAAATTTTAAATCTTCAAACTGCCTTTTTTTTTCAGATTTCAGTCCTGAAGGGAAGATTATCATTGATATAGACATACGTTCACCATTTGTCTCTTTTCCCTTTAGACATATGTCACCTGTGTCTCGAGGATACAATTTGTTGGAAGAAGAGTTGTCTTCAGAAAAGTAGTTTTATCAGGTAAGGCAGCCAACCAACAAAGATTTATTAAGTTTTTTACTGTGTGTCAGACATTATGCTAAGTGTTAGGGATACAAAGAAAGGCAAAAACAGTCTCTGCCTTAAGGAGCTGATATTCAAATGAGGGAAGTAACACGTAAATAATTAGGATCATATAAGATATATACAGCGTAGATACAAGGTAGTCTCAGAGGGGAAGAAATTAGCAGTTTTGTTCACTGGGAAAGGCCTCCTGAAGAAAAAAGCATTTGAGCTAAGACTTGAAGGAATTCAGGAAAACTAAGGAAGAGGTGAGGAAGAGGAGCATTGCAGACATGGGAGGTCATTAGTATAAAGGCATAGAGATAGGATATAGAACATCATCGGTAAGGAACAGAACATATAGCTAAATAATAAAGTACAGAGAGGATTGAGATGAGGGAGTGTAAGAAAACTGAAAAGGCAGGAAGGAGCCAGGTTGTGAAGAGCCAAACAGAGGAATTCATATTTGATCCTAAAGGTAATAGGGAGCTATGGAGTTTATTGAGAAGAGGAGGGGGAACATGGTAAAAAATATCACTCTGTAGCCGATTGAAGATGGACAGGAGTGGAGAGAGACTTGAACTGGAGAGGCTAAATAGAAGGCTATTGCAATAGTCTAGGCATGGAGTTATGAGGACCTGAACTAAGGTGATAACTATGTAAGCAGAGAAAAAGGGAAGTATATAAGAGATAAGGGGGTAGAAATGATAAGATTTTGCAATGGATTAAATATGTGGGGTGAATACAAGTGAAGAGATGATGACAAGTTTGGGAATCTCAGTGACTGGAAGGATGGTGGTGCCCTTGATAGAAACAGGGAAGTTTGGAAGAAGGGAGAGTTTTGGAAGAGAAGAGATCCTGAGTTTTGTTTTGGACATGTTGAGTTTGTGAGGCTTAAACGGTATCCAGCTTGAGATGTTCAAAAGACAATTGGTAATATGGAACTGGGGCTAAAGAAAGAGACTAGGGCTAGATACAGAGATCTGGGAATCATCTGTTTAGAGATGGTAATTAAACCCATGGGAGCTTAAGAGATCACCAAGTGATATTGTATAGAGCAAAAGGAGAAGGCCAAGAACCAAAAGTCTGAAAGGACACCAGTGGTTAGTGGGAGTGGCATGGAGGAACCAGCAAAGGAGACTCAGAAAGAACAGATAGAAGAACCACAAGACGGAAGTGCCATGAAAACCCAGAGACAAGAGACTATTCAGATAGAGAGATGTTCAACAGTTTTGAATGAGCTAGATAGGTCAAGAAGGAAGAGGATTTAGAGAAAGACATTCAATTTGTCATAGGAGATCATATGTAACTTTGGAGAGAACTGTTTCAGTTGAATCATGAGGTTAGAAGCCAGATTGCCAACAGTTTATAAGAGAAAGAGAAGAAATAGAAATTCGAAGTATAGAAGGCTTTCTCAAGTAGTTTAGCAGGAAAGAAGAGAAAAGATATAGGACCGTGGGTCAAAAGTTATTTTCTCTAAGTCTCCCTTTTGCTGTATTTATAAAATCTGAGATTTTCTCCATGCGTTTGGTTACTTCGTTTCATATTAAGGCATATGAAGTGCACTTATAATATTAATGTTGTTCACTTCACTACATCAGTTCACATAAGTCTTTCCATGTTTTGTCAAAATCATCATTTTCCTCATTTCCTACAGCACAAAAATACTCCATCATATTTTCTAGATCAGCTCCAGGCAGCCTTGGTTTCACTGGCTCTTAAAGGACAAAGTTGAAAATGTAGAACACAGTAGAAATTTAGGACTGAGACAGTCAGTAGGTTACTAAGGATGAAGCTCAACAACAGAATGTCTTTATCCATTGGTACGTGAAGTGCACTTCGCACATCTTGGGAGTAAATCCCTCAATGCTTTCAAAATTGTGTTGCTTCAAGTCTGACTCTCTTATCATTTTATTTCATCAGCCCTATCAGTGGTCAAGCCTATAGAGAATGAATTGGCCCCATCAATTATCATGTAGTGTAATTCCTGTAGAAAAAATAGACTATATGTATTCACAGAAGGAAAACTGGAGTAAAAGTTGTGAATGAACGCTTCATATACCTTGGGAATAAATCCCTTCATGCCCTCACAATTGTGTTGATTCAAGCCTGATTCTTTTATGTATATAATTGGTTATCTTTATTCTCTGTAATGCCATTTGTCCCTCTAAAGGCACTTCTGTGTCTGATGTTCGAACAGCTAAATGTTGTAGCTCCATCGTCCTTGATGATAAAAATATTTGTTATAAAAATCTTTATAAATATTTTTCCACTTTTATCTCTTTATTGTCCTTCAAGTTCCCTTCTTAGAAACCTTTAGGATGACTGTGCTACTACAAATTTATTTTCAGTTCTAAATTCTCTTCCTCCCCCACCCATTGAGAAGGTAAGAAAAACAAACCCATTACAATAAGTCATACAAAACAAATTCCTGTGTTAGCCACCCTCTCTCCCCCCCGCCAAAGAAGAAAAAAGAAAGAGAATAAAATGTTTCAATCTATGCTCTGAGTGCATCAGCTCTTTATCCAGATGTGGATAACATGTTTTAAATTGCTTTTCTTCCTCTGTTGCTTCTCATTAGTTTAAAAGATGACAGTGCTCATAATTTTCCACCATCTTTCTCTAAATGGTTTTACAAACACGTTTATATTCTAAATCTGTGTTGAACTGAGCTGTCATGTCTTTCTACTTGACTCATTTGTTGATGTTATTACTAAAATGGTAATTATTAAGTTTTATTCACTGTATGAGCTGTTGGTTGGCTTCATCTGGAGGCAGCTAGGTATCACAGTAGATAGAGCACTGGGCCTGGAGTCAGGAAGACTTGAATTCAAATCCAGCCTCAGAGACTTACCAACTTATGGAACCCTGGGCAAGTCATTTAAAATCTGTTTCCTCAACTATAAAATGTTGATAATAATAGTATTCTCTTCCCAGGGTTATTATGAGGATCAGATAAGATGACATTTGTGAAGCAATTAGTAAAGTTCCTGGCCCATGGTAAGCTCTTCATAAATGTTCCTTTCCTCCTCCTCTCCTTCATTTTCAGCAAGGTCCTGTCATGCTTTATGGATGCTTCTTTAATTGATCATTTGAGGCTTAAAATTCCATGGATTTCATCTTAGGCCATAGATAGTGTGTTCTCTTGGAATATGAATGATGATAAGCAAGGACTTTAACTTTGGGGTTGGAAGCAGGTATCTCATTGATGTCTGAAAGAGACAAGATGAATAAGGAAATTCAAAAGTAAGACATGCAGGTATTGTTACATTTTATAGAGAACTGGAAAGTGTAAGCTTCTTTCACCAGGGCAGATTCTGCCTTCTTAATATAACCCGTTAAATGAATATTGAAGGGGGTGAATATGATTTTAAAATATATTTTTATTTATTTCATTAAATAGTTCTCAATTACACAAAAATAAATTTTAACTTCCATTTTTTTAAAAAATTGAGTTCCCAGCTTCCACTTCATGGAGCCAAGATAGCGGAGTAAGAGGTAAGTTTCTCTTACCCTCCCTTATTAACCCCTGAAAGCCCAGAAAATGTCACCCCAGGAAAAACCCTGGAACAGCTGAACCAGAAGAAAAATGGGGTACAGCAGTCCAGTAGCCCAGATAGCTTGAGGAATTAACTGGAAAGGCCCCTCTTACCTTGGGGAAGAGGAGCAGTACAGAATGGAAGGCATCCCAGCAAGCTAGTGGAAAGCCCCACCTCAGCATACCAGGAGGAAATCCTGAAGCCCAGGTGGTGAGACAGGCAAACACCAACACCTGGACCCCCGAGTGCCTCATTGAGGGTGGGGGAACTGGTGGAAACCAGCTCGGAAAACCACCAGGTGCCTCGGCATTCTACAGCAACAGGCTCTCCCAGTGCCTCAGCAAAACTAAGGGAAGCAGTGTTCCAAGGGGCCCCAGGTGGATAAACACACTACAACATCCATCTGAAAGGAGTTGAAGAAAGCAAAAGGAAGGAAAGTCCTGGATGAGCAGGAAATCTCCAGGAGCCACACTACCCAATCCTACACCTAGAGTTCCAGTGTTGATGAGTCCAGCCCAACGCCAGGTAAGCTGCCAGAATCCTACAGCCTCCAACTGCTAATATCAGAGGCTCCAGAACACAAAGCCATCAACTTGGCCCTAGGCTCCCAGTACAAGAAGCTTGGGTCAGTGCCCTCTGATCTCCAGCAGGAGAGCCCAATCTCTTTAAAGACCAGGAAATAAGAAAATACAATGAGCAAAAAGAAACCTACAATAGATTCTTATTATGGGAAGAGTGAAGATCAAGGCAGAAATTCTGAAGAGGACAATATTGTCAACAAACCCACATCTGTAACCTCAAAAGGGAATATGAACTGGTCTGAAGCCCAAAAAGCCTTCTTAAAAGAGCTCAAAAAGGATTTTAAAAGTCAAATGAGAGAGGTAGAAGAAAAAAATGGGAAAAGAAATGAGAGGTATGCAAGAGAGTCAATAGCTTGGAAAAAGAAGGACAAAAATTTACTGTAGAAAACAAGTCCTTAAAAAATTCAATTGGCCAACTGGAAAAAAAAAAGTACACTGAAGAAAACAAGTCCCTAAAAAATAAAATTGGCCAAATGGGGAAGGAGGTACAAAATCTAATAGAAGAAAACAATTTGCTAAAAATTAAAATTGAGCAAATGGAAGCTAATGACTCTATGACAGAGCAAGAATCAGTCAAACAAAAACAAAAGAATGAAAAAAATAGATGAAAATGTAAAATACCTCATTGGTAAAATAACTGACCTGGAAAATAGATCTAGGAGAGACAATTTAAAAATTATTATTCTACCTGAAAATCATGATGAAAAAAAGAGCCTGGACAGTGTCTTTCAGGAAATCATCAAGGAAAACTGCCCTGAGGTCCTAGAATCAGAGGGTAGAATAGTCATAGAAGGAATCCACAATTGAAGGAGATCCCAAATTGAAAACACCAAGGAATATAGTAGCTAAATTCCAAAATTATCAGGTTAAAGAGAAAATACTGCAAGCAGCCAGAAAGAAACAATTTAAATATCATGGAACCACAGTCAGGATTACACAGGACCTTGTGGCTTCTACATTAAAAGACCATAGGGCATGGAATATGATATTCCGTAAGGCAAAGGAGCTTAGATTACAACCAAGGATCAACTACCCAGCAAAAATGAGCATGATCTTTCAGGGGAGGAGATGGATATTCAACAAAATAGGGGACTTCCATACCTTCCTGATAAAAAGACCAGAGCTCAGCAGAAAATTTGATCTTCAAATACAAGACTCAAGAGAGACATAGAAAGGTAAATGGGACAGAAAGAAACAACATGTTATTAATAAGGGCAAACTGTTTACATCCCTACAAGGGAAGATGACACTTGTAACTCTTAAGAACTGTATTGTTATTACACCATGTTAAATGGAGTATACATAAAGGGTGTGGGTATAAATTGACTTTGATGTAATGATGAAAAAAATCTAATCAAGTGGGTTAAATGGATCCAAGTAAGTGAATTTATCTGATCTAACTAAGAAAATGTACTGAGAGAAAAGGAAAGGAGGAGGCAGACAAGAGTAAATTACATCACAGGAAAAGGCACAAAAACCTATTACAGCAGAGGGAAAGAAGGGAGGGAGATGAGCATTGTTTGAACCTTACTCTCATCAGATTTGGCTCAAGAAGGGAATAACATAATCAGTTAGGTATAGAAATCTAACATGCCCTATAGGCAGTATGAGGGAAGAGGGGAAAGAAAAGATAGGGGGTTAATAGAAGGGAGGCGGGACTGAGGGAGGCAGTGGTCAAAAGCAAAATATTAGTGAGGAGGGAAAAGGGGAAATGAGAAAGAAAAGCATAAATGGGGGTGGAAGGATGGAGAGAAAGACACAGATAGTAATCATAATTGTGAATGTGATATATGAGTGTAATGGAATACTATTGTGCTATAAGAAATGATCAACAGGCAGACTTCAGATAAACCTGGAAAGACTTGTATGGTTTGATGCTGAGTGAAGTGAGCAGAACCAGGAGAATGTTGTACACAGTAACAGCCACATTGTGTGATGACTGACTTTAATAGACTTAACCCTTCTCAGCAATACAAGGATCTAAGACATCTCCAAAAGCCTCATGATGGAAAATGCTATCCACATCCAAAGAAAGAACTATGGAGTTTGAATGCAGATCAAAGCATACTACTGGTTATTTTTTTCTTCTGTTGTGTTTTGTTTCCTCTTTCTGCTGGTTCCTCCTATTAGTACTAATTCTTACAACAACACTAATGTGAAAATATGTTTAATAGGAATGTATATATATAGCCTATATTGGACTGTGCACCATTTTAGGGAGGGAGGGAGGGAGGGGGAGAAAAATTTGAAACTCAAAAGCTTATGGAAGTGATTGTTGATAAATTAAAATAAATTAATAAAAAGGGGAAAAAATTGAGTTCCAAATTCTCTCCCTCTATCCCACCTCTCCCCTCACCTTTAGAAGGCAAGTTGATATTGATTATACATATGAAGTAATGCGAAATGTATTTCCTATTAGCCATGTTGCAAAAGAAAACAGCCAAAAAGCTCCAAGTAAAATAGTAAAAAAAAAAAAAAACTGCATTCAGAGTTCATAAGTTCTCTTTCTGGAGGTGGATAGCTTTTTTCATCATGAGTCCTTTGAAATTGTGTTGGATTATTGTCTTGATCAGAGTAGCTAAGTTTTTTGCAGTTGATCATTCTTACAATATTGTTGTTACTGTATACAATGTTCTCCTGGTTCTGCTTACTTCAATTTGTATCAGTTCATTTAAGTCTTCACAGGCTGAAATCAGCCTGCTCATTTTTACTAACACGATAATATTCCATCACAATCACATATCACCACTTGTTCAGTCATTCACCAACTGATGGGCATCCCCTTGATTTCCAGTTGTTTTCCACCACAAAAAGAGCTACTATACATATTTTTGTATAAATAGGTCCTTTTCCCTTTTATTTGATCTCTTTGGGATACAGACTGACTAGTGGTATTGCTGGGTCAAAGAGTAAGCATGGTTTTATAGCCCTTTGGATGCAATTCAAAATTGTTCTCCAGAACAGTTGGACTAGTTCCCAACTCCACCAACAGTGCATTAGTGTCTTAATTTTTCCACATCCCCTCCAGCATTTGTTATTTTCTTTTTCTGTCATGTCTGATAGATGTGAGGTGGTATCTTAGAGTTGTTTTAATTTGCATTTCTCTAATCAATAGTGATTTGGAGTATTTTTGTGTGACTATTGATAGCTTTGGTTTCTTCTTCTGAAAACTACCTTTTCATATCCTTTGACCATTTATCAACTGGACAATGGCTCTTCTTTTTATAAATTTGGCTCAATTCCCTATATATCTGAGAAATTCTTTATCAGAGAAACTTGCTATAAATTTTTTCCCAATTTCCTATTTTCCTTCTAATTTTAGCTGCATTAGTTTTGTTTGTGCAAAAGCTTTTAATTTCAAGTAACTAAAATTATCTATTTTACTTTCTGTTGTTTTTTCTATCTCTTATTTGGTCATAAACTCTTCCCTTATCCATAGATCTGACAGACACAATTTTCCATGCTACCCTGTTTTACTTATGATATCATACTCTATGCCTAAATCATTTATCAATTTTTAACTTATTTTGGCAAATGGTGTGAGATTTTGGTCTATACCTAGTTTCTTTCAAACTGCTTTCTAGTTTTCCCAGCAATTTTTGTCAAATGGTGAGTTCTTACCCCCAAAGTTTGTACGTCTGGGTTTATCAAACACTATTACTACAGTAATTTATAAATATGAGATTTTTTAAAATCAACTTTGAAAGCTTAGAGCTAGATGAGCAGATTTTACCTTTAGACCATGAAGCTTGTAGAGACTTCTAGGAGGGAGAGCACAGTTAATAAAAATGATCTTACAGTTCAGATGCCATAATGCTAAAATTATAATGGTAAGGCCACAGCTATCACAAATACTGAGATGAAGTATGATGCAGTGAAAGGAGTGCTATATTTGGAGCAAACTACTTAGGTCTGAATCCTTACTCTGCTATTTACCATATATATGAGCTTAGATGAAGGTGCTTCACCTTCATGGGCCTTAGTTTCCTTTATTTGTAAATAATAGAATAGAACTAGATCATTGATGAAATTTCTTTTAACTCTGAATTTATGTTGGACAAGTGATATTTAATAGGTGTACACGTGGAGCTGCAAATGCCATATCCATCTCCATCTGACTTATGTCTCTGCTTTCTTCAACCTCTATAGAACCTGGTTATTATTTAATAGATAAGCCAGCTGGGAATATAGCATATGTTTTGGTCACCAGATGGTACAACCCTTGGGCCTTCAGCCTGTTGGCTATGACAGATGACATTCAGTGTACATACATATAATTTCACAATGGCTGTTCGTGAGTGGCAAAGCTAGCCCTAGATTTTATAAAGATCCAGAAATATAACCTGGAAGATGCTTTTAAAAATTCTAGAAGTAGAAAAATGTCTCATTTCCACTCTGAGCTCCCACTTTGCCTTAGGGAGAACTCCTGTAACCAAATGACTCAATCATTATAATTAGGCAATTGACTTTTTGAAGACTGTGATTTCATGGAAGAAAAAAAAGGCAATTGTTAATTAGTCATTAGATAGTGTCATTTTTGATCCACCTTTATGTCCCATGGCATAGGGAAAAGTATAAGATAAGGGATTGCATGTTAAAAATTCATCAAATCAACTAGCACTTGGATAAAATGGGGGAAAACCCAGAGGTTGGGCCACCTTCCCCTGGTGTCACCACAGCTGACTGGTTTCATGGCAGTGGCTAGTTGTCAGTCTTCCCTGGTTCAGTCATGGCTCTGCTCTGCCTATCCTTGTCCTGCAGATCCTGCTCTTTCTGTAGGTACCCACCTCTGGATTGTAACTACTGTAACCATTACTCTTTAGGAATGGTCCCAGATATTTCTTTGCTCCATTTCATTGAGGTTGCACAAAAGGGATGAGATGCAACATCTGTTCTGTGCTCTATTCTCTGCACCTAGCCACAAAGAATGAAAAAAATATGAAATGGTAGTCCCAGAGGTGGAGTGGGATGTATCATAAGCAGAAATTCCTTCCCAAAGGCAAAGCCAGGAACAAGTGAAAAAAGGGGGTGGGGGGAAAGGAATGGTTTGTGTTCTCACATGCAAATTTTCCACCTACTTCCCCCTCACCCCCCACAATATCCTTAATATCTTTTGAGCCTGGGCACCTCCTCTGCTACCCTGAGTTGTACTCTGGCAATGGATCACATTACATTAACACAGCTACTAAGGCCCAGATGTTCTCTCAGCATTCCTCCTCCCACCACCATGTTTTCACACTCAGTTTGGAAAGTCTTTCTGGTTCCCTGTTTGTCAGTATGCCCTTTCTCACTCATCTGCTTTACCACTACAAGACTGCCCTAAATATTAAAATTGAAGCCTATACAAGGGATAAGGGAGTTCCTTTTTTCAGTTTGATCAATAGTAACCTACTGATTGTCTCAGTCCTGGGCATCACCACATTGACCTTTGCAGCTTTGTCCTTGAAGAGCCAGTGAACCCGAGGCATTCTGACGCTGATCTAGAGAATGGGGTGGATTATTATTGAGCTGCAAACAATGATTTTGAAAAGACATGGAAAGACTTATATGGTTTGATGTCGAGGCAAGGGAGCAGAGCCAGAAGAACAATTTATATTAGTATATCAACATTATAAAAATGAATAATTAAAGGACTTTTATAAATTGATAAAGGCCAGAACAATTTTTTCAATAACAACACTGAAAAAACAAACAACTTTGAATGTTGCCTGATCAATACAATGGCCTTTCATAATTCCAGAGTACCAATGATGAAACATGCTATCCGTTGCAGAGAGGTGATGGATTTAGGGTGCAGAATGAAACACACACACAGAGAAATATATATATATATATATATACATATATATATGTATATATATATACATACTCTGTGCATATGTACATATATATGTGTGTGTGTGTATTTATATGTATACAAAATTTGTGTGTGTGTGTGTGTGTGTATAGCCATGGAGAGAATTTCTTTTGTTTGACTATGAGTATTTGTTACAAGAAATGTTTTTATTTCCTTTATTTTTCAATAAGGTGGAAGGTAGGAGGGAGAGAAAGTATATTTCTTAATTTTTAAAAAATAGAGATGGGAGGGCTACAAATATGAAATGTTGCATGCACTTTCAGATGAGTTCACTTAGAGTGTGCAGTTATAGATTTTTATAACCCTTCACATCAGGGTGTCTACAAAAAGAAATTAGGTTAGGTACCCAGTCTTATTAAGGTCACCATTTGAGCCTCACAATACCCTTGGGTCATTGTTTTATTAGTTTTACTGAACTGCTGTATTTTGTTATATGTGACCTCTTACAGAGCGGGAGTAATCTATAAATATTTGTGGTGTAAAAACAAAACACATCAATAAAACTTTCTTTTTAAAAAAGAAACTGTCAGGTAGTTCTGTATTAATCAGCATTTATACTGTTTAGAGCAGGCTTATAAAAGAATAAGTACTAATTTTGATACAGTGACATATATACCTCAACTTGCACATTTTTGTAGAAAAATTGGACAGTGAAAACCATTTTAAGGATATGGTATACAAGTCAGTAAAGTCAAAGGCTTAATTCCGACTTGTGCTCTTTCCCAGGTTTACAATGGTTGTTTATTTTCCTTTTTTCCCCTCTCCAAACTCACAGGTGCAATGACCCATTGTGTCTGTGTAATTGTCTTTTTGCTGTGGGAACTTCAGTGTAATCTGTCAGTTGTGTCTTTCATATTTCTTGCTCTTCTCTACATGACAGACACACACATTTGGCAAATGCAAACGAACAAGTCCCTTTCTACAGTACAGAATTCACCTTTTCAAGTTTGTGTAACAAACAAAACCCTTTGAAAGAGCAGGTCTTCAGTGGATAATAGATGGATAGATAGATAAGATAGATAGATGGATGGATAGGTAGATGGATAGATGGATGGATAGATAGATAAAATGAGTGGGCATTTATTAAAGGCTTACTATGTGCCTGGATATACAAATACAAGCAAGCAAGACAGTCCCTGCTCTCAAGGAGCTCACATTCTAATAGAGGAAGACAGCACACAAAGAGGAGCTAAAGGGGAGTGGGAAAATGGGGTTGGAGGATGGAGTAAAGTAGGAGCAGCCATGGTGTGGAGATATATGTAGAAAACTGGTTTCTATCAAAATAAGATGAGAGCTAAACTACCAGAACCAGGGGACCATAAGGCAGAGTTCAAGGTCAGTGGAGTGGGACTGATACTGATGAGAATGCTGGCCAGAGTATAGACAGCATGGTGTGCAGATGGCTGGATAATGATAAATAGGAGATTTAAAAAAAAATTAAACTGGAAAATTTAGAGGTAGATGAATAAATTTGTATCTTCAAACCACAAAGCTTACAGATTTCTAGAAGGAAGAAAAGTTAAGAAAGGAGGAAGATAGATGGAGCTTCAATTCTTGTGTCAGTCTGGGTTTGATTTGTATTCTTTGTGCATTTAAGCTTCATGTGAAAGCAGATAAAAAAGAAGAAAAAAGAGAAACGAGTGTGGGTTGTAGCTTCTCTCTGGGGAAGTGTTTGCCACTTAGTGTATTTATTTGGGTCCTACCTAAGATGAAATTTATCTCTAAGTGATAAGGTTTCATTTTTGAGTAATGGAAGTTGCTTCATGTCATTGAGATGCAAGGTTTGAAGTGAACATCCTCTTTTTAATGTAATGCTGGTTAAGCCTACAATGCAAGAGCAACCTAAGAAAACTAATATTAATTAAGAACTGAGAAATATCAGATAGGATGGCATCGGTGGGCGAAAATGATCTTCCACATTTCCAGAGCTTTTCCAAATTGCCACAGCTTCCAGATACCATGCCTGTGCCATCAGCTGGCTGAGCTTTGGGGCTCAAAAGGAAATCTCTTTTTTGGACTTTATTTAGTCAAGTGAGATAACTTCCTTTGAAAGGAGGATTCTAAGAATATGCCACAGTGTGACCAGCAACTATTCTTAATACATTATACATTTAGTTTAACCACTTATCAAAACATTTTGTTCTTTTTTATTATTATCATCTGAACAAGTGAACTTTTCAGTGAAATTATAGAAAAGTGAGTCAAATTCAAACCTGGTTAAATGCCCTAATTCAGGATCAAGAGAGCTGACTTTAAAAAAATAAAACATTAGAGAAACTACTTGCAGTGCTTTTTTTTTGTTTTTTACAGTATTGCTAAACTGAACCATTATATAAGTTTAGTCAAGGAGAAATAGAGACAACATTGATTATTTTTGACATCACAGAATTATGTACTAGGATACTGTCATGTGAAGCAATCCTAGACACACATTATAATGACTACTGGGCTGATACTTTTCCTTTCTCTAACTAGCTGTATGACCCCAGGCTAATCATTTAACCTCTTTGGACCTCAGTTTCTCTTGTTTCATGGACTTAATTATCATCTCTTTGCAAATTATTTTCAGACCTATTTATCCAATCCTTGCCTCTCTCTTGAACTCCAGTCTTGCATCACCAAATACCTATTGTACATGTCAAATCAGATATTCCACAGACATCTCAAATTTAGTATTACCAAAACAAAACTCATTACCTTTCCTCTCAAGCCCTCCCCCCTGCCCCACTTCCCTTTTATTATGAAGGGTACCAGTATCCTCTGTGTCACCCAGGCTTGCTATCTTGGGGTTACCATCCATTTCTCACTTGGACCTGACATATTGAACATGTTACCAAGTCTTATCATTTCTACCTACACAATAACTTTCATATATACCATATGACTGGACTATTGCAATAGCTTTTTGATCAGACTCCTTTTCCAGGTGTTTCTCCATTCCAATCCATCCTCCACTCAGCTGCCAAAGTGATATTCCAAAAGTGCTGTCGCTAGGGGCAGCTACGTGGCGCAGTTGATAAAGCACCAGCCTTGAAGTCAGGAGGAGCTGAGTTCAAATCCGGCCTCAGACCAAACACTTAACACTTACTAGCTGTGTGACTCAGGGCAAGTCTCTTAACCCCAGTTGCCTAAAAAAAAAAAAAAAAAAAAAAAAAACGGGCTGTCACTTCCCCTACACAATAAACTCCAATGGCTCCCTATTACCCCCAGTATCAAATAAAAAATTTCTAGCTTTTAAAATCCTTCACAACCTGTACCTTTCCTGACTTTCTTTTACATTCTTGCACTTTATTCACCTTCAGTACTCTAAGATCCAGTGACACTACTATCTTTGCTGTTTCTCTCACTAACACTCCATCTCCTGACTCTATACCTTTTCATTGGTTTTTCCCATGCTTGTAACATTGTCCCTTTTGCCTCAACCACCTGATTTCATTGGCTTCTATCATAACTCATCTTAAACCCCGCCTTCTGCAAGAGGTCGTTCTTGACGCCTTGAAGGCACTGCTAGTGACTTCCCTCTAAGATTATCTCTCATTTACACTGCAAATATCTTCTAAGTATATAGTTGTTTGCACATTGTATTCTCCATTAGGGCATGCAATTTTGCTTTTATTTATATCCCCAGCACTTAGTATAGTGCCTGGAATATAGTAAGCACTTAGTAAATGCTTCTTGACTGATTGACTGGAATCAATTACTTAGTATTTCCCACAGTATTGAGAATTCCATTAATCCTCAGAACACTGGAGCTATGACAATTTATATAACAGTTAATGAAAGCTATGTAAAATTTGTCATTTCAGCTCTCACATGGTGATGTACAAGATGCCTTCTTCTAAAGAATATTCCTTTGTCCAATGAGTTCCTGAAAGGGATTTGTCAGGATTGACTAGCTCCGAAAATCTGGCTTCTCTTAAATGTCCACTATATTTAACATATGTTCTTAGGACAGATACCCAAAGCTCGCCTCCCTGATGAACTTTTCTTATTCTTCTTTACTGAGGGCAGGATCTGAAATCTTTCACACTTCAATTCCTTGTCCATTCAGGAGACTGAGAGAGACAAGTTGGCTAGAGCGCAATGCTATTTTAAGTACTTTCCTTCTCTTCCTATATTTCTGTCCTCTCTGCCCACAGTAACATTTAACCATTGGTATTTTATTTCCATGGAAACAGCAGAATACATCAGCTGTTTTCTGAATGTTTATGTCATAAGTGAACCAGATCTAACCTGTTTGTTAACCTAAGTATAATCCATGCACTTATTCATTGTATTAACTTTATTGAGTTCCAATGCAGAAAAATGGACATGCAAATAGTTGCTCACACACGTTCTTAGCAGTGGATGAATGGATTTTCTCATGGCTTTCCTCTTCTATATTTTCTTATAAATCAATGGTAGTTCCCTGTTTCAGAAGGAACTGGATTAGAGGGCCTCCTCTCTCTCATAACAGAACCACCTCTTACCCAAGGGGAGGCAAGAGCCCTAGACAACATTTCTCTTCCTCTGCATGAGGAAGAAAAGGGTGCCTTTTTCCCCATTGCTAGTTGTTACACATGCTCCCATCCACCCTAATTACTTTGGAGGTCAGTTCTACTTTCCTTTCTCTTAGCTAAATCTTGCATCTACAGTGTCCAAGTCCTTCAAGTCTCAAGAGAGAATTTCCATTCTCTCACTTACCTTCCAATATTTTTCCTCTTACTTTCTGGAATATTTGTCTTCATTTGAGTTTGGGGGCCACAAGATGATTAACTCTTTAGCTCTCCTCCTTCCTGAGGCTCTCCTGGGATGCTAATAGAATCCTAGAATTTTGGAGTTGTGAGGTATCTTGGAAATCGAGCTGAAGACCCTTCATTTCCCAGATAAGTAAAATGTGTTTCTCAAAGATTAAGTGATTTGCCTAAGTAGTAGAGTTAGTTTTAGTGGCTATACATGGCAGAGCCTAAACTAGAGCCAAGGTCTCCTGGATATGTGTGTGTGTGTGTGTGTGTGTGTGTGTGTGTGTGCGTGTATGCTTTTCCCGGGACAAGGGACATCCTCTGGACAGCACAGCACCTACAGTTTGGTAGCCAGATCATTAATGAAATAATCAGGGGAATGAGTTTTCTTGTCTTAGCCAAAGGGCTGGTTCACAAAATTTTAATTTTGGTTTAATTTTGAAATCATTTTAAAAGACTAAAAAACAAACTTTCCATAACATGTTGATAGGCACCAAGCTGAGTAGTAGTTGCATCTGGTTTGGGCTACTATAAACTACAAAGGGTAAAGAGTCCTTGAAAATAGGACCACAAAAATATTAACTAGAGGTTCTCAGTGAAAATTTCCCTCCCCCTTTGTTCTTGTTCTTGGATTGAATTTTAAGGAGAGAAATGAGAGTGCTTTAAAATGTTCCCAGAGGTTTATCAAATCCTAGAACTGTGTCCTATTTGATTATTTTTACATTCTTCTCAATAGGTTTGGGCATTTATGACATCATATTGCCCTGCTGCCAGATTAACAGCTACTAAGGAGGTGTGTTGGCAAGTGCCTCAATGCCAGAAGCCTCTTATCCTTTGAGGAAAAACAAACCTTCGGTTCATTAAGGTATATCTGATAGTTGTTAGAGATAGTTTCCATTCCCACTATTTCAGAGCTGTAGATGTAAAGCAAATAAAAAGATCAAAGTTCACTTATTTCAGTTCTTAGCCATTACTAAGAACAGATCATGTGGGTTATACTCATTTATGTAGTAACAATTTACACATTTTAAAAAATTTTATTAACGTGTTTTGTTTTTGTATCACCTTTATTTCTTAACATATTCCTCTCGGCATCCTTCACCTAGGGAACTATCCCTTATGACAAAGAATAAAAAAGAAAAACAAACAAAAGCAGTGTAGCAAAACTAAATGATACATCAACCAAGTCTGAAAATATATACAGCATTCTATGAGTATAGAATGCTATCTCTGAAAAGAAGGGAGCAAGGGAATCCTCGTATCTTTTGGGGGTCAAACTGGGTCATTATAATTACACAAATTTCATTTTAAAATTTTTTGTTATTGTTCTTTCCACCTATTGTTGCGGTCATATTGTTTTCCTTGCTATGCTTGTTCTACTTCACATCAGCTTTTATGTCTTCACAAGATTATTGGTTATTTGTTTACCTGCTCTTCCCCTTCACTTCCTTTAATCCAAAGAAAATGAAAAGCTGACTCTATTGTACTTGAATGGAGAAGCCCTCCATCTTCCAGATGTGGAAGTGAAATACATGTATGTGTATATATATATATATATATACACATACATATACATACACATAGGTATACACACATATATGTGTGTGCATGTGTGTGTTTGTGTATATGTATGTGTGTGCAATTATGTATGTATATATCTAAACTATATAGCTCTAGTGATGTAAACACTCCCAAGAGACAGCTGTCTGGTCCATAATTCCATATTGTTTATAAAAGAACTCCAGCCAATGTGCATTCAAATGTCCTCTCTCAAAGCCCGTGGGAACTCCTAAACCTTCCATAAAGCATCTAAGAAATAAGAGTCCCTTTGTTGTCAGCCCATGGAAGTTGAGTTTTCCTTCCTGAATTTAATCCTTTCCCTTGGCTGTGTTACTAGTTTTTACCACAACCAGTAATGATCCTATTGAATACCCCTGAGACACTCAAACAGTAGGTGAATTGCTGGATTTGTCAATTACCAAGAAACTTTTCCCAGGACAATCAGAGGATGTTTTTATGCCAGGAGATAAGGAGCTCTAGGAATTTGATTTCTCTGTCTCCCATTCATTTTCACTGCTAATTCTACCTTGATGATAACCTATGACCTCATCTTCACTACGGAAGCTGTTTTGTCTAATTGAAGTGGTATCATGTTGTGTTCTTATGGATTAACAAGCATTTATTGAATATCTAATGTTTCACAAAGCCCAGAATTTTAGGGCTAGAAGAGACCTCAAAAGCCCAAACCATCAGTTTTACAGATGAAGAAGATGAGTATCAGGAAGGTAAAGGGACTTGCTTAAAGCCACAAGAAAATTAGTGACAGAATTATGACCAGAACCCAGGTTTCCTGATTTACAATCCAGCATTCTTTCTACCATGCCACACTTCCTAGAACTTTGATGGGCATCGTGGGAAACAAAAAGTATAAGACCCAATCCCCACCCACAAGGAAATAACAATCTTTTCCCCCACTTTGTAGAAGAACGGTATTGTTAGAAAGTGGATTTTGAACAATCCTAGACTGCCTCAAACATGCAAATATCCTGTCCAAAGCTGGACATAGTATTAGGAATTAACCTTCAGCTTACTGAAAGAAAAGACCTTTTTAGTTATTGGAGATGTTCATTTCCCTCTTGGTGTTGGCCCAATTTTCTCTTGCCACACAAAAATCAGGGTCTGAACCATCTGGCAAACACAGAAAGAGAACACAGACAACATAAATAAAGCTTAGTCTTTATGGGCAAGAGGAGATTAAAAACTTACCCTACCTTTCCCCTCCACTAACTGGGAATTAGAGTTATAGCCTAAAGTTGATTGCTTCCAGCTGAGAGAGGCATCTTATACTTGTGAAGAGATATAATCCCTATGGGAAATCTGTACAAAGGTTCTTTCTATTGGGGGTTGGGAGGTGGGTAGATCAATATGCCAGAAGAAGAAATCTCTTGATATCTTGTTTATCACACAGGCATATATGTAAGATTTAGCTAATTTTACCCTGAGAATGAAAATCATTTTTACCATGAAACTCTTCATTGTTAATATATTAAGGGTTATTAAAATTATAAATGTAATGAGAATGGTAATGATAACAACAACTAACATTTATGTAGTGCTTATTATGTGCCAGGCACTGGACTAAGAACTTTACATCTATTACCTCATTTGATCCTCACATCAATTCTGGGAGGTAGATGCTATTTTTATACCCTTTTACAGTTG
Organism: Vombatus ursinus; assembly: GCF_900497805.2. NCBI lineage: Eukaryota > Metazoa > Chordata > Mammalia > Diprotodontia > Vombatidae > Vombatus > Vombatus ursinus. The sequence goes on from NW_020954701.1 coordinate 154,649, forward strand.
AGAAAACTGAAGCAAACAGAGTTAAGTGATTTGCCCAGGATCACACGGCTAGTAAATGTCTGAGGCCAGATTTGAACTCAGGTTTTCCTGACTCCAGGTCAGGCACTCTGTCCTGAACCACCTGGCTAGAAATTAAATCTCTACAGGGCCTGCCTCTCTTTTTTGTTTAATTGATGCTTTTTGTTTTTACATAATAGCTACTTCCTGCTGACCCTCCACTCTCCCCTTGGTTTCGAATCCTCTCCTCCTCTTGAAATATTTAAAAAAGAATTAAACAAGACCAACTGACATTCTATACCTGCAGTTCCCCACCTCTTTACCAATAGGGAAATGTGTTTTATAATCCGTTCTCTGGGCCAAGATTGGTCATTGTGGTTTGAGTTTAGCTGCCTTTCAGTTTTTTCTTTACATTATATTCATTTTAATGTCCACTATTCTCCTTGTTCTGCTTAACTGGATCAATTCTCACAATTCTTCCCATGCTTTTCTGAATTCCTCATATTCACCATTTCTTATGGCATGGTAATATTCCACTACTTTTGTATACCATAGTTTGTCCATGCATTCTTCAACCAATGAGTATGCTTGTTGTTTCAAGTTTTTAAAATTTGCTACCATCAAAAGTGCCACTTTGAGTATTTGTTACATATTAGAGTTCTTTTTTTCCACAGCAAAATATGAAGTTACGATGATCTAACCTTTCATACTACTCAAAGATAGAAGGGACTATTATGAAATCACCAAAACATGATTTGATGATTAGACTGAGAATCTGATGCAAGGCTTAAAGAGGTAAATGAGAGCATTAAGCAGTCCACCTCCCCAGCCCTGACCCTCATCCTCCCTTCCCCTGAAGCATCATCATTTTGAGTTTGGGGAAGAAAGAAAAGAGGAAGGAAAGGAGAAGAAAAAGAAAAAAAGAGAAAGGAGAGGAGCAAAGATGTTGAAGATAGAAAGGTAAGAGTTTCTACACATTCATGGGTCAGATGCAAAATTAAAGTTTAAAGAAATTCGACACGTTTCCTGGATAACTATGGGATAGTTTCAATACAGGATTTTAAGCCTTGTTTCTCTTTATTTTTGAAAATAATTTTTGTTTTTCATTTTCCAAACTCAATAAATACCTATAATTATGAACAAAGAACAAAAGAAGATTATCTGTAAAACTATGGATCTCTACTTTGTATAGTTTGCTTTTCTATTTTAAAAAATCCACTTTTCTAGCAAATTTAACTTTTGTAGATCCTATTTTGCTTGCAATATTCATATTTGGTCAGAAGATGAGTCATCAAAATGCACCTATATTTATTAAGGAAAGTGAATTGAATTTGGAAAATAAATTTAGTATAATCAGTTCAATATGTTAATTTCAAAACTGTTGTACTTCTCTGTGTCTTCCTCCAAATGTCCATCTCTTTTCTTACGTGCATTCTTAAATAAAGACTCTTTTCTATTTCTTCTTTTTAGTGGCATCACTAGCACCCTCCCTTCTCCCCCTAACTTTTCCTCTCCCTAAAATTTTTAAAATTTTGTGGAAAAAAGCATAGTCTAACAAAACAAATACACACATTGGTTATGACCAAAAATACGTATCTTATTCTATGCCTGAGGTCATCACTTCTCTGTCAACATGCTTCTTTACTTGATCTCCCTGGGCTCATAGATAGTCATTGAATTGATCAGAATTCTTGTTTTTTAAAATTAGAATCTTGCTTCTCTGTGGCTGACTCCCTATCATCCCTAATATTCACTTCAAAATTCATCCATAAGTGATGATACTGATGGTGTTGATAATGATGATGATGATGATGATAGCACCTATGTGCCAAGAGAGAGAAAAAGGGCCTGAGTTCAAAGCATCTCATCCCATTGTGAAACTTTACTCCAATTCAGCATGATATTCGCTAAACTATATAGAACCACAGTTTCCTGACTTCAAATCCAGTCCACTTTCCTTAATAAATGCAGATATATTTTACTGACTCATCTTCTGACTAAATATGAATATTGTAAAAAAAATTAGGATCTAAAAAAGTTATTTTTCTGAATAAGTAGATTGTACTATTAAGAGTAATCTCAATTAAGGTTCATTGAACAAGAGTATTAGTGTATTTCATGCTGTATTTGTGGGGAAAGTATTATGTTAGGGAGTTAGAGACTAGAGTTAGAAACCATTTTCTAGATATGTGACTCTGAACCTCAATTCTTTCCTCTATAGAATGGACATAATAGTACTCATCACCTATTTTATGGGGTTGTTGTGAGGCAAACACCTCTTTGTACCATGGAAATAAATTCTATATAAATTAATCATTATTAGAAAATAAATTTAAATTTAATCTCCATTATTAACATTTTCTCCATCACTTCCTTAGGGTTTGACTATCAATAAAACAATAAATCTGGCCCTGATTTGATGATTTCCAAAATATAAATATTCACACAGAAAATTTAACAATCAACTTTCTTAAGCAGGTGCGAGCTGGCCCCAGCACATTCCTACTTCCATCTGTAAAGACCATCAGAGGCATCCCAGTAACTCCCTGACTCTTTTTCTGAGGCTCAGAAAAACTCATATATGTATACACTTCTCAGGATCTAGCTCCCAAGCGAGACAGGAAGACCCTGACCCTATCACACACACCCCAACTCCCCAGTGTAACCATTAAGGTGGCAAGAAAGGATCCACAGCCTCCATCCTGGAATCTTGTCACAAGGGCCATCATTCCTTTCATTTGAGGGAGCATGAACCCCTTGCATGTGAACAAAGAAATTGCCTTAAATCTTGTATTTCACAAACATGCATGAAACTGAGAATTAGCCCCTTTAAAAATATTTAACTTGATGTTAATGGAACATCAGAATTCTGATCTGCTGTATGGGCTCATTATATACTACTGCTGTCACTTGGCAAAATGTGCCAGACTGACTTTGACACAAGTCCAAGCCTCTCTAAAGTTAGGAGAGTTTCAAGTGATTCCCAATGCAGTGCACAAAGCCATCAACTGCAAATGGTTGGCTTGGGCTGTATTTGTGGTGTCTGAGAGATGGGGCTTTCCCTTCTCTTGGAAAGCCAGTCGACTGTCAGGCACCATGGCACTTTCTGGAAAGGTGCCTGCAGAATCAATGCCTTCCCCCTCCCTTTTCTTTTTTAACTTTTTGATGAGAGGAATTTAACGGAGTGTGCCAAAGTACTCTGAAGAGAGTCCTAGAGAGAGAAAAGCTGAAAGTTTTTTGTCTCTGTTCTGTTAATAGCTCAAACTCATCCTTCAGAGAAAAGACCATCACTCAATGGCAATACCTCAGAGCCCTTGGCCACTGCAGTACCGCCAGAGGGGCGGCATGGGTCCTGTGGGTCAAGCAATCATTTCAAAGTTTCAGGTTCTAATTTGGGTTCTTCTGTTAGGTCAGTAGGTGGCTCTGAGCAAACTGCTTCATCTCTGTCTCTACCTCAAAATTCTCAGCTGTACAAATCGTAATACAAAAAAGCCAACTCTTCACAAGCAGCAATTAGTACAAAGTATTATAAAGCACTTTGAGGACACATATGGTTATGCAAATTATGAGCAATCACAATAATGCTAATTTCCCAATTAGGCTAAGACCTAAATATTGTATCTGATGTAAATCACTAAACTACTGTGGCATTCTCACCAATCTGGGCTAAATTGATCTTGTGAACCTTTCATTCTCAGTTTCTAGATAAATTATGATATACACATGTAGTAGCTACCCAAGAAATAATTTAAGGCAAGTGAATTAGTCAGTGAGGATAACATTTTTGTCCTCTCAGAATAATGAATTGGTGGCCTGATTAATATTTTCATTGGTATCATAGAATCAGAGGATTTCAAAATTAAACCCTAGGGAGCACTATGGCCATATTATCAAAGCCATTCTAGGGAAAGACTCCCCATTATAACACATTCAACGAGTGTTTCTTTGGCCTTTACTTAATGAGCTTTAGTCATCTAGAACCCACTGTCTCCCAAGGCAGCTCACTCTATTACTTTAAATTTTAATTAACCATTTAATCAATTATTTAATTAATTTTGATTAACTTTAAATAATTTAATTAATTTTTAAATTGATTATTTAATTATTAGGAAGTTTTTCTTGACATCGACCCTAAATTTACTTCTTTGCCATTTATACCTGTTGCTCCTAATTATGCCCTCTGGTAGAAAAAAAAACAAATCTAATTTTCCTTGCATGCAGTAACTTTTCAATTACTTGAATACCGCTATTATATTCCCTGTAAGCCTTCTCTCCTCTGGGCTTCATATTCCCAGTTCTTTCAATCAATCGATCAATCAGCAAACACTTATTAAGCACCTACTCTGCATGCATCAGGCACTAGAGATTCAAAGGCAAAAATGAATCATCTGCATTCTATAAGAAGCTGACTTTCTAATTGTAAAAAACCCAGAATATTCATATGTAAGTATATCCAGAACATAGGTAGAACAGACCTAAGGTAACTTTTAAGGGGAGGACATTAGCATCTGGGAAGACCAAAAATGGCCATATGCAGAAGGTGGAACTTTAGCTGAGGTTTGAAGTAGGGCCTGGATTCCAAGTAGCTGAGGCAAGAAGAGAGTACATTCTAGACATGGGAGACAGCCCGTGCAAAGGGTATTAGACAGGAGATGGAGTGTCACATAAGGGTAATGGTGACAAACTCAAAAAGAAATAAGTACCTGTATTTTTATTTGTTTTGTCAAACATTTCCCAATTACATCTTAATCTGGTTCCTGGTACTTGGGAACTTTGCGGTTTATGGCCTGCTACCAAAGTTTGACATTCCTAATGAAGGAACAGCAAGAAGTCCAGATAGAGAGGAAGGAGGAGTTGCATGTAGTAAGGCTGAACAAGTAGGATGGGACAAGTTTTTAAAGGCTTGAAATGATAGCAGAATCTATATTTGATCCTAGATTTAATAGAGAACTACTGGAGTTGATCAAGTAGGAGGGTGATATAGTCAGACCCATACTTTAGGAATAACACTTTGACAACTGTATAGAGTGTGCATCATAATGAAGAGAGATTTGAGACAGAGAGATCAATTAAGAGAGTATTACAATAGTCCAGTCAAGAGATGATAAGAACCTGAATTAGGGTGGTAGCTATTTGAGTGGAGAGAAGGGTGCATCTAAGAAAGATGTTGTGGAAGTAGAAACAGTAAGATTTGGTAACTGATTAGACATGTGAGTAAACTGAGTAGATGACATAGTTTACAAACCTGGGTAATTGGAAGAATTACAGTACCCTCAACAAGAATAAAGCAGGTTGAGGAGAGTTCTGTTTTGGACATGTTGAGTTTGAGGTGTCTATGGGACATCCCGTTTGAAATATCCAACAGACATTAGTCACCAGAGGAGGGATTAGCACTTGGGAGAAAATTTAGGGATGGTTACTATATAGTTCTATCAAACATTAGCAGAGAGATCATAATGAAACCCTTGGGGGCTGATGACATCAAATGAGAGAATATGAAGAGAAAAGAAAAAGAGGGCCCTGGATAGAACCCTGAGGTACACCCAAGGAAGGTAGAACATGAATCATTATCCAGCAAAGGAATAAAGGAGTGGTCAGAAAGTAAGAGGAGCATCAAAAGAGAGTAGTATCATGAAACCCAGAGAGGATAATATCCAGGAGAGGGTGGGAGTTTGTGGGTATGGTAGGGTCTTGTGAGGATTTTTTTAAGGATAGGTAAGACTTGGGGCATGTTTGTAGGTAGCAAGGAAGGACCAGTAGATAGCGAGAGATTGAAGATTCAAGGAGGGAGGATGGTGAGTGGGAATGGGGGAAGGACAATAGGGGAAAAGGAAAAAGGGGGAAGGTAGTAATGGAAGGAGATGGCAATTAAGGATGCATATAGAAGGGTAATCTTGACAAGGAAGAGGGTCACTTCTACATCAGAGACTGTCTTAAAGGAGGAATTTGTGGGGGATTATGTCAAAGGGATATGAGGTGAGGAGAAGAGGAGAAGATGAGTGAACTTCATAAGGCGAGGATTGGTGTAGATTAATTAATGATATGGATTGGCTGGATTACTCTTCATATTACCACTACTCAGCATGGAAACAGATTTCGTTTTATCATTTATTTTAGTTAATTTTATTAGCTCCAGATAGTTCCTACCAATCAAGTTCCTATGTGTGGAGGGTAGAAGGGGTTTCCCCTATTCCCTTCCGAATTAAGTTAGACTAGACCTAACATTCCCTCAACCTCCAGTCTATTGCCTTCATCTTAGACATCTAAAACATTCTGGATATTCTAGCCAGAGATGTAACTAGGACAGGGCGATCAGGCGCCAATATCACAGGAGCAAGCATCTTCTCTAAGGGTACATTCTTCCCTCAAATCATCTGGGATCTGCCACCTACATGCATCATGCTTTTCACTTCTTCACCAGCCTGTGTGACCTCACCTAGCCCCACCCCCAGGGTAGCCTATCTATAGCACCCTTCTACAATTCCCATTCTCTAGGGGGACAAGCTCTTTCTTCTACACCTAGTTGGGCTGTTCTTTACACAATTGCCTTCTACTCACTCCCAAGAGAAGACGCCTCTGTGCTACTACTGCTGCTTCTCATCCCCTCCCCAACTATTTTGTGCCCCAGGTAAAAGTCTTTGTTGCTTTAATTACCAGTCACTGGAAATTTAGATATAGGGAGAATAAAACAGACAAGCACAAGAAGAATTAAAAGGTTGTTAGAAGTTGATTAAGACTTCAGGGTGGTACCAATGAAGAAACCAGCCAATTGGTAATTTATTAGGGGATTGCTGGGGAAATATGATCGAAATGAAACATGATTATCTATAAGGAATATGAACCATGTATTTGGAAAGGATCTTATCTTTCATTTGCCAGGTGAAAAAACCAAGGACTGGACTGATAAAATGACTAGAATTCACAATTATGACTCTTATTCCAGCATATCTGAATGTCTGGTTGTTTTCTGATCCTCAGTGGGTTAGCTCCATTGCTGCCTGGGGCTTTCTGCTTGTAGTGAATTAACGGGAAGGAAAGGAAGGACATATCCAATGTCCTCTATGTCCTTCGGACTCCTGTCACTGGCTGACTGTGCTCTCAATCAACATCAGGGCAGCCAACATGGATGTAACAAACAATTAAACCTATTCAGGCTGATGGGATTCTGACTGACAACTCAGCCAGTCAGTGACATTAATAGAATGAAGACTATGCAGTAAATTCCAGTTGGGAGACAGTTGGCATAGGAGAAAACTGTTTTATTACAGACACGTTTTTGACAACAATCTGTCAGTCACAAACAGAAATACCATGTGTATATAGTTCATTATAAAATCTGTGACCTTATCTATGTGGGCACTCTTTCCAGTTGAGCAGAACACAATCCATCCTTTATCTCTCATCCTTTCAGTCAGAGCCAATGAACATTAAGCACCATGTACCAAGCATTGTGTTAAGTGATAGAGGTACATAGACAGTCCCTATACTTGAGGAGCTCACAATCTAATCAGAAAAGACAACACAGTTTTTTTTTTTAATTCTGAAAAAGAAGTAGGAGTATTCAGCCCAGGCCACGATGAAGTTCAACAGCCCATGTGGGAAATGATCTAAGGAGGTGCAAATTCCAGAGCTGATTTCATCTTTCAGAAGGTGAGTTTCTGAAGATTGTGAACTACAGTAGAGCAGCTGGGTGCAAAACTATAAAGTGAATGCCCTGGGCACCTTCCTTAAATGGTAGAGGATCTGGGGAAGAGCTCTCCAATGTCCACCCTCCCTCCTCTCCAACCGGAGGGAGGGAGGGGCCCCAGAGGCGGAGAGTGCTGAGGAGGTGTGAGTTTCAGAGTTAATTTCTTCTTGCAGAATAAGTTTCCAGGGAGCATGGAATCCAGGAGGGTAGCCAAGTGAGAACTCTTGTTCATATCCTTCCACAAGTTTTCAACAGGGAGTACACCTGATATTCTAAAGACCTTCAAAGAATTTTAGATTTAGAATTGGGAGGGACTCAGAAGCTACCTAGTCACGTCCCCTCATTTACAGATGAGTGAACAGAAGTTCAAGTAAGTTGAGTGACTTGTCCAAGGTCATGCAGGCAGCATATATAAAAAGGCAGGATTTAAACCCAGGTCAATTGACTCCAGAGCCAGTACCGCTCACCATAGCCCCTCCCATTTCCTAGTTCTTTTTGATGAGGATATCAATAATGTATAGGGATGAATGTTATATCTTGATCTCAAGATTTGACCAGTCAATCTCCTTTTCTATTCATTCATTTCTTTGATAATATGTTTTATTCTTGCAATTCATCATTGGTAATGTATGTTTCAGTCTGTATGTGTTCACTATAAACCTTTCTGTTATCCCTTAGGTAACCAACAATTTTGATTCTTTTGACACTGGGGAATTTTATGATTTAAAATTATGCGTAACATTATCTATTATCCAACATTTAATATGTAGTTGGAAGAACAACTCATTGAATGATCCATCAGTAAATATATCCTGAACATTATGGATGGACATTGAACTGGTCCCAGAATTGATAATAAATTAGTGAAACTGGACTACATTTGGAAAATTGCACAGCACTATCAATTACTCCCAAACTTATCTATCCTTGAAACAAAAGTTCATCTTTTTAGCATTAGTAGTCTAGATGATGCCATGTGTCTATAAATTATGTAATATAATGTGCATACATCTTGATAATTATAAGAGATTTCAGATTTGCATAAGAGCTATACCCATGCATTTTACATGCCCCATAACTTTTTCTGGGCCCCTATTAGTATGATATTCCTATATACAACTCTGGGATAATACAGGGAGAATGAGAAGAATGGAGCACAAGAACATTTTATAGATTGCATGATTATAATTTAGAGCACAATGATTTCTATAGAGTTTTTTGTTGGAATATTCTATCAACATTTTAAAATTTTCATATTATCATCATTTTCTAATCTCTATACCTTCCAACACAGACACTTAGGGTACTATAGAACTTTTAGCTACTTTTAAAAGTGAATTAAAATGAATTTAATTTTGAGTATTTCCAGGATTAGGAATGACCCAGAAAGTTCAATTCATACCTAGCAGTGAAAGTCTACTGTCCTTGACGTACCACTTGACAGTTTTTTTTAATTTTTTTTTGTTACATAAGAGTATTTTTTAAATAAAATAATTGCAATAAAATGTAGCCAAAATTGCATGTCAATTTGTATGCTGATAAAAGACAGGGAGGAAATGGGGACCAGAAGAGCTTTTAGGTCCAAGGAAATCCCCCAAGTTAAGACATGGCAAAAACCTTCAAAAGTGCTTAAGACAACTTTTCTTCTCCCCCTTTCACTCATTCCTCCCATGGAAAATTCAGTCCCATGCATTGTTCTCAGGAAGGGAGAAAGGAGAATCTAAGGGGAAAAAGTGGGGAGGGGAGAGTTGGGGCTTTCCTTGAAATAGCAACAGCAAAAAATACATGGTTTTGGAAGCAGCAAAAGACTTTGAATATGAATATCTTTTGCCCATTTTGACTAACGGATTGTCAAAATAATGCTTCAAAAAAGTTGCAGCTGGGAAAAAAATTAGATAAAACTCTAAGTATGAAATTTTTGCCTACAATAAGTACCATAAGCGGTATGTAGAGCAAATTGTTAAAATACATCCTCAGTTGATACAAGGGGAACTAGGACGGGTTTGGGACAGAAACTATTCAGCAGTGGGGAGACAAAACTTCCTGACACTTTTGTATGGCTGCTGCTGGACACCTGCCACTCAGGGAGGGGAACCAAGTTGGGATAATAATAATTATTATTATTACCAATATTTGTATAGTACTTTCTACATGTGCCAGGCATTGTGCCAAGTGCTTTACAATTACTATCTCATTTGATCCTCATACCTACACTGGGAGGTAGGTGCTATGATTATCCCCATTTTACAGAAGATCAAAGAGGCAAACAGAGGTTAAGTAACTTGCCCATGATCATATAGTTAGTCTGAGGCTGGATTTGAACTCAGATCTTCTTAACTCTAAGACCAGCATGCTATCCACTGCATCATCTAGCTGTGCAGTAGACAGAACTTACCACATAATTATTTTAACTAATTTTTTTTGCTAACAGCACTAAATTCTGCTGTTTCCATATTTCTAAAGGACTTCAAATGCTATTGATGTCCTCTAACTTAGGGAGAAAGCTCTGATCGCCTCACTCAAATTCAACTCTGAAAAATGGGTTTATTTTACGGTAGCTTTTGACGGCCCAGAGATGCCAAAATAACTTTGTTATTGTTAACTTCCCTCCCCAGGAATGGTCTAGTTACTATATAAATCCTACCTTGCTCATATCTCACATTTGCTCTTGAATTATGTTACCAGTGCTGTGCCTTATTTCCCTTTTTATGGTAGAACAATGAGTCTCTCAAATGCATTGATCTTCCTCCTCCTTTATAATTTCAACTACATATTTGAAAGAAAACTATCATTTTCCCATTCTGTTCTTTAATTTTCTTCTCTACCCCTTAGTTGTTTTTTTTCCTAATTAGAGAATTATGCTTTTATGCTGATTTCTGCCAGTGAAGTGTTCTATATGGCGAGAAATCCAACTCAAGTGTGGAAGTGGTAGCAGTGGGATATTCATTGGGGGATATCTCACTGCCACCACTTCCTCCGTAAGGGGAGTCCATCAGTCAAGGTCTGAAGCTAACTAGTAGAAGAGTGAGATGGCATGACAGTCCAGTAGGATGGTGATACCATGAAAGCTTTCTTAACATCTCTTAAATCATTGTGCCTACTCCATCTACATCACTAGTTGGTTCATATCAAACAGATTTCTTTCTGTACAAGATATTTACTACAAAAACCTTTAGGGCTTGACTGGAAGCAAAACTAGAATAACAAGAATATCTGAGTCTAGAGTTATGGTGAAAATCCTTCATTTATTCCTAGAAGCTTTTAGTGTCACCAGAATTTTAGGTTTGAACTTCAAACCGTGTTCATTTTTGTTTGCCTCTTGAATAGTGTGGCTCAGGTACAGCATAACATAGCTATATTGGCATGAAAAAATGTATATTTCCACATAGAGCTGGAAGATGTACTTTGTTTTCTGTATCATCAGTGGCATGATTCCAACTCTAATGGCACATTCTTGGGTCTGTACAGTTCACAAGGGCATTGGTCTTGGAGTGAGGAAGAAATAGGACTGAATATGGATAACATATATTTTCACAGCCACAGCTCTCCAAGTGATGGTGGACTCCAATCACACCTTACATTTTGTTCCTCATAGAAAAAATGTGTCTATGCCATAAAGCCACAGGGCCGGTGGCAACTGAGTGGTTCTAAGTATCATCTTGGTATAATTTTCTAAGAATATGGAACTAAATAGCACCTTTCCTCCTTTATTCAGAAGCCATGGTAATAACATCCTCCTCAATGTCAGTAGAACCTGTTGTGAAATCCTGGGAAGTCCTATCAAGGAGACACAACATTAAATAAAAAGCAAAGCATGGTGGTGGTAGTGGGGTGCAAATTATAGATCATTTAATAAGCGTTTATTAAATGCCTACTAGTGGTGGGCATGGTACATGAAGTGCTTCAGATGTAGAGAAAAAAATTAAAGAATCACTGTCCTCTAGAAGCCCACATTCTATTGGTTCACTAATGATGATTATGCTGGAAAAATTGCAACCAAGAATAAAAATTAGAGCTTCATTATAATGTTTCCTTTGTCAACAATCTCTATGAACCTCACTAGCTTATTTTCCCCTTCTTAGCCAAAACTCAATAATAGAGAGCTATAGCACAAGCTAAGAAGGCTCATTTGAAAATCAAAAAGTAAAGGCAGAATTGGTCATTTGCCAGTAAATCTGAGGTATTTAGACAACAAAACTGGACAATTCAGTCCCAGAAGTATCAATATTGGTGTCTAGTTCATTGGCTCTGGCTGTCTATATCAATTGAATGAAAAAGGCAATTACCAAAACTCTATTTTGTTTCATGGTTCAGAGTGGAAAAATTCAATTACATATCACTTTAGAAAATTTACCATCCCATATGGCTAGGGGATAACAATAAACAATTAACAGCAAAGGCGGTCAAACTGAAAAGAAAAAAAATGCCTTCTGGGCTACATGTTATGAATTATTTTTATTCTTGGCTTGCTAATTAGAAAATCTCTTAATGGTTCCCCTTTGCTTAGTGAGGCTCAGTCAAATTCTACTGCTGTTGCCCTGTGTGGTCTTTCTATAGTACACAAAGCAGATTGTTGTTCCTGGAAGGCTATATAACATTGCTTATAATTAAATAGACAGCCATAAAATCATAAACATTAATCAACAGCCTTGAGAGCATACCGAGTAAGCTGAGTCTAAAGGTGAAGGGTAAACTACTTACTCTTGGTAATAAACTACAGCAATAGTTTCCCTTGATTACTATAGTAATTTACCACGAGTTTCAACACAGCACTTAGCACATATTAAGCACTTAATAAATTCTTGTTGACTGACACAGTCAATATGCAAAATCAATCGACATGAACATGGCAGAATAATGTTGGGTGGTGAGTATGGGCCAGTTTGGAGATCTCGAGGTCAAGAAAAGAACAACAATCTTGCTAAGAATCATCCTGGAAATTCTTCTAGTTGTTACACAGAAATAAAATGTTGAAAAATCACAACAGGGAACATGAGAGGGAATTCCCAAGAAGATCAACAAGAGGAATTTGCTCCCTCGTATAAAGTCTTTGAAAGGAGACTCCCTTTAGTAATGATAGCTCACATTTATACAGTACTTGAAAGGTTTGCAAAGAGCTTGACATGTTATCCCAGTAATGTAATTTAAGAGATGAGGAAAATGAAGCTAAGTGACCTTACTCAGGGGTCACTGAGCTAAGAAATAGCTGAGGAAGGATTTGAATCTAGGTTTTTGAGGCTCGAGTCTAGTGCTTTTCTCCACTGTTCTGCCTATCTGTCCTAATGTACTCTGTCACTTCTTTCTTCTCTATATAAAAATGTTTCCCAGGATATTAGCAGAATGAGGAAAATACTTAACATAGATATGGGTATTTAAAAAAAAAGACTTAAAAGGGACAATGTAGGGAAGGAGAAACATATTAAGGTTACAGAGGAAGATAAAAGGAGAACATTGGGATAATGTCTATACACCTCACTGGTGATTAGTAAAGTTAAATTTAAATAGAATCTCCAAAAGGTCTTGGTCTACCCTTCTGGGGCTATGGCCCTTGGACTTTGTTGTACAGAGACACTCAGTATTAGGTATTGTTAAACAGTTTCTTTTCTGTTTTCATAGCCTGACTCTTTTCTTTCCCAGCCTGAATATTTCATTTGGGTAGCTGACATGGCGGAACAGAAGAGTTTTCAAATCCCCTCCTCAGAAATGATGCATGACCCAAAGATATTTTTGTCCATCCCTTTCTGCAGGGTCAAGTGGAAGTGTGAGTGTACCTCAGTGGAAGACCCATCAGGGAATCTGGAATGTGTACTGTGCTTGCCTTGGTCACATTAATGATCGCCTTCATATAAGTTCCCCTGAAGGCACCTTACTGTTCAGAGGGTATCCTAGGATATGAAGGTTCAGGGGTCCATATCCTGTCTAACAGGAGGTGTAAAAATACATTTTGATGAATGGGTTTATGCCTTCCTTGTGAGGAATTCCATTCCTAGAAAGAATCACTTGGATTTTGTGGGGAGAAGCAAGGGAAGTGGGACAGATCTATGTTTTAATTGGTGTAGGGAATTCCCAAGGAAGAACTTCGTATCAATTCATATTGTCACCTGATCCAGAAGTTAAAGGACTTGCTCAGAGTCACATTGCCAGGACTTAAACCCAAGTCTTTCTGACTCCCAGGCTGGGTCTGTACTGTTCCAGACCCCATCATCAGCAGGATGAATTCCCTACATGTGTACACAACTATGATTTCATCATGTAGAGAGCTCCTCTAAGAAGGAAAGAGGAAGAAGAAGCTCTCACTATCAAAGCAGATAGGCAGCTGTTCTTCAACTTATATGGCCTTAGAGAGTATCTTGGGACATTGGACCCAAGAGGTTCAGTGGTTTTCTGAAGGACACAGAAGCAGGACATGGAGATACATGGTCTGAAAGCAGACAGCCGTGATTTCAAAGTCCCTTACACCTGGCTGCCTCATAATTCTTTAAGTAGGGGAAGTAATGTGCCACTCCATACCAAGCAATGTCTTCCAGGCTTAGGGGCTGGGTGACTGCCAGGAATCTAAGATTCAGGTAATCTTGCTGCTGATCCATCCAGGAAAATATGTGGACACTTATTAGAGGTGATAGATTTATAAAGCCCTGCATTTATAATCTTCATTTTCTCAAGCTAAACCTTTCAAATCTGTAGGAGTTACTCACTTGTGAAACATCAGGGTGTTCAAAGAAAAAGGGAGAAAACCTCTGCTGACCCTTCCATATGTTGCTAAATTAGTAGAGGTTGAGGGTCTCTGTCCCAAAATTCTCTTTTAAAATTCAAATGTCATCCAAAGATGCTTGGTCCTTGAAATGCTCCCCAGTAGAATATGCACTTCTTGAGGGTAGGGAACGTTTCCAGTTTTTATCTTTGAATGGCCCCAGCCTTCCACCAGCACTCCAGCAGGGGTTTAATAAATGCCTGTCAAACTGTGGTTAAATTGAAGTTTGGTATACTATTATATTACTACTAGCTCATTCCTAGGGAGCCATACTCTGAGGTTTATTTAATCCTCATACAGTATCTTTGGAGTTCAAATGGTGGTTCTGATCATCTGATATGCAGAATATTCTAGAAGTAATATGTTTGTACTTAATAAGGAAAGGCTTCCATTATTCAGCTCACTAGGGTTATACAATCTTATTATTGACATTTGGTGAAGAATTGGGGTGTGCTAGGTAAGGCAATGCCAAAGCACAGTGAAGGCTGAAGGGTTATGGCCAAGGAAATCAACAAATCAGTTAGCCCATTATCTAGTGCATCCTTCCCCTTCCAGGCATTTCTGAAACCAAACCAGCACCTGAGAGTAATTACTGCTTGCCTACTGCATTCCTCCTGGGCTGCTTCAGAGAAGTATTAGAAACCCATAGCTAACATTTATGTGGTGTTTTAAATTTTACAAAGTGCTTTACATGTATTATCTCATTTGATCCTCACAACTAAGTCAGATGATTAATAATAACTAGCTTTTACATAGCATCTTAAGGTTTTCAAAGTGCTTTACATGGGTTATCCCATTTGATCCTCAGAACAACCCTCCTAGACAGGTGTTATTACTGTCACTATTTTACAGATGAGGAAACTGAGGATGAGAGAGATTTTGTGACTTTCCCAGGGTCACACAACTAATGTCTGAGTCAGGATTCTAATTCAGGTCTTCCCGACTCAAGTTCAGTATTCTATCTGCACCACATCAATGCCTTAAAAATATAGATTTTAAGGGCAGCTAGGTGGCTCAGTAGATAAAGCAATGGCCCTGGAGTCAAGAGGACCTAAGTTCAAATCTGACCTCAGACACATAACACTCACTAGCTGTGTGACTCTGAGGCCAATTGCCTCACAAATATATATGTGTGTGTGTGCGTATATATATATATATATATAAAATATATATATTACATATATATACGCGCACACACACATATATGTGTACATATATATGTATATATACACATATATATTTTTCCTGTAATAACAACTGACAATAATTCATTCTTTCCTCCTCCTGTTCAATTTTGGGACTAATTCATTCTCCATTTGCCATAATACATAATGATATAGATTGATTAATTGATACATATATACATATATGCACAGCCTCTATGACAGTCATTTTAATGGTTCTATTTCATGACAAGTTGAAGTTCCAAGTGATTGTCATATACTCAGAAGTCTGCTCCAGATAAATAGGCCATTATTATAAACAGGTAAGGGTCATTTGAGCCAAGGGGTAAAGATTACAGGAATTTTGTCTCTCTGTTTCTCAACCCTCATTTGATGCTACCATCTCTGTTGGCTACTGTCCTATGTCTCTCCTCCCTTTTATATCTAAACTCCTTGAGAAAGCCATCTACAGTCTGTGTCTCCACTTATTCTTCTGTCATTTGAATCTAATATTCTGCAATCTGGTTTTCATCATGGACTAAAGCAGCTCTCTTTTAAAGTTTCCAGTGATCTCATAGTTGCCAAATCTAATGGCCTTTTCTCAACCTGGATGCTTCTGTGAAGATGCAACTTTTGACACTGTTAATCGTGTTTTTCTAGTGGATACCCTAGCCTCTCTGGGTTTGTGTGGCACTGTTCTCTCCTGGTTCTTCTCCAACCCCTCTAACTGTTCTTCTCAGTCTCTGTTAGCAGTCTCTTCTTTCAGATCATGCTCATTCATCATTAATGTCCCCCAAGGATCCATCCTTTTCAACTACTCCACCTTTTCAACTACTTCCTCCTCTTCTTTCTCTTCAGTCTTTTACCTTGAAATGTTCTCTTCAGGTCATTACTTCTTAATCCTCCTTAATCTTCATCATATCTCCATGATCTTCCTTAATCTTGCTCCTCATCTTCCAATTTTTCTCACAGAACCCAGAAATAGAATCTGAATTTTGAGGTTTTCTTGAAATTTTCCTTAATTTTCCCCAAATTTCTTCAAATTTATCCTTCCCAAGTTCAAACTCCAACCTTCTTGACAAGTCCAAACCCCTCTGAATCACCTAACATAATTTCCTTTTCCTTATATTCATCCATCTTCCTTTTTTTGAGTCCTTTTCTCTTTTCCCACAACTTTCTCCTACAGAAGCCAGAAGCAGACAATTAGAATATAGGCTCCCAATTAGAAATGTCCTTAATATATTGTACATAAAATCAAAACATTGTCTCCTTACAAAGCAAGATAGGGTTTGGGTAGCTAATAGGGACCATTTCCCAATTGTTTTATAAAATAATAGGTGTTTGATATTACCTTAAGAATACTATTACCTTAAGTCTGTAAGAATTAACAATTGTTCTTCAACCGTCTTCATTTCAAGGTAGTATGACAGAACAAGAGAAAACTTTAGTGAAGAGTAACCTTCCTCATCTCCCCCATCCCTAAGATTTCCCACGGGTAGCTGTTGTTAGTTCCAGTGGAACTCCTTTCTCAACACCATCTCCCTGGCAACCAGTAAATGAATTACTCCTTCAACAACACTAGTCATAAGTGAGACACAACCTATCTCTGAATCAACTACTAAGATGCTTTCCCACCTCCCTTCAATCTCATCTTCAAATTCAGAGATTTGGTTAGATTGGAAACAAGCCAAAAATGTGGTAGCAAGGTAGCATTGATGGCTTTAAAGACTGACGTAGGCCTAGGAAATTCCTAGGGGAAGAGGTGGAAGATTTCAGACTTGGGGCAAATTGTATAGTATGTGGTTCCCCACTCCCTCCTTCTCATTTTCATGTAGTTAAAAATCAAGTTAAGATGAATATCTGAGGCAGTCTTGAATGGGAAAGTAACAAAAGGGAGGGGACATTTTAATATGGAAAGGAGCATGGGACAGTCCCATCTCTAGTCTCATCTCTTTGCCTTGGAGAAGGCAGTGGTAGTAGTGGTGGTGAGGGATGTGTTAATAAATTGTATGTATATACACTCATATACATACATACACATATATATGTGTATATATACATATATATAGAAAATCTTTTTTAACAACTATTTGTGCAACTACGCCACCCCCTTCACTTCCAAGTTCTACCAGTCTCATTCCACCACAATGTTACTCAGGGGCCTCAAAGCATACACAGAACTTGAGCCAATGATTTTAATTAGTCATATCTTCTGGAGATTCCCACTTAGAACTTGAAGTCAGCATATATGATAATAACCAGTATTTATATAGCTCTTTAGATACATTACAGAATGGCAAAATTGGAGGGGATTCCAGTGGCCGTTTAGTACCACCAATACCTAAACAAATGGTTATCCAGTTTTTGCTTAAATTTCTTCATTAAGGGAAGGATAATTACTGGCCAAGGAAGCCCATTTCACTGTGGGGTAACTCTAAGGATTAGGAAGTTTTTCCTTGTATTAAATCTAAATATGCCTCTCTGAAATGTCTGTCCATTATTCCTTGTTATGCTCTCTAAGGCCAAACAGAAAAATATTAATTGTCTTTCCACATGACAGTCATTTGGATGCTTGAAGACTGCTATCATGTTCCCTGTAGGCCATTTCATCCCTAGTTCCTTCAACATACACTGGTATGTCATGATCTCAAGGCTTTTCACTACACTGAATTCTATCCTTCAAAAGCTTTCCATCTTGACATCCTTTCTGAAAAACATGGTACCAAGGACTGAACACAATTCTTCAGGTACGGTATCTGACAGGACAGATTGTAGTGTTGCTATCACTTCCCTAGTCCTGACACTATGCCATGAAATCAACACAGCTTAATATTACGTTAATATTCTTGGCCTCTACATTACACCATCGATTCATTTTATTCCAATGAAATCACAAGTTCTTTCCACACACACCCCCTTGTAGGAACTGCCATCTTTGATTTTTTTTGTCCCAAATATAAGACTCTATATTTATCTCTGTTAAATTCTATCTTATTAGATTCACCCCAATATTCCATTCTGTCAAAATCTTTTTGAATTTTTAATTTAGTATCTACTATATAAACCATTCCTTCTATCATTGTGTAATTTGCTCAGCATGCCATCCATAGCTTTATCTAAGTGATTTTTATCAATACCTCAGATGAAGGCCTAGATAGCAGTTGGGGACACAGTAAATAGAGCACTGAATCTGGAGTCTGGAAGATTTGAGTTCAAATCCAGCCTCAGCTACTTACTAGCTGTGTGACTAAAGCAAGTCATGTGTCCTTTGTTTGCCTTAGTTTCCTCAATTGTAAAATGAGGATGATAATAACAGTGCTGCTTCTCAGGGCTGTTGTGAGGATCAAATGAGCTGATATTTGTAAAAGCCCTGAGCAGAGTGCCTGGCTCTATATAAATCCCTATACCCTCTCCTTGCCCCTTAATTCATTTGCTTCTTGCAATAAATTATGCAATAGGTACTATAAGTATTATTATCCCCATTTTACAGATATGGAAACAGGACCCGAGAGGTAAATGACTTGTCCATCCATTTAGAAATATTCTTCTAAGAAGAGATCCATAGGCTTCAACTGACTGCTATAGGGGTCCATGCCACAAAAAAAGATTAATGACTCTCCAGTCAACTTTCACTATATCCATTGAAAAGGGACTTAATTTTTTGGAAATATACAAAAGTAATTTAGAACGATGTTTGATTGAATAAAGTCATTGCATTATACTGTTCCAAGTCAAAAATCATCTCTGAATTGTAAAACTCTTACTGTAAGGCAAAAAGAGGCCTTGTACTAACTTCCTGAAGACTGCTTCATTCCACTTTTGAATAATGTTATTAAGAGTTTTTCCTGATAATGAGCCTTCTATTGAAAGCAAATATATCTCTTACTTTTTCATAAATTTCTTCAGTCCTGTTGGTGGTTAGAAAACCACTCACTGCATCATCTTGAACCTCTTCCCTACTTTTTTTATACCTTTTTTGCTAATTGAAAAAAATGTTGCTCTTGTAATCTTGTCATCCTAAGAATCTTCTTTTTAACAACATCAGATGTCTCCCTTATTAATTTATCTAATTTCACATTAAATGCCATCTTAATTCTTTGCTCTGAATAATGGTCCCTCACTTTTACACCAATGGGAAATAATGTACATGGCTGGCCTTGAAAGCAACACTGCTGTAAGTCAAGAACATGTCACCACTCATGCCCAACAGCAAAGTTAGTCTGACCCCTTTAGCCACATTACTCATATGTTCCCACTTATACCCAATAGCAAAGTTAGTCTATCCTTTTTGGCAACTCATTTGAGTTCTAAGGAATGTTCAATTATAGGTGGACTTGTTTGGGTAAAAACTATAGAAATGGGCTCATTTGTTTCCTTTAATTTGGCTTGGAGTGCAGCAGGCATAGAATATCAAAGTAAAATAGCTTGAATTACTATTATGCCTAGATATTCTACTAGATTGTGATAATGACATGCTGAATTCATTGTATTAACCCCTTTCTAATTATCCATCTTTTAGGAAAGAAAAATCACATGATGACAGAAGATGAAAATTCAGAGACTATATTAAAGCCATTAGTCTTTCGTGTAGATGAAAATACTCCTGAACTAGTTAAAAATGTTCTTCTAGAACGTGGCTGGAATAAATATAATGAAGATGTGAAGGACGTAGCAGATTGGAACTTGTATTGGCGGACCTCAGCTTTCCGTATGATTGACCATAGCAATGTTAAGCCATGGCAACGACTTAATCATCACCCAGGGACCACCAGGCTTACTAGGAAGGACTACTTGGCAAGACATTTGAAGCACATGAAAGGAATTTATGGAGCATCTCTTTATGCATTCTCTCCACTAACGTTTATCATGCCCAATGACTATATTAAGTTTGTAGCTGAATACTCCAGGGAGAAAGAGGCCCTTGGCACCAAGCCAAGCTATTGGATATGCAAGCCAGCAGAACTGTCTCGTGGAAGGGGCATAATGATTTTCAGTGACCTTAAAGACTTGATCTTTGATTGTGCAACGATTGTACAGAAATATATCACCAACCCCTTCCTCATTGCTAGGTATAAATGTGATCTGCGTATTTATGTGTGTGTTGCTGGTTTCCAGCCCTTAACCATCTACCTCTATCAAGAAGGACTGGTACGGTTTGCCACTGAAAAGTTTGATCTCAATAACCTGAAGAATGATTGCTCCCACCTGACCAACAGCAGTGTCAATAAAACCGGGGCCTCCTACAAGAAGAATAAAGAAGGGGTTGGCCGAGGTTGTAAATGGA
Source organism: Vombatus ursinus (assembly GCF_900497805.2). NCBI lineage: Eukaryota > Metazoa > Chordata > Mammalia > Diprotodontia > Vombatidae > Vombatus > Vombatus ursinus. The sequence continues at coordinate 175,531 of NW_020954701.1, forward strand.
CCTTGAGCAAGTTCTTCGCTTATCTTCGCAGTCAGGATGTGGATGACTTGCTTCTGTGGCAAAGAATCAACCACTTGGTCATCCTCACAATTCTCTCCATTGCCCCCTCTGTCCCCTTAGCTTCCAATTGCTTTGAGCTCTTTGGATTTGACATTTTGATTGATGACCAGTTCAAACCATGGCTTTTAGAAGTGAACTTTAGTCCTGGCTTATCTTTAGACTGTTCCACCGATGTGTCAGTGAAGAGAAAGCTTATCCATGATATCATTGAATTGATGCATTTCAACCAAACTCGCCTGAGGAAAACCAAAAAGGAATCTCGTGAAGCTTCAGGCCTCCAGCCTCATGTTTCCTGGACTGGAAGTGATAAAGATAGAGTCTGTGAAACTTCAAAGCATTGGTGTAAAATTTCCTGGGCAGAAGGTAAGAAAGATAGAGACCATGAAACTTCAGGGCAATGGATAAACATTTCTCAGTTTGGACAAAAAAGCACAATTCATGCCTTGTCTAGATACACATCTCATAACAAGGAGACTTGCATCTCTTCTAATATTTTCTCTTTATTACAAGGAAAGGCCTATACCAATGATTTAATTGCCTTACAAAAAAAAGTCAAAGTTTTTCCTAAAGAAATATCTACTGAAAAACTAAGAGAAAAGAAGGTTTCAAAAGATTCTGTACCCCCAGCTTTTCCAAAGATAAGAAACAGACAGACTACATTCAAGTCATTCCATCTCTTCCCGTCTTCTGAATCATGTAAGAAGAAGAAAAACATCACCCCATATTTCCTGTCAGATATAGGTATGAGGCCATGCTCCCACGTAGGTGATTTTGCTCTCATTTTCCCTTTCAATGAAGCTACTCTTGCAGCTACCAAGAATGGACTGGATCTCAAAAAGGTCATCCATGAACTCCAGAAACTTGTAAATAAACAACCAACAACCGAGGCAGAGGATAAAACTAAGAAAACGTGACCAGGGATTTCGATGACTTAGGGACCACCTGAATGCAAATCCCTGAAATTTCCATTTATTACATGAATCATGACAATACTAAGTTGTATTTGCTTTTTAGCTACTGCCTAAAACTATCAAGATCAGAAAAAAGGACAATCTCATTAGGAATGATAATGTTTAAATTTTGATATATTTAAATCATGTTTTATTACTTGTCTAAGGTTTTCACTCTGGGAAAGTGGTGCCTACATGCATTTGAACACGACTTTCTGCAGTGAATCTATGTAGTTGTTTTTTTTTTTAAATAAAAATGATTGTTTACTGATTAAGCTAACATGTTAAAGGATCTTAGAAGAGGGGAAGAAGACTAAAAGGTCAGGAGTAAACATCCTATACAAGTCATATTTCAGTAGATCTTTTCATGGGAGTATATTAATGACCAGTTTCTTCATAATGAATGCTTCCTAATGAATACCCAATACTACTACATTGTGATGTTGGGTAAGTCGTTTCTCCTTTTGTGCACTCAATTTCCTCATCTAAAAAATGAAGGAATTGGATTCTCTGACTTCAAAGGTTTCTTCCACCTCTAACATCCTATAACAGGTCAAAGATTTTCCCTAAACAAATGATTAGTGTAAAACTAAGGAAAAGAGGACACCGAAAGATTCCCTGTCCCCAGCCTTACCAAAGATAAGAAATAGGCAAATCATTTTTCCATTATATCCTATTACATCTCATTTAGGAGCAAATAGCATCTATATGCTGAAAGCTAGCTATGGTGTTTATACAATTTGATTGAAAGCATTTATGCATTAACCTATTCAACCAATATTTATTTAAGATCTACCATTAGTAACACTATGCTGGGCCTTGTAGGGGAGACAAAGAGAGATAAGTCATGGCTTCTACCATTACAGAATGGACATTCTAATATGGGACATAAGACAAGCATAAAGAGCTGTAATTCACTAAGTTATACAAGTGGAAAATGAGAGATCATAAGATCATAGGATGATGAGTTTAGAGTTGGAAGGCACCTTGAAGATCACCTGGTTCAACCTTCTCACTTTACAAATGAAGAAATGGAAGCCTAGAGAGGTGACATGGCTGGTCCAAAGTCACATAAGTAAATAGTAAAAGGCATAATTTGAACCAAGGCCCTCTGACTCCAAATCCAGGGTTTTTACCAAACTATCAAGTGAATTCAAGAAAAGATAATCCATCCTGGTCAGGGACGCAAAAAAAGTGTTTATGAAAGAGATAGCATTTGAACTGGGCCTAGAAGGATAAGCAAAAATTGGACAGGTGAAACTTCAGGATAGGAAACGGGTTTCATGCATAGAACTTGGATGTCATGGGGAATGCTCAGGGACTAGAAAGTAGCTGAGTTTGTCACAGAATTGGGTATGGGAAATGGAGAGGTGTGAAAGACTGGACATGTAAATCAAGGTCACATCTTAGAGGGTTGTGAACACCAAGCTTTGTTCAGTAGGTAATGAAGAACCATTGAAAATGATTTATGTAAGGGTGACATGATTATAACTATTTTGTCGGAGGACAAATTAGGCAGCAGGAAGTGAAATGGATTTGTGATGAAAGGCAATTGCGATAATCCTGATGAAAGGCAATAAATGGCTGAAGTAGAATGGTAGCACTTAGAATGGGAAGGATGAGGTTGTTGTTTGTCCTTTGTACTTGAAGAGGACTGATGGCATGAGAACGATATCTTGACTTGCAAGTGAATTGGATTTAAATGGGGCAGGGCTGTGCAAAGTCATCAGCCTCACCCTCTCCTCCAGAGTCATCAGAATCCAGTAGCAACACATAGGTCAGGACAACTGGAGATGGCCCCAGATGCAGTGGAAGACCTTGGCCTTTTTAAGCTAAGGTCTTTCCCAGGTCTCAGTTTGTCTGAGGCAACACCCATTCAGTAATTGAAGGCTAGGTAAGAATTGAGGGAAAAGGTAGGCCTAGTTTGCCTTCACAAAAGAACTAGTCTGGGAAGGGAAGACCCTCAGAGTTTCTGGCCAGATGGGCCAGAACAGGGAAGGAGGAGATAATTTTACTGAAGGCTAAAATGTCAGGATTGATAGGATTTAAGTGGAGGGTGAGAGAAAAGGAATGATCAAAAATAATTTGTTACCAATTGGGGCTTTATTTTTTGTTAATTGTCTAAACTTAAGAAAGTCATGGAGAAAACATTAATAATGAAGATTAAACTTAAAAGTCTATCTGCCCTGCATGTATTTTGCCGGTGGTTAAACATTTACCAGAACATGCTTAATTGGACCTTATAAAATTCAAGCATCATTAGTGGCTAAAATTTATGGATAAGCTATGACTTTTCATCTATTCAGGTATAGCTTCCTCTGGATATCATCACGTTTTAGGTATTTTTGTACTTCACATGAGAGTATGAAGTTTCATGAAATATGGTATGCTTGCTTCTGGCCTAACATATAAATTTTCCACTACTGTTGAGAGGATGATGGATGTCAATGTATGTTATAAAATTGATCTAAATTTAACTATTATTTATGGGTCTCTCATATGAAAGGCATTATGCTAAGCACTGAGGGACTGCAAAGGTGAATGAGACATGGTCCCTCTCTTGAAAGGACTTATAGTCTATTAGGAGAGATAGGACAGGGTAGCTTCCATTAATTCTTATTACAATGGCTCATCTCGCCATGGAAATGCATCTAGGATTTTCTAGTGCTTTTCCAGGGAAGGACAAGCTTTCATAGGTTCTACCATGCTGGAAAGCCTTCAAATATGGCCCTAGGGGCAATCTGTATATGGTGTTGGGGGACCAATCTAGCCAAGCATCCAGAGGTTTATCACCAGCAAGTTAAATTGAAGGATTGAAGGATTGAAGGATTGCAATGTTAGTAACTAAACAACAAAAAAAGAATGAAATATAATAAATTATTTCTCTTGAATATACTGGTATTTGACAAAAACAAGTTCAATTAAAGTAGGGTAAGGTGGTAAATGACTACTTTTATGGATACCAAAGAGGGGTTTCAAAGTCTAGTTCTAGATCTAAGGTTTAATTTCATTAAAATTAGAGCTTTTCTTTCTCTTGATATAGGTATAGCACTAAAAACTATTTTATGTGTATCAGCCATGAATAAAATAATTTAGGGCCCAAAAATGGAACGAATGAAGGGATGAGAGAGAAAAAGACCATGATAATGGACAGAAACAAGAACCTAGAGAAAAGGAGATTGAACTTAGTTAGAAACACAATAATTTGAATCTCTCCAAATTCCAAGATGTAGTGAGGAAACTGTGCCTGCAAAGCCTTTGAAGTAATTTAATGAGCAGAAATGAAAACAAAGGGCCCTCAAGACTTTAAATAGCCAAACAACAGATAGTTTGGCCCAAAAGATTGTGAAGAAGCTGAAGGCAGCATCTTTTCAAATCTGAGGTGACAGAAACTAGATATGTTGCAGAGTGTATAAAAGAAACACTTTAAGAATATGTAATTTTGTCAACTAATGAAGATCATAATCCCTCTGGAACTTAGCAGACGGTCTGGGACAGTTGTAGTGGTCAAAAACCAAAATGGTCTTGAGTTCACCCTGCTGATGGGCCTCTCAAAATTTACCTGGACTTGTCTCAGGCCATAGACATACAATCTCTGCCTGGGCCCATGTGCAAAATCTTTGTAGTGTACTATAGGATTAGCCAGACCTTGCCTTTCCCTAGCATAGCCTTCAAGACCCCTGGGTCACCTCCCTGGTGCAATGAGCCACAAGAACTTAAATGGTGATCTAAATCATGGCTGATACACATAGAGGAAAACTGAGGAGTGGAATTGGACCAGCTGAGGAGGAAACATCTTTTCATTCTCTAAGGAATGGTGATCTGTATTCGCAGGTGCCATCAGATGTGTGTGTATGTGTGTGACAGAGAGATATAGAAACAGAGAAAAGAGAGGGAGGGAGGGAGAGGAAGAGGAAGAGACAGAAATGTAGTGGGAGGGGAGGAGAGGAGAGAGAAGGGGGGGAAGAGAATGGGAAAAGGAGAGAGAAGAGACAGAAACAAAGAGAGGAAGGGAGGAGGAGGAATGGCAGAGATAGAGAAGAGATAGAAGGAGACAGAGAGACAGAGACAGAGACATAGATTTTAATATATATCCCAGAGTTCTGGAGAGAAGACTTCAAAGGAGTCAAAGGCAGCCAGAATCATTCAGCAGCAGCAATTAGTCCAAGAGATGCAAAAATTTTAAGAATTAATTTGCCACCCCGTCTCCCAAGACCACACTCCCAAGGTGTCGAGCATTCTTTGAGTTTCTTCAACTCCCTTATCTAGCAATGATCATAAAGAACCAAGAGCTAGCCTCTCCTTTTTTGACAGGGTAAATCCAGTAGATGAGAGAAGGCTATGGTTAAGAGTTTCCCTAGATTTCAGCAAAGCATTGAATAATTTGCCATGCTATTCTTTTTAGATAGTAGAGAAAGATGTGGGTATATTACAAAGACTATAAAGGATATACTTATTACCAATTAGGAATTAAGATGAGTTAGGCTGTAGTACAATTTGGATCTAGTTAACTAGGCAGACCCAAACAATAATCATTAATAGGTACTGGTAGGAGACTGCCCCCAACAATCTGGGCTTGATTCTGTGTCATTTAATATGTTTTTTTCAATAATTTGGTAAAAACACAAATGACCTCTTCATATTTACAAGTGAATTTACAATATGAGACAAATTTACAATATGAGACAACATACCAAAAACTTATGGAATGCAGCAAAAGCAGTTCTTAGGGGAAGTTTTATATCTCTAAATGCTTACATGAATAAAATAGAAAAAGAGAAGATCAATGAATTGGGTATACAACTAAAAGAACCAGAAAAAGAGCAAATTAAAACTTCTCAATTAAACACCAAATTAGAAATATTGAAAACCAAAGGAGAAATTAATAAAATTAAAATTAAGAAAACTATCGAACTAATAATAAAACTAAGAGATGGTTTTATGAAAAAACCAATAAAATAGATAAACCTTTGGTTAATTTAATTAAAAAAAGAAAGAAGAAAACCAAATTGCCAGCATCAAAAATGAAAAGGGTGAAGCCACCACCAAGGAAGAGAAAATTAAAACAATAATTAGGAACTATTTTGCCCAATTGTATGCCAATAAATTTGACAATCTTAGTGAAATGGATAAATATTTACAAAAATAAAAATTGCCCAGATTAACAGAAGAGGAAGTAAAATACTTAAATAACCCCATCTCAGAAAAAGAAATTGAACAAGCCATTGATGAACTCTCTAGGAAAAAATCTCCAGGGCCAGATAGATTTACAAGCAAATTCTATCAAACATTTAAAGAACAATTAATTCCAATACTATATAGACTGTTTCAGAAAATAGGTGAAGAAAGAGTCTTACCAAATTCTTTTTATGATACAAATATGGCCCTGATACCTAAACCGGGAAGAGTCAGAACAGAAAAAGAAAATTATTGACCAATTTCCCTAATGAATGTAGATGTAAAAGTTTCAAATAAAATATTAGCAAATAGATTACAGCAACTTACCACAAGAATAATATACTATGACCAGATAGGATTTATACCAGGAATGCAGGACTGGTTCAATATTAGGAAAACTATCAGCATAATTGATCATATCAACAACAAAACTAGCAGAAACCACATGATCATCTCAACAGATGCAGAAAAAGCTTTTGACGAAATATAACACTCATTCCTGTTAAAACATTAGAAAGCATAGGAATAAATGGAGTCTTCCTTAAAATAATAAATAGCATCTACCTAAAGCCTTCAGCAAGCATCATATGTAATGGAGATAAGCTAGAAGCATTTCCAATAAGATCAGGTCTGAAACAAGGATGTCCATCATCACCACTGTTGTTCAATATCATACTGGAAACGTTAGTTTTAGCAATGAGAAGAAAAAAAAATTGAAGGTATTAGAATAGGCAAAGAAGAAACAAAGCTACCACTCTTTGCAGATGACATGGTGATATACCTAGAGAATTCTAGAGAATCAAATAAAAACTACTTGAAATAATAAACAACTTTAGCAAAGTGGCAGGCTATAAAATAAATCCACATAAATCATCAACATTTCTATATATTACCAACAAAGCCCAAGAGCAAGAGATAGAAAGAGAAATTCCATTTACACTTACTGTAGACATTACAAAATATTTAGGAGTCTGACAAAACAAACCCAGGAACTATATGAACACAATTACAAAACTCTTTTCATACAAATGAAGGCAGATCTAAATAATTGGAAAAACAGCAGTTGCTCATGGGTAGGCTGAGCTAATATAATAAAAATGACAATTCTACCTGAATTAATTTACTTTTTCTGTGCCATACCAAACTACCAAAAATTATATTATAGAGTTAGAAAAAATAATGACAAGATTCATTTGGAATAACAAAAGGTCCAGAATATCAAGGGAATTAATGAAAAGAAATAAAGGGGAAGATGGCCTAGACATTCCAGATCTTAAATTGTATTATAAAGCAGCAATCATCAAAACTGTTTAGTACTGGCTAAGAAATAGAGTGGTGGATCAATGGAATAGGTTAAGCATGCAAGATACAGTAGTCAATGACTATAGTAATCTATTATTTGATAAACCTAAAGACCCCAGCTTCTGGGATAAGAACTCCCTCTTTGACAAAAACTGCTAGGAAAACTGGAAAAGAGTATGGCAGAAACTAGGCATAGATCAAAATCCCACACCATATGCCAAAATAAAGTCAAAATGGGTACATGATTTAGATATAAAAGCTGGTACTATAGCAAATTGGGAGAGCAAGGAATAGTTTACTTTCATATTTATGAAGAACCAATGCAACCAAGATTAGAAGGAAGGTAGAAAATTGGGAAAGAATTTTTACAATTAGTCTCTCTGATAAGGGCCTCATTTCTAAAACATATAGAGAATCAAGTCAAATTTATAAGAATACAAGTAATTCCCCAATTAATAAATGGTCAAAGGATATGAACAGGCAGTTCTCAGATGAAGAAATTAAAGCCATCTATAGTCACATGAAAAATGTACTCTATATCACTATTGATTAGAGAAATGCAAATCAAAACAACTCTGAGGTACCACATCATGCCTATCAGAATGGCCAATGTGACGAAACAGGAAAATGATAAATGTTGGAGAAGATGTGGGAAAATTGGAACACTAATGCATTGTTGGTGGAGTTGTGAAATGATCCAATTATTTTGGAAAGCATTTTGGAACTATGCCCAAAGGGCTATAAAAATGTGCATACCCTTTGACTCAGCAATAGCACTTCTAGGGCTATATCCCAAAGAGATCACACAAATGGGAAAAGGACCCACATGTACAAAAATATTTATAGCATCTCTTTTTCTGGTGGCAAAGTACTGGAAATTGAGAGGATGCCTATCAATTGGGGAATGGCTGAACAAGTTGTGGTATATGAATGTAATGTAATACTATTGTGCTATAAGAAATAATGAACAGGCTGACTTCGGAAAAACCTGGAAAGACTTATATGGTCTGATGCTGACTGAAGTGAGCAGAACCAAGAGAAAATTGTACACAATAACAACCACATTGTGCAATGAGTAATATTAATAAACTTAACCCTTCCCAGCAATACAAGGATCTAAGATATCTCCAAAGGCCTCGTGATGAAAAATGCTATCCACATCCAAAGAAAGAACTATGAAGTTTGAATGCAGATCGAAGCATACTATTTGCTATTTTTTTTTCTTCTGTTGAGTTTTGTTTTCTCTTTCTGGTGGTTCCTCCTATTGGTTCTAATTCTTTCTTGCAACATCACTAATATGAAAATATGTTTAATAGGAATGTATATATATAGCCTATATCAGATTGTGCGCTGTCTTGGGAGGGTGGTGGGGAGGAAGGGGGAGAAAAATTTTAAACTCAAAAGCATATGGAAGTGATTGTTCATAAATCAAAATAAACTAATTAAAAAAAAGAAAGACATGATGAACAGGCTGACTTCAGAAAAACCTGGAAAGACTTGTATAGTCGGATGCTGAGTGAAATAAGCAGAACCAGGAGAATGTTGTACATAGTCACATCCACACTGTGCAATGACTAATATTGATAGACTTAACCCTTCTCAGCAATACAAGGATCTAAGACATCTCCAAAGGCCTCATGATGGAAAATGCTATCCACATCCAAAGAAAGAACTATGGAGTTTGAATGCAGATCGAAGCATACCATTTGCTATTTTTTTCCTCTGTTGTGTTTTGTTTCCTCTTTTTGGTGGTTCCTCTTATTGGTTCTAATTCTTACCTACAACATCACTAATGTGAAAATATGTTTAATACAAATATATATGTATAGCCTATATCAGACTGTGCACCATCTTAGGGAGGGAGAGAAAAATTTAAAACTCAAAAGCTTATGGAAGTGATTGTTGATAATTCAAAATAAATTAATTAAAAATTTTTTTAAAAGTTTAAAAAAAAAGGCACAAATGGCCTCTTTAAACTTACAAGTGACAAATAGCTGGGAGAAATAGTGTATTGATGACAGGATCCAGAAAAGTTTCAACAACCTCAGAAATTGTATTGAATCTAATAACACTAAATAATCAATAAATACACTTACACTTGGATTAAAAGGAGAGCCTTTTCACCACAACATTATGGGAGCTTTATGAATTGACAATAATTTGTCTGGAAAAAATCTGGGGATTGAGTTTACTAAGCAAGTCCCATTTCAGTCAAAAGTGTGATATGGCATTCAAAAAGGTAACAAAATGTTAAGCTTGACAACAAAATACCAAGCATCCAGGACTTGTCAGAACATATAGGCATTATGCCTGGTGCTCAAGGCCCCATTTTGAAAGAATATGAGTGATCTGAAGAGGGTTCATACATATGGGACAAAGGTAGTGAGAGACCTCAAATTCCTGCCATATATGAATCAAGTGAAAGAACAAGGGATATTTAACTTGGAGAAAACTTTGATAGATCTAACAATTGTTTTCAGGTTGGTGAAGGACTGTTAGATGGAAGAAGGGTTAGACTTCTTGCAATTGGACCCAGGTAACAGAATTAGTAACAACAGTGTGAAAAATGATTTTTCTTACTAATCATTATCTTGGAAACTCAGAGCTTCCCCATTTCCCTTTCTTTCTAAGTTCAGTCCTTCTTCAAAAGGACATTAAAATGTAATCAAAATGGGTCTATTCCTGGTCATTATGTTGCATAGACAGGTCTGGGAGAATGTTGATTCCTTCCTATTGTGAAGACAGGTGAATATGGAAATTGATATCTCTTTGACCAGGATTGAGGGACCTGGGTCACATACTGAAAGACCTTCATTTTAATATAGCCCCCCCCCACAGTTTATTGGCATCCCTTGGGAACACCTACTCTTCAAAGGGCATATAATCCATACCCCCCAAAAAAAATCCCAATTTGAGTCAGTTCTGAACTGACCCCTTTAGGGGGGCCCAGTTTTGGACTAAACTCCCATGCAATGCAAATCAAGCAAGCTTGAGAGAAATTAAACCATGGACCCATGCACCCCAATTTCATTTGTCTCTTTCTTAGAGCTGATTCTATTTCAAATTGAGTTTCTGTGGGGTTTGACAATGGGTGGGGATTTCAAAGAGGCAAATTTAGGATTCAAGTAAGAAAACACTTTTTAATTATCTGTACTATTCAAAAGTGAAAGGTTGCCTTAAAAGTAATTGGGTTTTTCCTTACTAGGAGTCTTCAAGTAAAGTCTAAATGACCAATTGTTTATTATATATTATTATATATTACTCCACTTTCCACACTATATATGGTCCAGCCAAACGACACTTCTTGCCATTCCTTCTTCACAACTATCTATCTCCCATCTCTGTGCCCTAGCCCAAGGTGTCTCCAGGCCTGGAATGTTCCCCTCCTCACCTCAGACTCATTGAATCCCTTGTTTCTTAGTTCCCTTCAAAGCTGAGTTCAATTGCTACTTGGTTGTGGTGGATATGTTCTCATTTGCATGAGATGTGAAAGTTAATGGAAGAAGTATGAATGGATATGGAATTTGAGAGCTACCATAATGAGTCTGAGTCTTGGTAAATAAGTGGGAATGTAACTGAGTAGCTGTGATGCCTTTTGGTAGTGCCCTGAGTGGTATGAGATGAGAAGGATTGTGCACGGGAATAGAGATGTGACCTGGTTGCTTAAACTCACCCTCAGTATATACCTGTATGGAGTGAACAATGATGAAAGGCTAGAAAATCAGATTCCATTCTGCCCAATGCCTGTGAATCATGATCACCTAAGCTCTCTTGGTTTGTATTTCAGAAGGAGAACTTGAGGAGGTGGGCAAATGAGTGGTGGTGCTTTAGACAGTGTGGTGCATATCTCTTATTCTAGTTTGAGTCTATTAACTGATGTAATAATTACAAAATACTCAGCTCTTTTGGAATCTGGTGAAAGGGTCTTCGAGGACCTCCAAGGGTTTTAGAAATACATTTTATCTTTATGAAACCACATATCATCTCCAAGAATGGTTAAACTTGGTCACTTAAATAAGAAAAGCAAATACAAGCTATTTTAAAAAATAAAATCTCACAATTGCATGGCATAATTTCAGCTTAAATTATTCTTCTCAGGGAGTTGTTTTATGGAACATTCAGACCTACCAATAAGGACAGGGCTTTTAGGGTTATTTTAAAGGAAGTATATTACCACATGGGAATTAAGTTTTCTTTGATGTTAAATTCTTTTGAAGAAGATAGTTTTGAAGCAGAAGATATATTGCCAGAGGAACCAGAAAGAATGGGAAACCAGTACCACGACTTTGGCTGAGAGGATATCCCCTACTTTTTTGGGGGGTGGGGTACTTAATAGAGGTGGCTGGTTTATCACATCCAATACCTAATTATCCCTGTTCCTTAGGAGCTTTTCTTTAAACTATTGTTTAAAACATGTTAAGAGCAATTCTCCTATGTGTACAGTATTCCAAGACCACCAGGCATGCACTATTCTTTTCAGGTTCACCCTAAAGAAAGTAATCATTGTTAGTTTAATCTTCAAATATGAAGATTCAATTCAACAAATGTTTACAAAATGCCTATTTCATTTTTCATTGAGTTGTTTAAATGTATTTTTATGCTCATATCAATTGGATTTCTTTATATTTGTTTATACTCCTCTGTCCAAGACAATATGTAAAGAGATTTTTAAAAGGTACCTCATGTCTAAAACACTTACAAATGTCTAGAGCATACCTAAGTATTTTTGTTATCAAAACTCAAAATGGTTTACCCCTTGGAACTTACCATGTGAACTCTACTTAAAAGTATTCCAACATTGCTACACAGGATCATAGATTATAATGGGAAGGGGATGCAGAAAACATTAATTCCAACCCCTTCTTTTTCAGATGAAGAAAATGAGGCACAAAAATGTTCAAGAATTACCCAGGGTCACACAACTGAACCCAGCCTGAAACCAGATCTTAAGCTACCCTGGAAACTTGATGAGTTTTCTTTAGGTAATAAATCTCATTACAAATATACTGGTAGGTAAATAAAAATGTTGGGAAACTGAAGCACATACCCACTTTAGATGTCATAGGGCTGCTTTTAGGTAGGGGGACTAGCTGACCACCTACTGATATGATTTCATGCAATGCTGTTTGATGTTTGGAAGTCCACCATTAGAACTTCTTTCATATAACTTAATATTTCAACCTCAAAATGTCATTAATGCCAAGATCTGTTATCAGTTATTTATACTTTAATGGGAATGAAGACAATGGTGATTTTTGAATATGGAACAAGAGACTAGACAGCCAAGAAAGGGGAAGAGAATGTCATACAAGTTAGAGGAAAGGGTAGAGGCTTCATCTGCTTCAAAATTTTGCTTCAGGACAATTCTGGTTATCATAAATTATCTTTGAGCCTATTACTTCACTCACTCATTCATTTATTCAAAAAACATTTGCTGAGTCTTTTAATGTAATGTTGGATGTGTGGAAGGGTACGAAGATGAAAGACAAAGTTGGTTCATGCCTTCACGGTGCCTATGGTCTAGTGGGAGAGATAAGACATGCTTAAATAGCTATAATACAAATTAGAATGATTTAGTGACTAGGAAAGGATAACTACTATATTAGAAATTCAAAGAGTGGGGGAGCCACTTTTGGTTGATGGGGAGGGATTAAAGGAGGAGTGGGGTGAGAGAGGAAGACTTCATTGAGAGAGTAGCAATTAGACTGGCTCTTACAAAGGGTTAGGATCATGCCAGGTGGAGGTTGGGGAAAGGGATTCCAGGCAAAGGTAAAAATATGTAAGAATGTTCAATGGATAGGAATATAATACTTTGGCTGCACAATAGGATGGTAAAGAATAGTAGTGAGGGGTGGAGTCAAGATGGCTGAGTAAAAGCAGTGACTTGCTTGAGCTCTCCCCCAAACCCCTCCAAATACCTATAAAAAATGGCTCTAAACAAATTCTAAAGCAGCAGAACCCACAAAAAGACAGAGTGAAACAAATTTCCAGCCAAACACAGCCTGGATGGTTGATTGGAAAGGTATATTGTGCCGGGCTGGGAGGGGAGTGCAGTGCGGTGTGGGTGCGCAGGCTGCAGCAAACCTGGAGCAGGCCTCAGGGGGCTGAATTGCGGGCAGCTGTGGCGGAGTGGGAAAGTCTGTTTCTGGTGCTAAAAGAGAAGCTAGGTCTCAGCCCCATTCCCTGAGGGTGGTGGCTGCTTCCTGAACTTCTGGCCCACACACTGAGGAGGAATCAAGTGACTGCTCACAGTCACAGATTGCAGGGATCTCTCTGCTGGTTCAGGATCCTCTTGCTTTGCCCATGCTTGGATCTGGGTCACAGTTCTGGGTGGCGGTCCTAGGGCGAGGAGGAGCACTGGTGTGGTGGAGCTGGTAGTGGCTGTGGAGAGGAAACCCTCCTCACAGTTCCAAGACAGAAAAGAGTGCTCATAGACCAGAGCACAGGCCAGGAAAGGAGTAAACATCTCACCCTTGATCATAGCACCTTGGAAGAACTGAAAATTTACAGGTCCCTAGAAGTATCTCTGAAAACAGCTGCACAAAACCCCCAAAGCTTGGGACAGTCCATTCTCCACACTGCAAACAGACTCCTACCTTAACAAAGAGTTTATAACTCAAGTAATTGGCTGATATCATGAGCAAGCAGCGCAAAAAGAGTCAGACCATAAAATTGTTCTTTGGTGACAAAGAAGATCAAAACATGCAACCAGAACAAGACAATGAAGCCAAAGCTCCTACATCCAAAGCCTCCAAGAAAAATATGAATTGGTCCCAGGCCATGGAAGAGCTCAAAAAGGATTTTGAGAAGCAAGAAAGAGAATTAGAGGAAAATTTGAGAGTGATGCTAAAGGAGACCCAAAAAAGTACTGAAGAAAATAACACCTTAAAAAATAGCCTAACCCAAATGGCAAAAGAAGTCCAAAAAGCCAATGAGGAGAAGAATGCCCTACAAAGCAAAATTGGCCAAATGGAAAAGGAAGTCCAAAAGCTTACTGAAGAAAATACCTCCTTAAAAATTAGAATGGAGAAATTAGAAGCTAGTAACAGTTTGAGAAATCAAAGCACTGTAACACTAATCAAAAGGAATGAAAAAATAGAAGATGTGAAATATCTCATTGGAAAAACAACTGACCTGGAAAATAGATCCAGGAGAGAGAACTTAAAAATTATTGGACTATCTGAAAACCATGATTAAAAAAAGAACCTAGACATCATCTTTCAAGAAATTATCCAGGAAAACTGCCCTGATATTTTAGAACCAGAGGGCAAAATAGAAATCGAAAGAATCCATCAATCACCTCCTGAAAGAGATCCCCAAAGGAAAACTCCTAGGAATGTTGTAGCCAAATTCCAGAATTCCCAGGTCAAGGAGAAGATATTGCAAGCAGCCAGAAGGAAACAATTCAAGTATTGTGGAAACACAATCAGCATAACACAAGATTTAACAGATTCTACATTACGGTCGGAAAGACATGGAGTATGATATTCCGGAGGGCAAAGGTGATAGGATTACAACCAAGAACTACCTACCCAGCAAAACTGAGTATAATCCTTCAGGATAAAAAATGGTAATTCAATGAAATAGGAGACTTTCAAACATTCCTGTGGGAAAGACCAGAGCTGAATAGAAAATTTGACCTTCAAATACAAGACTGAAGTGAAACATGGAAGAGGTAAACAGGAAAGAGAAATCATAAGAGACTTATTAAAGTTGAACTGTTTACATTCCTGCAGGGAAAGATGATATTTGTAACTCATGAGTCCTTTATCAGTATTAGGGTAGTGGGAGGGAAAAATTATATGTATGTATAGATAGATAGATAGATAGAGGGCACAGGGTGAGTTAAAGATGAAGGGTGACATCTGGAAAATAAAATTAAGGGGTGAGAGAGGATTATACTGAGAGAAGAACAAAGGGAGTAGTAGAATGAGGTAAAATATCTCACATGAAACAGACAAGAAAAGGCTTTTACAGTGGAGGGGAAATCGGGGAAGGTGAGAGGGAATGAGTGAATCTTATTCTCATAGGATTTGGCTTAAGGAGGGAATAACATGCACAATGGGGTATGGAAATCTATCTTACCCTACAGGAAAATAAGGGGGGAAGGGAACAAGAGAGCAGGGGGATGATGGAGGGGAGGGCAGATTGGAGGAGGGGATAATCAAAAGCAAACACTTCTGAGGAGGGACAGGGTCAAAAGAGAATAGAATAAATGGGGTGTAGGATAGGATGAAGGGAAATATACTTAGTTTTTCACAAGACTATTATGGAAGTGTATTGCATGACTACACATCTATAACCTGTATCGAGATGCTTGCCTTTTCAATGAGGGTGGGTGGGGAGGGAGGAAGGGAGAAAATTTGTAACCCAAAGTTTTAAAAACACATGTTAAAAATAAAAAAAGTGAAAAAAAGAGTAGTAGTGAAAAATAACATCAGAGGAAAAAAGGTTGGAATCAGGTCATGATGAGATTGGCGATCTTCCATCTGAGGAAGGGAGAACATCCTTACCCTTCCTCTTGGTGCTGTTGTCCTGGCTTCTCCGCTGGATCTGAACTTACTTTGCAAGAAAGTGCTAGAACTGGCAATCTATGTGTTCCTGATTTGTGACATTCCGTACTCCTTGTTATAGTACAGACTATCCCTCATACCCAGAATGTTCTCCTTCTTCAGCTCCACATCTTGGAGCCCCTGATTTTTTTTGCAATTCAAGACTCAGCTTGAGGATCACCTGTTACAAAATATCTTCCCTGACTCTACTTGTTTTTCGCCTGCCCAAATACTTCATATTTATTTTGCATATATATTTTGCTTTTGCTTATCTGTGTGTGCCCCTCCAATAGAATACAAGCTCCTTGAGGGCACGGACTGTTTCAATTTTGTCTTTGCTTCTCACAGCCTAACACAGTGCCAAACACACACACACACACACACACACTCACACATGTATATATATATATATATATATACACATATATATGTTTCTGTGCATATATACATGCTCATGGAATGAGCATGCTCATGGAATTGAACTGAATGAAAACAGGTGGTAAATCTGTTTATAATGGAAGGTTACTGCTCCTTGATATTGTGTAGTCCCCAATACCCTCTTTCCAGGCTACATGGCAAGTTTCACTGGCTTGAAGTGCCATGTCAAAGATATGGGCAAGGGGGAGCTACGAGTTTTATTGTTGTTGTTGTTGTTGTTGTTGTTGTCATAGAAACCACTCTTAGGGTTGACTGCAACTATCTCATCCTTTCAGGGCCAAATAAAGTAGATAACTTGATTAAATGTGATGCCTTTTCTTCAAAAAGTGTTCACGAAGCTACCATTCATCCTCCCTTTATCCCTGTGAAACAAGTATGACCTCAGTCTTTTAAAAACAGGGGAAGTGAAGTATAGAGCAGGTAAGAAACTTTCCCAAGATTGCACACTTAGCTGGGTTTGGTCAAGCTTTTGCCAGGGTCTCCTCCAAGGCTATTGCTCCTTCCCCTAGATTATCAATGTCTCTTTATTGGTGAATATGTAACATTATTTCTCTCTCCAAACCAGGATAATTTTTGTCTGTAATTAATGTAATGGCTCTCTTCTGATGACTCAAAATCTTATAGTCTACAGTTCATCAGCATATATGCACAGAAGCCCCTTCCAAGCTCATTTTTACATATGTGAGCCAAAATCAAGAATTCAGGATGATACTAAACAAATGGAAGCTTTTACAATTTTTTTAAAGATTTCTAACCAGCATATGTTTGAAAACAGAATGCTTCTATTGGGCCATTTTCATCTCCAGGAGAGGTTTTATACATTCTGCAGGGTGGTGGAGATCGTATTTGATGAGCCCTGTCACTCAGGTAGATTCCATGAGGGTTGAATGTGGCTTTCTGGTTAAACCACACTTGGGTTTTCAACTCTTAGCATGCTACAAGACAATTAGAAATCAGGTGATTCACGAGAGCTCCTTGTGCCTTTTTGAAGGACAATTTGAAAAAAGGGCTGATTTCTGACTAATCAAAGTATTATCTCAGTTCAAATGCAAAAAGGTTTTTAGAATTATTTGTGCCTGTTATTTCTGACAAATGAACTCTCAGCATCCACCTACAACGACATGGCAGTAACCTTGCACCAATAAAACAAGAATTCTATTTCTCATAACAAGACAGAAGGTTGATTTTTAGTTTCTTTAAATAATACAAGAGTATCTTAAAAGAACACAGCAGTATGGACACAATATACACCCAGGGCCAAGATGATTATCGTCATGAAAATACATTATCACATCTGGTTTCACATAAAAATATACAAGAGTGCATATTCAGCAACTCATGTCTGGCCACATCCTGTCATCGGTGATGACATTTACAGGAAGTTATTCATTTCCTACATTTTCTGGGCTCTAATTGTTTCAGAAAAAAAAAAAGTAGTTTATTTCTGCATTCTATGCGTTGCTTAAAATGGAATCAAAATTGTAAGGTTAGTAAAAATCATGCAATCATTTTCACACTTGGGATTAAGAATGAAGTTGCTAAGAGGATAAATGGCTGCCAGAGAATTAAAGGTAAAGTGCGAGAGGTGGTTAAGCCTGGAGCTCCTGACAGGTGTTGCTACAAGACTGTTTAAAGCTCCTTCAATCTGTTCACTGTGTTTGGAGCCAAGTACAAAAATGTAGCTCTGGAAATAAGACAGGCATTGCTGTTTAGACAGCTCCTAACGAGGCAGGATTTGAAAAAGGCTAAATTCACTTGTTTTGGGATGAATGAACAAAGTAAACAGAAGTGGTGAGTCCAAGTAAAGCATGGCAGAAGAAGGGAGCTCAGCAAGGTGTTCCAACAGCAGGCGCATCTGGTCACCAAAGAATAAATGACCTAGAGTGGACCAGGAGCGATTGCCTTGGGAACAAGAAGTTGACTCAAGAGCGTTATTTTAACCACCTTTTTTTTTCCTTCCAAATGGAGAACTAAGGGAATCATTTTTTCTTTTAAAAATTTCTACATAATTAATTGGGTTTGAGATCTCTCATACCCCTCTCCTGATAGGCCCTTACCTATGTCTCCTCTCTGGTCAGACGGCTAAAAAAAAAATGAAAGAAAATCTGAATAAAAAGTAATCTGAATTGCCTACATAATTTTACACGCAGAAGAGGCAAATCACTTCTTGTCAAGGATGGTCTTTCCTGTTTCATCTTTGATTCGAACCCTGCCCGACATATACTTCGTTTCCTGATGGCCAGTGTTATATACAGTCTTGACGGTACCATCAGGGAATTCCCTCCTCTTGAATTGTGAAGTGTGGATCTCCTTCTGCCCATTACTGAATATAATGGTTTTATCTCCATTCCTAATGGGAGAAAATTAGTCTTATAAAATGCTTGGTATAGTAGCCAATACTAAAACTATACAGAAATAGGTGGGAGATATCACTGCTACATAGACCTGCTTTCCTCATACAGTATCTTAGGTGTTCTTAGGAGCTCACAGAATCATTTGGTGTTAAAAATTGTCACATCATCAAATTGAAAATGATCAATTCTTTCACTGCATATTTTAAAAAATTAACCATATTTATTATAGGTATTTAATTTATATAAATGGGGTAGCTAGATGGTACAGCGGATAGTGCTTAGCCTGGAGTCAGGAAGACTCATCTTCCTAAGTTCAAATCAGGCCTCAGGTACTTACTAACTGTGTGACCCTGGGCAAGTCACTTCACCCTATTTGCCTCAGTTTCCTCATCTGTAAAATAATCTAGAGAAAGAAATGGCAAACCACTCCAGTATCTTTGCCAAGAAAACCACAAATGGGGTCACAAAGAGTCAGACACAAAAACAAATTTAACAACAACAATACATTTATATTATTAATCATACTTATTAATCACATTTAATGAATTTAACCAAAACTGATCACAGATTTTCTCAGATATGCTTCAGGTAGGTAATGGTTTAAAATCTGGCTTTACTTTTCATTGAAGAAACTTTAAACATGGCAATCGACAATGAAATAAATGTTAGATAATATTTACTGAACACCCATTTTCTAAATGGGTGTTGAGTGACTCAGACAAGGTCCACAATAGCACACGAACAACAGAATAAAAGAAATCCTCCAGAATTCATGTTACTTTTTCTCTACCTTTGCTCTTAGCCAGGTAACAGGAACTGGCCTGTGACAGCCTTGTTTTGATCCCCTGCACAATGGATAGTCCTGGTTACACCCATGAAAAATGATACTTTCTTCACCTGAAATGCTCAGCCACTCTACCTTGTCCTCTTAGTTTTCCTGGCTTCCTTCAAATCTCAGTTCAAATCTCGTCTTCTATAGGAGACTTTTCCCCAGTCCCCTCACACCCCTTAGGGAGGCATTTTTACCTACTCCTATTGCTGTTCAGTCACTCAGTCATGTTCGACTCTTTGTGACCCCATGGACCAATTTGTCCAAGGTGTTTTCTTGGCAAGGATACCAGAGCAGCTTGCCACTTCCTTCTCCAGTATATGTCTCATCCTTAGCAATTTACATTCTGTCTCCCTCATTAGAATGTATGCCACTTGAAGGCAGGGACTGTTAATCTTTTTTTGTATCCCCACCATATACAGTGCCTGGTACATAGTAAGCACTTGATAAATGCTTTTTGAATGATTGCTAATTTGAATTTTCCACCAATACCTAAGGGAATAAAAAGAAAAAAGAGTAGAAGGAAAACAGAAAATGGTGCCTTAGATTTCCATAAACTCACAATGCTAACCTTTCTACTTTCACCAATGTGCCATCGGGGAACACTGTCTTCTCATGGGTGACACCGAGGTGTTTCACTGTCCCATCTGGAAACACAATCTCCTTAGTGCCGTTGGGATGGTGTTTTTCTACAGGAAGCAATTTTTTAAACAGTGTAAGTATATTAAATTGAGTCCATTTTTTCTTGAGCAATTTCATGAATTGTACTTTTTAGGACATTGTCAGGAACAGAGGGATTGATTTATAGTTTGACTGCCTCTAAGAAAAAGTTGAAGGGCATGTATCTTGAAAAGCACAAAATTTACCATTTTAAAAAATGCTTTAGAATTAAAGAGCATGCTTGTAGTATTGCAATGTAATTAGCCAGGAATTCCTGCATGAGACATATCCTAAATTTATACCCTTTTTTCTTTTTTTTTTTTGTAAATGTTCTTTTTTAAAATTTTGAGTTCCACGTTCTCTAATGTGATACCCATTATACATGTGAACTCATGTAAAACATAGTAAATTTATACTCTCGTGGAGTCACTCCAACTTAAAAATCTCTAATCAATTCCCAATGCCTATATGATGCAGCCCAAATTCTTAAATGTGGCTTTCAAATTCCTCCAAAATCCAGATCCAACCTATTTTTTTTTTGTTTTAGTCTCCAATCCCACCTTGCCTCTCCTTATCTCCACAGGCGACCTGCCAGTCCTGCCAAATGAAATACTTACCCACCCCAAATCACACCTCAAACTCTCCTGCATCATCAGAAGTCCACCTGAAGGATTATCCACTCCAACCCCCTTGTGTGACAAGTGAGGAAACTGAAGTCCCAAAAAGCTAAATGACTTCTTTCAAATGATACAGGTGGCAAAGCTCATATTCCACTTCCAGATCCAACATCTTTCCATAACACCAGACCTATTTCCTCTACTGATATTTTATACTCATCCGAAACGTCCTAACTTTTCTCCTGCTAAAATCTAATTTGTCCATTAAGTTCCAGTCCAATTCAACTGCTCTGTAAAACCCTCATTGCCTACCCTGGTCAGTTTTCTCTCTCAGCCCCTGTGCTACTTATAGGCAGTGTGGTTTGGGAGGATGAGCACTGCACCAGAAGTCAGGAGACTGGAGGTTAAATCCTATCTCTGCCACTAACTAGTTGTGTGAGGTTGAACAAGTCATAAGCAGCCAACTTTTGCCTGGGCCTTCCCAAACCATGAAGTTCCTTCACCCCAGCTATTTTCCAACCTGCCATTAGGCAGGTTGACACTACCCCCTCCACCTCTTGCTCTGTGAACTGTAATCAAATCAACACTAGTATTGGTTCTGGAAACAGCATGTCAATTGATTGCCGCTATCCACTTTGTTATCTCTCATGTCAAGAATTACTTAGGGCAAATGATCAGATTCAGTTTTATTTTTTTTTTTATTTTTTTAGGCAATTGCCCAGGGTCACACAGCTAGTAAGTGTCAAGAGTTTGGTCTGAGGTCAGATTTGAACTCAGGACCTCCTGACTTCAGGGCTGGTGCTCTATCTACTACGCCACCTAGCTGCCCCCTCAAATTTAGTTTTGAAGAAGGCTTGACAGAGATAAGCATAGGGAAGCAGCATAGTGCAAGGTAAATGACTGGATTTGGAGTTAGGCAATCTGTCTTTTACATCTTATGTGACAGAAGAGGCATCGCTTAATATCTCTGGATCCCATTTTTCTTATCTGCAAAATAAATTGGACTAGATATCCTCTGAGGTCTCTCTTGATTCTAAATCCATGTTTCTAATACCAACCTCAATCAGGAGAAGAAATAGAGGCAGTGTGACATAGTGGTAGAAGACTGGTCTTAGAGCTAAGACCTACATTCAAGGTTTTCCTTTGACGCGTAATGGAAATGTTGCCATGGTCAGATAATTTAATCTATTAGTGCCCCCTAGGTGATTCTCTAAGACTTTAAGTGAAAGACAAATGCTAATCTGTATTAGTATAGAGAGTTTACACACTGGGGATTCCCTGTATCCCTGCAGTTCCAGGTATAAGCATGCTTTTCCAACTCAGTCATTTTCCAAACTGCCTTTGAGCACGTATACCATTCCCTTTACCTCTTGCCCTGGGAATTATAATCAACTCAGCATTACCATTGCTTCAAAAAAGGCATGTCAACTGACTGCCCTGGTTTTCTATTCATCATCCCCGTGACTTTCCCTCCTAAAATTCGCCAAAGAACAGTAACACCACTTAAAATTCCTATGGAGTAATTTGGCGACAATTTTACAGCTGGATAAGCTAAGACTCAGACAGTTTAAAAGGTTCAGTGACAGAAAGAAAATCTAGGTCTATAAAGTACTTATCATTTTCAAGAGAACTGAATTAACGTTAATCAATCATCCTCCATGGCAGCTGTGAGCCAGGAAGTCTAATCCTTCATTTTCAGTGATTTGCTTAAGATCACTAAGAGGAGTCCTTTGCCTTGACTCTGATGGAGGCTGAAACGTTTCTCATGCCTTCTTCTGAGTTTGGCCCACCCCATATGTGACATACTGCCAGAGTTAAAAGTTGAATCAGGCACATAACCACATAGGCTGAAAGTTAAGGACAGGAAGGAGAAAGAAATGACAGGAAGGGCAGAAACAAAGAAAACAAGTTCATGGTTCTTGTTTTGAAGAAGACAATGAGAAAGGCTTCATTCCTCTACTGGATTTGCCAATGTCAGAAAAAAAAAAAAGTTTACATGCACATTATTTACAGTAAGGATGGCCTGAACAGCATATACAGTATAATGGCTAGAAAGGATTTAGCATAAAATCTAGAGCCACAGAGCTTTCTCTTACTGCTTTCTCTAGCAGTTACATGCAACAAGCAAGTCAACAGGTACAGAATGGTTCTTTTTTTGTAATAAATAAATAAACAGCATTCAAAAATTTAGAAATGCAGAGGGAGGAGTTAACAACAGGTTATGACTTCAGGTGGCTCAAACACAAAGAAACATGCTTAGGCCAAGAGCCACTGAGATTCACACAATGAATGTGACACACAAAGGGTTTCACTGTGTGAGTTTATCCAAGTCTTATACATTTTTTTAACTTCCAACATTTCAAGAATCTATGATTTTGTTGGCACAGACACTCCTTCCACCAACATAGATCATAACCTCATGATGGTCCTAGCTGGAATGTCTTGGCTGAAAACAAAAACAAAAACAAATCACTCAGAAGTAAACCTGTCCAAACCTATCTAGGCCGGTCTTAGACAACAGACATGCAGTCCATGGGTCACCAGCTGAAAATATTTTCGGTTTGGTGGGGCCTGCCAGAGTTTGGAACCCCCTAACAAAGGCTTCAAGACCCCGGAGGTCACCTCCATATCCTAGTGAGGCATCAGGATTTTCATGAAGAAGAAAAAGCACTTGTTTAAATCTAAGTTTTCTCACTTGAAGAATGGGATGACCAAAACCAATACACCTCAAAACTGTGAAGCATATGGCGAGCCCAAAATTCTGTCTCCAAGGTGTGATTGGGAAGGAAGAAGATGCATACTTGAGCAAATGTAACAGAATTTACACATTCAAATGAATGCTAACTTGAAGTTGGAATGGACCTGAGAGGTTATCCAGTCTTACTCAGGCTTAATCAGGAACTCTATAGGCCCTGGCAAGTATTTATCCAACCTGTACAGGTACTGGAGAGTTGGGTCTAGAGTTTGGAGCCTCCAACATCTCCACTACTAGCTGTGTAACCCTTGGCAAGTGACTCAACCTCTGTTTACTTCAGTTTCCTCATCTGTAAAATGGGAATAATGGTAGTATTTATCTCCTAGGGTTGTTTTGAGGATAAAATGAGATAATAGTAGACAGTATTTAAATGTTAACTATGATTTTGATTATGATTATGATTTTTACTTAAAGAAAATGAGAATTCAAGAAGCAGGATCTGCTCTTGTTTTCAGCAGTATTTTCCTCAGAAATAACTTGTCACATGCTCTTGGGACATCCTACGGCCCTAAATCAAGTTCTTCCTGCATTTCTATTCTCATTAAAAACTGACGCCTTCTGCTGCTGCTATTTGTCATTCCTTTATCCATGAAATAGAGATTAAAGTGACCTGTAGAACCACTCTCACAGTTGTTCTTAAAGATCCATTTCAATAACTTACGGAAAGTGCCTTAGGTACCTTAAAATGCCACATAAATGTCAGCCTTAATAATAATGGCAATTATTATTAGTGGCATTAAAGATTTTTTGTTTGTTCGTTTGTTTTAATACTAGGAACTGAATACCAAAGCAGCAAAGAAATGAAATCTCATGTTCACTCTAATTAGCTGCACTGCATAGTTTTTCTTTTTAATTGGTCAGTGTTTTAGCGCCAAAGTTACCATGAGGGAAAATGTATTTTTGTCATCAGATGTAGTGAGAGAATAGATCACCTCCCCACCAGCCACAATTGCCCCATAGAGTTCGTACTTTGGAAGTACCCATTTTCTCTGTAACACTGAAGTGTGGTCCAGGCAGAGGAAGTAAACACAATGGTAAACACATGATCCAGTGCTGACCTCACTCTGCATCCAGTGAGCTTTCCATGGACTCATTTAAACCAAGAAGAAATACATGACTTTTTCACTGTGGCCACTGTCTCTGGAACCAAGCAGATGCTTTCTTAAAAATTAAAAGTTAAGTGTAAGATTATGCCCTCATTAGATTCAATGTAATAAAGGAATAGCTACAAGGGGAACCCAATGAAGAAGACTTGAAATGTATTTTTTTCTATGAATGTGCTTTAAAAAAAATTCCTTAAATCAAATAGAGGTGCTAAACTACTGGCAGATGACCGACTGGTGATTATAATGAACTCTGGGCAAGTCACTGAAACCCTCTATGCCTAGGCGATTGGGTGGCACAGTAGATAGAGTGCTGGACCTGAAGTCAAGAAGACCTGAGGTACAACTCCACCTCAGACGTTAATTGTGCACCTTTGGAAAAGTCACTTGACGTCTGTTTGCCTCAGTTTCCTCAACTGTAAAATAGGGACAATAATAGCACCTACCTCCCAGGATTGCTGGGAGGATCAAATGAGATAATATCAGTAAAGTGCCTGGCACATAGTAGGCACTTAATAAATGCTTGCTCACTTCCCTTGTTCTTCTTTCCTTCCTTCTCCCTATGCTTCACTTTCCTCATCTGTAAAAATGAGGGGTTTGGACTCAATGGTCTCCAGTCCAGTTTCCAGTCCAGTCCAGTTCTAAATTTATGATTCTATGAAATGAATCAATGTATAGATGGGAGAGCTGTATGTTGGCATCGTTTAGAATGGTTGAGGGACTTAGTCAAGCCCAGTGGGGCTTATGTAAGACCAGTGAGATGGTTGGATATCAAGGATTCAAGTGAGTGGGTAGTTGAGAGAGAACATTCCAGCCAAACCCCCAAGAACAAATCCCTGGAGGATGGGACGATGGAGAAAAAGAACCCCAGCCTTGACCTTTGGGTTGGCCTCAGTCTCCTGTCTCCCATCTTTGAACTTCAAGGACCAAAGCATTTTGACTCTTCATACCTTCTAAACTTGAGCCTTATGCCCTGTACTTCATATGTACTAGTAGGAGAGAGTGCTAGAGTTTTGGAGTTTGGGGGGAGGGAATGTTTTGTACCAGTTGTTCTAACTATACCCACTTCAGTGAATACCCCTTTTTAAAAAGTAATTCTGCCAGGTGACTGATAACAAATAATAATCACAAGGTGGGAAACACACTGATGGGAGGGAGCTCATGAGTCTTTCTTAGAAAAACACATCCCCTAACCCCTTAGGGCTACTCCTAGAACTCTGAGGTGAAAAGTAGAAACCATGCTCTGGGGGTTGGCCACATGGCCAGTGCAAGTAGGGTTTGGAAGACTAAGTCCCAGGGCCTGTGCTACAGATGGCTTTGAATTTATAAGGGGTAAAGAAAGATGGCTTTAAAGGTCACTTCTGCAGATGTACAGTGAATTATATTATTTGCAAATGCTGGCAGCAAGCACCATTTCCTTGGTGTATTTTGCATATGATACCTCTAAATTGAGCCCATTGGTGAAGAGCCTATGTACCATGCCACATGAAAGCTGATGCCATGATAACACCATCTCCTCAAGTGCCTCTGCCACAACACTGTCATCTGTCTACCTCTGTGCATCCGAAGTAAAACAGAGAGCTGAGCAGTCATTTAAGAAATTTGAAGTCATTAGAATAACTGAGGACCTCAAACTTATTTTTTCGCTTAATTGTCTCAGTTGATAAAGGTCAAATCTATTTCCATCATTACAATTTTGTAGACCTGGCCTAGATACCTCTATTTCTGCTGTCCATATGCTCAGCCAGCCCTATCATGCCCACATGTACTATTCATATATTTTTTACCCTCTGCTGCTTTTTTTTTTTTTGCTAAATGACTATTTTTTCCCATTACAAGAAAACACACGGCAATTCCTCCCCCTTTCTATAAACATTCTATAAGGAATATTTTCAGGATAAGCCAACAGGAAAAAGAATCTAAGAAAAAATATATTAATAAAGTAACCTTGACCTCAAGGGTCAGTCTATCACTTACCAATCTGCTTATTAGGAAATTGTAGCACTTCCAGACCATCAGGATAAGTGGTGTGGGTTGTTTGAGCATCTGCATAATAATAAAGCTGAAAGTACAACACATGTGTTACAAGAAGGTTTTGAGAGTATTTGTTTTAATTCTGGGCTTCATCCATTCAAAGGGACAAATGCTTTCCCTGCAGGTTCCCATTATAATCTCCATGCAGGCAACCAGGTCTAAAGAGAGGAAACAGCATCCTATAATAAACTGGAAGTCCCAAGTCTTGAGTGATAGTCCTGGCTCCTCCTATAACTAGCTGTGTGACCATAAACAAGTTGCTGCAGCTTTCTCAATCTTGATCTCCTCATCTGTAAAATTTGAAGACAGGACTAGGTGCTGTCTCAGCCGGCATGATGGATAGAAAACTGGACGTGGAGTTCAGAAAGGGACAAGATTGAATGCTGCCTCAGATATTTACCAGATGTTTGACCCTGCTCAGGTGACTTAAGCTCTGCTGGCCTCAGTTTCCTTATCTGTAAGATGAATGGGTTGGTCTCAGTGGCTTCCAAGGTTCTTTCCAGCTCTCAATCCATGATCCTGGCACCTCTAAGTTTTGACCATCATTCCCTAGAGATGTGCATGATAGGAAAAGAAGCTCCAAACATGGCACTTGAGTGACCAATCCAGACCTTGCCAGTCAAGTTGATGAAGCTATAGAAGTTCATGGTTCCTGATTATGGTTCCTGGGCAACTCAAATGAAACTAGAACAAGGCAGAGCCTGACACTCTTTCAAAATGTGTCTGAACTTATGCACATCTTTCAGAACCAGGCTCCTCTTTTCTGAAGGAAAGCACCAAGAGATGGAGCGAGATTCCTAAGGCCAGAAACCATCAGGTTAGACCAGGGGTGGGGAACCTGAGGTCTTGAGGCCACATGTGGCCTTCTAGGTCCTTGGATGGGGCTCTTTAACTGAATCCAAGTTTTACAGAACAAATCCTTTTACTAAGGGGATTTGTTCTGTGAAGTTTGGATTCAGTCAAAGGGCTGCACTTGAGAACCCAAAAAGTCACATGTGGCCACGAGGCTGCAGGTTCCCCATCCCTGAGTCTAGTACAGTAAGAAATAAGAAGTACAAACACATAGCATCTCTTCCTGATTCAAAAATGAAATAAAAATTAAATCCAGTTCAACCAGCCTACAAACCTCATTGGGATAGGGAGAAATGATGATTCTTTTCCCTATTAAGTCATTGCCAACAGGATTCTAATTGCATTCTAATTAGACAACACCTGCACACGAATTGAAATGATCATTGTAGAGATACAAAGAGAATTTCTCATATTTGAATTTCTAATAAAGGTAGTTTATTTGATGATGATGATGATGAAATATGATGATTATATGATAAAAAGTGCTATAACATGTCAGAGAGAAGTCGTTAACACTAAATCTCACTGCAATGTCACTCATAGCCCCTTTTTTGGTCATTTCCATTTTTTTTCTCTGCTAGTGCTCATGAGTGACTTCAACTAATCACAAGATTTTTTCTTCAAAAATATACCAAATGAAGAGGATAGTATGAATTGATCACATTTAAAAGGGAAAAGACAACAAGGATGTAATCAGTCAACCATGGTAGTTTCAAACTGGTATGGGCAATGGACATTGTTAAATCTGAAAGGGAGCTTGGAGGTAATTTCATAGTCCAACCCCCTCATTTTAAGATGAAGCAGCTAAGGTAGAGAAAGAGGAAATGTCTTGTTCAAGATGCACAATAAACAAATAAATAAATAAGAGGGTGATTTTAAGCTCTCCTGAAATGAAATAGCGTTTTTGGCTTCATATCTCACTGGTCTTTCTTCCTAATACTTCCCTACATTTTCCGGTCCTGTGGCATGAATGAAAAACCAAAAAGCCAGAGCTTAGATTTCAGAAGCTATACAAGTAATCATAATAATTTAATGCTTCATGTTGACATCATGCTTTCCGTGATTATTTCATTTGGTCCTCATAATACCCTAGTAAGATAAGTAGTAAATGTAAGTTTTAATGGCTCTGTTATACAGAGAGGAAACTGGAACTCACAAAGATGACCTGCCCAAGATTGCAAAGGTAATGAGTGGCAAGGTCAGCATTTGCAACTAGGTCCTTTGACTCCAAATCTATTGCATACAACACAGTACATCTTCCCAAAGTCTTGCACCAGGTGAATCTTGCGTTAACCTTTAGCCCTCCCTGCTAGAAAAGGGAAGAGATCAGCCAATCAGCTGAAGGGTAGAACAAGTAGAAATGAAAAAAACCTGAGGGACTGGAAAACAGGGACATCCTTAGAAGAAAAAAGAAAAGCATATTCAAAAAGAGAGTTAGAAACCAAACTGAAGTTTGAGAAAAGAATTGGTCTATGTATTTGTTGTTGTTCAGTCATTTTCAGTCACATGCAACTCTCTGTGACCCCATTTGGGGTTTTCTTAGCAAATTTAATGGAGTGGTTTACCACTTCCTTCTTCAGTTCATTTTACAGATGAAGAAACTGAGGCAAACAGGGTTAAGTGACTTGCCAGGGTCACACAGCTAGTGTCTAAGGTTGAGTTTGAACTCATGAAGATGAGTCTTCCTGACTTCAGGCCTGACACTCTGTCTACAACGCTACCTAGCTAGACTATGTATAGAGTTTGTTTGTTTTTCCTCAAGTTTTGAAAAGATCATTAAAAAACAAAAACATTTACATACCACTCTCTGCTCAGGCATGAACTTCTGCAGGTCTCCATTTGGAAACGTCACAATAGTTGTTTTCTTATCAGCACTGATCTCCTTCTTGGTACCATTGGGGAAAGCGATTGTTTTCCGTCCATCTGAAAATTTCCATTCCACCTTTGTGGGGAAAAAAGAAAGCTGACACATGGAAACCAGTGCAGGAGGAGGCTTTTGCAACTTGACTCACCCATTAATTTATTCAACAAACATTTGCCAAGTACCTACTACATGCATAGTACTGTCAGAACTTAGTAGCTGTGTGATAGCAGCATGAATATGTAACACCAAGGACATACTCATTAAATGCATTAATTCAAAACATGTATCACTAAATGTGGCTGACACACAATGAGAAAAGGTCAGTATGTCTGACTAATTTTTTATGGGGGTTTTTTCCCCACAAGATATTTGTCCGTTCTGGTTTCTATGTAACCTAGAAAATGTGTGATCATTGAATTCTGGTGAACCAATTCAAGCCAAATCAACACTTATTAAGTACCCTACTCAATATTCAAGGCACTGTGCCAAGCATTGGAGATACAAAGACGAAAAACCTAGTTCCTTGCTTAAAGGTGCTTATATGCTATTGGAGGGGGGGGGTGTTACAACAAACAATTTGATGTGATACAAAGGAGAATATGGTAAGGACAAAGGAGAGATACAAGTAAAGTACTGCAAGAAAAACTGGGTGAAGAGAAAATTTCCTGATGGTGGAGATGAAGGATCAGGGGAAGCTTCATGGAGGAAGTGACTAAGCCTTGAAGGAAGAAGACTTCAAAAGAAAGAAATCGAGGAACAGCTAACAGTCCAATATGGTGAGAACATATATGATTGTTATATAGTGGAAAGTAGCACGAAATGAGGCAGGAAGAGCAGGCTGAAACCAGACAGTGAAAAATCTTAAATGGCAGATGGTGATTGTATCTTTCTATAACTATATTATACTTCATTTGTAATTATGTGTCTGTGTGTGTGCATATTGTTCATATAGAAGTACAGGCTGGAAGACCAGTTAAACATTTGATTGTTTTTATAGTTCAGGCAAGAGATAATAAAGAATTGAACTCAGGTGGTGCCAGGATGGGATGAAGCTGGTAATGCAGTGGATGGAATGTTGGGTCTGGAGTGAGGAAGACCTGAGTTCAAATCTGGCTTCAAACACTTACTAATTGTGTGACCCTTGGCAAGTCACTTAAAACTTCTGATTGTTTGCTTCAATTTCCTCAAATGTAAAATGGGACTCACAATAGCACCTACTTCCCAGGTTGAGAGGATCAACTGAGATAATATTTGTGAAGCACGTGGCACAGTGCCTGGCACAGAGCAGACACTATAAAAATGCTTATTTTCTCCTCCTTCCTTCCCTTTCCCATAGTATGATGGAGAGAAAATGATAAATTCAAGAGCTATTTAAAAGGAAGAATCAGTAGAACTTGGCAACTAATGGTTGTTTTGTCCTTCATTCTTGAAGAGGACCATGACATCAGGAAGGTGATGCCGTGACTTGCAAGTGAATCGGATTTAAGTATTTGGAAGTTTGGGGAAGGAGGGGCTAGAGAGGGAGAGTCAAAGATAACTGAAGTTTCAAACCTAGGTGACTAGGAAAATTGTACTACCATCAATAGAAAGGGAGAAGTTGGGAAGAGGCTAAGTTTTACAGGGAAAATAATAAGCTTAATTCTGGACCTATTGGCTTTAAGGTAAACATATGTGTCTACATACGTATGTGTTTTATATATATATATGTGTGTGTGTACATGTGTGCATACACACAGACATACTCATACATGCCAAGGACCCATGATGTCCTTGGTATGGGAACTCCCTCCTCTGATACAGATCTACATCTGGAACTTAATTGTCACCTCTGGCTCAGATAATTTAAATAATTGACCCAAGGTCACACAGGTAATAAATGTCAAAAATGGGATTTGAAACCAGGTCTTTCTAATTCCAAGTGTATCACTCTATTTATTATACAACACTGTCATATATAGATGTATAGATATGTATATATAAA
Source organism: Vombatus ursinus (assembly GCF_900497805.2). Lineage (NCBI taxonomy): Eukaryota > Metazoa > Chordata > Mammalia > Diprotodontia > Vombatidae > Vombatus > Vombatus ursinus. The sequence goes on from NW_020954701.1 coordinate 207,060, forward strand.
TATACACATATACTTATCCTCTCGACATGTGCGTGTATGTGTGTAGGTAGGTCCCACCAAATTACATGGTTTCAGGGACAAGCCCATTGTCTTATGATCAGCCAAACCAATTTGGAGAGATTCACCACGAGATTGGCCATAGGGTGATGAATTTCCTAGGCACAGAAACTCTTGTCAACCCTTTATTGTTATAGTGAGGTTGTGATTTTTGTGGCAGCAAAAGGAGTACCTACACTGATGACATCATGGGTCCTTGAAGTATTAAGGATGTGAACATGTACATATACATGTGTGTATATTTGTATATACAGGTGTGTGCATGTGTGTGTATATGTGTGTTTGTGAGTCATCTGAATTCATAGTGATGCCATGAGAGCAGATAAGGCTGCAAAGATAGAGAGTAGGGAGAGGGTGGAAGACAGAGCCCTGGGGATATCCTTGCCTCGTGGAAAGGAGAAAGAAGATGAGCCAGGGATAGATCTGGAAGAGAAATGATCAGATCAGAAGGAGGATACCAGGTAAAAGGAGTGTTGCATAAATAGAGTCAGGAAAGACAGAACCCGCAGTGTCAAATGTTTCAGCAAAATCATGGGGAAAAGGATTTAAACTTAGTTTGCTCATCTATAAAATTAGGGGGTTGGACTAGATAACCCTTCAAAGTCCCTTCCAGCTCTAAACCCTTTATCCAGTGACTGAAAAAGCTATTAGATTTGAAAATTAAAGAGTGACAGATAATCTTGGAGAAAGAAGCTTCACCAGAGTGGTGAGAAGAGGAGCCAGACAGCCGGGGATGGGAGGTGTTCATGCAGAAATAAAGGCCCTGAGTCAGTGTGGCCAGTGGGACTTACTGGAAAGAGCACTGAACATGGAGGCAGACAACCTGGTTTAGTAGTGAAAAGGAGGAAAAATCTTGAACAATAACACAAAGGAAAACAAGTTCAAAGGAAGGTTGCCTAAGAATATGAGAATCTATAGTAGGTGGTGAGGAAGGAGTGAAGGAAAAGAAGGGAGAGAAAAGTAGAGGGAAAGAGAAGAGGAGGAGAAAATGAGGGAAGGAGGGGAGAGAGAGAGGAGGGGAAGAGAGACAGAAGGACAGAGAGACAGAGACAGAGACAAAGAAAGACAAAGAAACAAAGAAAGAAACAAAGAAGGAAGGAAGGGAGGAAAGAAAGAAAGAGAGACAGACAGACAGACAGAAGACACATACACAGAGCGAGACAGAAAGAGAGACAGAGAGAGACAAAGAGAGATGGAGTGAGAGACAGAATAAGAATGAATGATGGAGGAAGGTCCTGGAGGAAACTGAGGCAATAGTATCAAGGGAAGAGATTAGAATTGGCAAGAAGGGTAGGATGCATTATGACAGAGATGGCTTTGGACGTGTGAAAGATAAAGTGGGAAGAAAGAATATGATAGAAAGTTGATCAAAGATTGATAGAATGATTCTACAATGTTTCAGGCCCCCAGAAGTACTTGTCAGCTTGAAAGTCAGAGGCAGGATTTGAACTCAGGTCTTCCTGATTACAATGTCAGCATTCTAGCAACTATACCATGTTACTTCACAAGGACACAAAATGACAATCAGAAAGGGGAATTTCAGGGTTCAGGATCTTAGAGCAGTTTCCAATTAAACCAGCGTTTAAGAGGTGATCAATAATTCTTGTAGGTCACTGAAGTAGAATCAAAATGGAAGTCACAGGAGAATGATGAACTGGAAAGTCAAGGTGTTGGAAGGTCCACCATCATATATTGCCCTGACCATCTTTTCTTTCTCTTTATGTATTTTTCTTTTGCTACTTTTGGTACTCTTTTTCTTTTTTTTGGTCCAAAGTTAAACTAATCACATTAAACAAATACAAGCATTGCTCTGGGCCTTCAACTGCAGTTAGGGTTATACTAGGAATTTACGCTGGACAATAGTCACAGAGTTTGACTTAGCAATCACAACAAATTCCCTATTGTAGGATTTTACTTAAGGGTATCTTTGCACATCAAGAAGAAATTTAGATAGAAAGAAAAGAATATTATAGTCACTAGAACTAATGCACAAGTTCAAGTCACTTCAAATTTTAGAAGTATAACAATAAGTCACACCAATATATTATTTTGAAGTCCAACAAAATATTTTCTCCATAACAGCTCTGCAGGGGTAGGTAATATGAAGTACTAGTATTCCTATTTTACATATGAGGAAACTGAGACTCGTGGAGGTTAGGTCCTTTGCCCAACCAAGGTCACACACATCATTAGTAGGACTCAGACTAGGGTCCACTCAGAGTTAATGCCAATTATGCTACACTGGCCCATAATGACCAACTCAGAGATGAGACATGTTCATGGTAATTAAATTCCACTGTATATCATGTGATTCCCTGAGTTTCAATTTAGCAATTTAGAAGTTAATTCTGGTAGAAACTGAGAAAATGTACAAGGAGTCAAAAAAATAAAAAAATAATAAAATAAAAATCTTACGAATTGCTCCAAAAGTCAGCCACCAGTCTTGGAACAAAACTTGCCCACTTGCACCACCTGCTGGCCAACCCAATGGTTTCACAAATGATCACCTTGGGATCCTGACCAATCCTCCTTTCTTCCTCCTCCCTTCTGTCCCCTCCCCAATAACCCAAACTGAATGCCAAATACATTAAGCAACATTTAGTTTAGTGCTGTTCTAGAGAAATTGTTTTTTAATTATCAGTATTCATCTCTGTCAAAGATGAACGGGCTCAACCAGTGTTGATTCTGAGCGGACGTTAATAACTTCTCCCTTATGGTACATGAGGGCCGCATAAAATAAGGGCAGTGACCCATTTCTCAGATTCTCTGAAACAAGTAAACAGCTTAATCTCTCTTCTACAGAATGATGGAGAAGTGGGGGCAGGGTTGAGGAGTAAAGGGAAATGATCTAGGAGATGTAAAGCAATGGGAAAGGGGGAGACCTACAGACAGTAAGTCATAGCAGGTAAGGAGAAGAGCAGGTGAGGTGACTCAGGGGAACTGGGGAGAGTGGGAGGAGTACGGATGGGAAATAGCATGGAAGCAGTGACCTAGAGAAAGATTTCTTAACCATTTTTATGTCCTTTTGGCAGTCTAGTGATGTCAAAAGACTCCCTTCTCAGAATAGTATTTTAAAGCATAAACTAAACTATGTAAGATTTTTAAAATTACATTGAATTGCAGTTATCAGAATATTTTTTTTAAATAAGTACATTGACCACACACAACCTAAGAACCTCTGTTTTATAGGGAAGCTTGGTACAGTGGAAAGACTAGTTTTGGAGTCAGAAGACCTGAGTGCCACTGCCACTTAGTATTTTGTGATCTTGGACAAGTCATTTATCCTTCATGAACCTCAGCTTCTTCTTCTATAAAATGAGAAGGGAGAGGAGGGCAGGATTTGTATTGAACCTCTAGGCTCCCTTCCAGTACTGGAGCTGTGCCATTGTAAGTTCGGACAAGAGGCTAAAGATCAAGAATATTGAAAGAATGAACACTGGGCTAGAGAATGTTAGCTACTACTTCCTCTCACAGGGCAGATGTGAAGAGGAAGAGTTTTAGACTCCAAACAGCTAGCTATAGAAATGTGAAAAATTATTATGCTAAGAGTGAGTTCCCTCACTGAAGTCACCAGTGCATATGGAGCAGTGTAGATACCCTGCTCCTGCTGTATGAACTGTCTGTCCCTTTGTTGGGAGAAAAAATGAGATGGGGGGGGAGGGAGAAGGAGAGGGAGGGAGAGAGAGAGAGACAGACAGAGAGAGAGAGAGAGAGAGAGAGAGAGAGAGAGAGAGAGAGAGAGATTCCAGCATCCAAGAGTATTAAATTGGACTTTATTTCAGGTACTGAAATCCTCTTCTAAATGATCAGTAGAGAATGTGGGTGATTGTGGTGGAGAGGGCAGAATTAGAACCAAGTAATGCAGATTAAGTAAATGCAGAAAGAAAAGAAAATTGTTTTCCTGTTGAAAAAAGGGACTGCCTGATTTTCTGGTAACAGAAAGGCGAGCAGGTAATGATGCTGGAACCTTTTTTCTGCTGGAAGACACTTGCTGGCTCTGAATTTCTGTCCTCATGACAACCTGAATGAAGTAGAATGACAACACATACACACATGCACGCACGCACGCACGCACGCACACACAAACAGATGAGGAATGGTGGTTCCAGTTTCCTACCTTGCCATCTGGGTGCTTTGTTTCTTTTTGTATTTCCTCTTCATTTTTCTTACTTTTCATAGACAGCAATAATTTTCTGGATGTTGCCAACTTGGAAGAATAACTCTATAAAACATTGCAGCCATTTGCTATAGGATGATGGAGCCTCGATGATAGTTACTATGATATAATACAGTCAACCTCCCATCACCTCTTAATATTTGACAAAAATGCTTCTCAACAGGCATAGAGAGTGATAACAGGCAAAAACCATCATAGGGTTTTTTTTGTTGTTTTTTAGGGAAGGGAGAGGAATTGAGTGGCAACTAATATTCATTTATTATTTCATTTATTATAGAGCATGAATACCCTGAGGAAGTATATTAGCGGTGCTTTGGATATGTTTTTTTTGTTTTAAAATAGCATTTTATTTTTCCAATTATATGTAAAGACAATTTTTAACACTCATTTTTACAAAATATTGAGTTCCAAATTTTTCTCCCTCCCTCCTACCCTTTCCTCTAAAGTATATGAAGTTGGGGGGGGGGAGGGCAGCTAGATGGAGCAGTGGATAGTGCGCCAGCACTGGAGTCAGGAGGGCCTGAGTTCAAATCCAACCTCACGCACTTACTAGCTGTGTGACCTTAGTCACTTAACCCTGATTGCCTCTCAAAAACAAAAAAATAAAGTATATGAAGGGCGGCCTCACGGCATCTGCAGGAGAGGAAATAACAGGTGAAATAATACATTGGGAGATGGTGCCGGCCCATAATTGGTAACCGATTTGGCACTCAAGACCATGTACTATGTTTCTAGTGTGCTGTAATCATTTAATTTCTTACATTTTTTGAGGCAAATCTACATAGTTGATGGGGATCTAGCCTTGAAGCTAGGATGATCTGAGTTTAAGGCCTGCCTCTGACACATGCTGGTGATGGAATCCTGAGCAAAGCCCTTAACCCCTCAATGCCCCAAACTACTCTCTGACAGTATTAAAGTTACAGGGAAGGGGCTGGCCTGCCTTGATAGAAGGAATTTTCTTATCTAGAGTATTCATTAGCAATGAAATCACAGGTCCCTACCCTAGTCCTCTGTGACTTTTTTTTTTTAAATCAAGACTTTTACTCTCTCGTTTATTCATTTCTTTTAGGTCTGAACTGGGGAGAATTCCACACCAGTTAACATACTCCACATTATAAAAGAAATGATCACCTGATGTTTAGGAATAGGTGTATAACCTGAGGAACAGCTAGGTGCCTCAGTGCATGGAGCACCAGGCCTGGAGTCAGAAAGACCTGAGTTCATGTCTGACCTCAGACACTTAGTAGCTGTGTGGCCCTGGGAAAGTCACCTAACCTTGTTAACCTCAGCTTCTTCATCTTTAAAACGAGCTAGAGAAGGAAATGGCAAATCACTCTAGTATCTTTGCCAAAAACAAAACAAAAAAAAAACAAACAACTGAAAAAATCCTATATCCTTCCAATATAGTACTTATATAACTTTCAGGTGTTATCTCTTAGCTGTTGTTGGTAATCTTTGAATAACTAGAAGAGAAACATATTAGAAAAATAGAGATGGGTAGAAAAATGATGTCCCAATATTCAAAAGGCAAAGGGAAGTGAATTTTATAAATTATACACAAACAACCTTCATGTTGATGTCTGTGAAATTTTAGAATATGTTATGAAACTGTTGGTTCCACATATTAATCATATCCTCTTAGAGTTGGAAGCTTGGAAATCACTTGATCAAAAGCCCTCTTTTTACTAATAATGAAACTAAGACCCAAAGGTAATAAGGGATTTGTCCAAAGTTACGCAGCTAGCGAAAGGCAGAACCAGGAGAAAGCCTCCCATCTCCTAACCCCAACCCAATCAATCAGTGAACAAGAATTCAGTTAAGTGCTAACTCTGTGGATCCATCTGTCTTCACCCACCACCCCACTTTTCTAAACATTTTTTCTTGTTTTATCACTTTATGTGATAAGGGAGAGACGGCTCAAGTTTTCTAAGAGGAAGATACTTCACTATAGTAGGAAGCAGTAGATGCCCTGTAGTAGGAAAGAAATAAATAAATGAAATCTTGAGGTGCCTGTTTGGAGAGACTTAGAAAGGGTATTGGGGTCCAAGAGGAAGCAACCTATTCTGTTCACAAAGAAAAGGAAATGCTGGACTCATTTCATTTCCTTCTGTGATAGGACTATTAGAGAGGCAGTGTGGCATAGTGAATAAAGGGCCAGCTTCAGCACCAGGAAGATGTGGGGTTAAAGTTCTGACTCTGACACATACTGGCTATGTGACCATGGGCAAGTCACTTAACCTCTAGATGCTCTAGGCAACTTTCCAAGACTACAGGTTGTAGAGAAGGTACCAACCTGCCTTGGCAGGGGGAGTTTCCTTACCAGGGAATTCCTCATTCTCATGGAATCACAAGTCCAATGCCTTCCCTTATCAGATGATAGATCAGGGGAAGCATTGTTTGTCAACGTAGTCCTTCTGAAAAGAAAAAAAAACCTACCCTTCTGAACAAAATGGAGAAAAGTAAAATCAGTTCCCTTGCACAATGAAAGGGATTCATAACTATGCAAATCGATGTTGACTGCTGGATTCCTATCCATCTGGGAGGAAGGGCCCTGCTGGCTTGCTGCAGGAAGCAGAGCTATCCAGCAGTTATTTTGATTTTGTTTTCTCTACTAAAGAAAACAGTCTTCAGAATGCTAAGTATAAATAAAAATGGTTCACAGGATCATAGATGCAGAACTAGAAGAGGCCTTATGGGCTACCCAGCTCAATCCCCTCACTTTACAGATGAGCAGCTGAGAGAGGTTAAGCAACTGCCCAGATTCGCATAGCTAGCAACTGTCTGAGGAGCTTTATGGACTCAGGTTTTCCTGACTCCAGTCCCAGCACTCTGGCCACTGAACCAGCTGAAAATCAGGATAACCAGGACTATAGTAAGAGAGGACTTTATCAACTATTATTAATCTATCAACCTATTATCATAATTAATCTATTATTAACCAGGCCTGGACAAACTACAGCCCAGAAAGGATTACTAAAACACTATGTCATTTTTTTAAAAAAGCGAACAAAATAGATACTTCAAGTCTGAAGATGAGCAAATGTTGTTCCAATTTAAAAAAACATTGAGCAGGATTCCAGAAATTATGGGCTAGTGAGCTTGACTTCAATTGCTGGCAAAATGCTAGAACATATTGGTAAAGGGATGATTTGGAAACAGAAGCAGTGATCACATAGAGCTTCATGAAGAACACAATTCTAGATTAACCTTATTCCTTTGTTTTGACAAAATTATCAGACTGGTATATCAGAGAAATGTCATAACTAAATGAACCTTATTTTAATAAACTATTTGACAACTTTGCCTCTAGTACTTTGGTGTAGGATATAGAAAGATGTTGGCTAGGTGATAATATAGCATATGTATGGATGGGTGAATTTGGAACAGGTTGAAGGACTGAAGCCGGAGCAGTAATAATGAGTCAGTGTTGGTTTGGAGAGAAATCTCCAGGGGAGTGTCTCAGAGATCTGCCCAGGACCCTGCTCTGTTCATCATTTTTATCAGTGGCTTTTATGAAAGCACAGATGGCATGATTATCAAATATGTAGATGGTACAAAGCCAAGAGAGAAAGCTGAACTATCAGATGACAGAGACAGGATTAAAAAATCGCAATATGCTATAATAATAGATGGAAGCTAATAAATGAAATTTAATAGGAATAAATGTCAAGTTCCATGCTTGGGCTCAAAAATACCTGCACAAATACAAGATGGGGGCAACATAGATCATTAACAGTTGGAGTAAAGATCTGAAGGTTTTATAGGATTGCCAACCCAGTATGAATGAAACATGAGATCTTGGGATGGGTTAATAAGAGCATCATATCCAGAATGAAAGAGTTGGTAATCCCACTGCATTCCATCCCAGTCAGACCACGTCTACAATACTCTGGATTCTAGGTACAACATGGTAGGAAAGACACCGACAAACTAGAGTGCACCCAGAGCAGGAACATCCAGAATTGCAAGAGGATTAGAACCTATGCTATATAAGGATAAGTTGGAGGAACTGTGAATATTTCTCCTGGAGAAGAGAAGACTTATTTGAAAAGTTATACAGTCAGTCGATGGAGATTAGAAGTAGAAGAAAGAGGTGGGAGTTGCAGAAAATCGAATTTTAGCTCCACATAAGGAAAATCTTCCTAATAGTTAGAGCTATTGAAAAATGGAAAGGGCTGCCTCAGGCATCAGTGGATTGCCTGTCCCTGGACATCTGTAAGGCATGGCCAGGTGACCACTTCTCATGGATGTTTTAGAGGGGATTCCCATTTGCGTACGGGTTAGACTCAGTCAACTCCAAAGTTCTTTCCCCAAGTCTATGAGTCTGTGACTCTAACCTTAATCCTGTCCTTCATAACATTTTTATTAATGACTTTAATAAATGTGTAGAAAGTATGTTTATTAAATTTGTAGGTGACATAAAGTTGGAGGGGTGTCAGAATCCATATCCAAAAGACCCCAATGGAATGGAATAATGGGCTGAATCTTAGAAAACAAAGAAACATGGAAAGCAAAGAAAGTCCTTTGCCTGGGTTCAAAAACTCAACAAGCAAAAGACAGGAGAGGGCCCAACTAAGTTGTCATGGGAGAAAAAAACCACAGTCTGCTTTTGGAGTTGTTTTTTTAGACTATAAACTCAATGTGGTACAACAGTGTGATATGGCTACCAAAAGTGTTAATGAAATTTCAGGATGTATTAACAGAAGCATGAAACAAGGGAAGAGATACAATCATTGTAAACTGTTCGACTGCAGCTAGACTATTGTTCTGGATACCAAACTACCTGAAAACTGGATCCAGCCACATCATGGTGATCAGGATTGTGAAGAGTCCCCAAACTATATAGTAGGAAAAACAACTGAAAAATCTGAAGATGTACCCATTGATCATTTCTCTATTCAGGATATTTTGGCTTTATTTTATTTTGTTTCACAACTGCATAAAACAGTATTATAAAAATTGTTGGCAAAAAAACCCTGTTTTTTTGTGGTTGACAGTACTTTCAGGATATATTCCCACTGCATGAGTGTATTAAATTTGATAGGGAAAGAGGCTAAACCTGTGATTTCAGTGGCATAGGGAAGTCCCAGATAAGGAACATCCCTCTACCAAGGCAGGTCAGTACCTTTTCTGTAAGTGATCATCTTAGCAAGGTGCCTAGAACATTGAGAGGTTAAGTCACTTGTCTGGGTCACATAGTCATAGGTGTCAGAGGCAAGACTTGACCCCAGGTCTTCCTAGATCTAAAGCCAGCTCTCTTTCACTATGCTATGCTGCTTTTCAAGTTTATTTGAATTTGAAGTTACTAAGCAGTGACAAGTATTCACAATGATATTTAATAGGTTGTTTCTAATAAAGCATGTGATTAATTAAAAAGAAAAGATCTGAGGATGGGAGGTATGACCAGCCTTCAAATATTTAAAAGGCCATCATACCGAAGAACAATTAGATTTAACCTATGTACTTTCAGAGCTCAGAGCTAGGTTTTAGTTATATAGAGACAGATTTCATTCAATATACAGAAATATTTTCTAATAATTATAGTCTTCCAGAAATTAAATGTGCAACCTCATGAAGTAACGGATTCACGATCCCAATAAGTGTGTGAGCAAATGCCAGCAACCGCTTGTCAGGTATGTGGTTGGCCAGTTTCCTTCACTGGATAGGGGACCGGACTGCATTATTTCTAAAGTTCCTTCCACCTCTCTGATTATGTGATATACAGCTTGAAATAAGTGGACCAATCTTGGGGTCTTGGAAATCCTTCTGTTACACAGATTTCATTGTCAAATTTGATCTAAAATCATAAATTGAAAGTTTCATTCGTAGTAACATACTTCTTGAGGGGAAAGGTAAAAAATATTTTAGAATTTTAATATATGTAAATAGTCTGTTTTTTCAACTCTTTCTTGATTGTCAAACAATTGAGAATTAGAAAATGACTAAGTTTATCTATTCCTGGAACATCTGACTGAGCCCAAAAGGTAATGGGGACATTTACCCAGTGGCCTATCGGTTAACTTGATTGTTTTGTTTTTTAGTTCTCCAAAGGATATGTAAAGGGTGGCATTCACCTCTCACCCCTAGAAAATCTACTGATCTTGGAAACATTTATTTAGAGCTTAAATCTTAGAGGTGTTCTAGCCCAAGAGCAAACCTCTGCATTGACATGATATGACTGTGCCTGCCTAGATTTATGGAGTGAGCCTGACCTTGCCTACCTGAGTGTTTTTATTCTGATGAAAGGCAGATGACCTGTGATCATCATTCCAAACCCGAAGGAAGAGTGTATCTTCATAATTCCCAGAGGTCAGTGGAGACCTGTCTAGAAGGGAAATAAGTTTGATTACAAAAGGACAGTGAGATTGTCCCACACGATATCACAATCACAAAGTTATAACAAAGTCCTTTTAAAAAAAAATGCTGGCTACCAAGGAGAGGGAGTATTTTCCCTAAGATGATCATGATAAATAATAAATATGGTCAAGATGACCATATACATGGGATAGATATGCCCCCCCAAAACAAAAATAAAACACATTTTAGGGAGTTACTCAAACGGGACAGAAAGCATCCTTCTGACAGCTCTTACCATTTTCATAAGCTGCCAAGCTTTCATTATACATGACAAGTGGGGAAATCGGCACTGGTGATTTTCTTGAACTTGCTTTTTGCAGATTTCTTGGAAATCGATGGATGACCTGAAGGTGCAGCAATACCCAGTGAACTAGAAACTATTATGAGGAGGACAGCTTTAAAAGTTACACATTGAATTTATAACATCCTTAACATAAGGAGATTTTAAAGCAATGGATTTCATATACAATCCACTTTTCTGTTCCAATCTTGTAAATGGAAATGCTTTTTTTACTTGGTGTTTGTTAACTTTAGAATAAAAATTTATTTTAATTTGAAAAGAACTTGATAATATTGTTTACTCTATGAGATATAGATATGTGTCAGGCTTAAGGTACCAATAGATAGACTTCTTTTAAAAATGACATTCACCAGTCAGTTAGTCAACTGACATTTCTGAAGCACCTACTATGTACCAGACACCATGGGGATATAAAATTATTGTTTTTTAATTCACCAGAAAGCTATTAGTCATTTATTGTTATAGTAATCCATAGTAACTCATGAGTTACCATGACACAGAGCCTATACCAGGGGTGGGGAACCTGGGGCCTTGGGGGTTGCCTTTTGACTGAGTCCAAGTTTCACAGAACAAATCCTTTTATTGAGGAGATTTGTTCTGTGAAGTTTGGATTCAGTCAAAGGGCTGCCCTTGAGGACCTAGAGGGCCACATGTGGCCTTGAGGCCTAGGCCACAGGTTCCCCATCCTTGGCACACTGTAATCAGTATTGTGATAGGTGCCATGGGGATAACATGGAAATGTGGCAATAATTAAAATATAAAAATGATATATTTTAAATATTTGTCCTAAGAGCTCAAGTAGAGATGGATCAATAAATCAATAGGCATTTATTAAATGTTTATTGTGTAGCAGGCACTGTGGTAAGTGCGGGATATCCAAAGAGAAACATGGAATAGTCACTGTCCTTGAGAAGTTTGCATGCCATTAAGGAAAACATGTACATAAGTAAATGCATATAAAATATATGCAAATTAAATACAAAGTATTTTGGAGGAGAAGGAGGAGGGGAAGCAGCTGAAAGATCAAGAAAAGCCTCATGTAGGAGATGGTACTTGAGCTAAGCTTTGAGGGGAGCTAGGTAATATAAGCAGTGTTCATGAGAAGAGAGTCTGTTCCAGGCATGGCAGGGAATCTGCACAAAGGTAAAGAGATGGTAGATTAAATATACAAGGAACCAAGGAGGCCAATTTGGTTGGACCATGGGTGGGTGGGTGGGGGTACAGTTACTATGTGCAGTTACTATACAGTTACTATGACTGGAAAGGGGAAATGGGGTCAGGCTGTGAAGGGCTTTAAATGCTGGAGGAGTTTATATTTAATCCTAGAGGTAATAGGGAGCCATAGAAGTTGATTGAGTGTGAGGGTGAGGGGAGTGTCATAGAGTAAAATCTGCACTTTAGGAAAATCTCTATTGTGGCTGTATAGAGGATGAACAGGAGTAATAATAATAATAATAATGAAGCACTTCAAGGTTTGAAAAACACTCTGCAAGTGTTATCTCATTTTTTCCTCACAACAACCTTGGAAGGCAGGTTATATTGTTATTCTTGCTTTGTAGTGTGTCTTAGGCTGAATTTGAACTCAGTTCTTCCTGCCTTCAGTTTCAGTGCTAGACAATGGGAGACCAATTAGGAGACTCTTACAATAACCCAGGCTGATGAGAGGTTGGAGAAGAGAAAAGAAGAGGACCCAATACAGAGCTTTGGGGTATGCCCCAAATTAGGGGGCAGGTCAGGGATCAGCAAAGGAGACGGAGAAAGAGCAAAGATAAGGGAAGATCCAAGAGGAAAGGGTATTCAACAGTGGTAAATGCTGTAGAGAAGTCAAGAAGAATCAGGAGTAGAAACAGGTGACTGGGCAACCAGGAGGTCATTGGTAATCCGTGAGCTAATGCATATTTCTGAGTGTCTACTCTGTAATCAGCACTGTGCTAGGTGCTGAGGTGGGGGTCGGGGGAGGTGGACAATGTGAAAATGCAGTAATACTTTTTTTTTAGTGAATGAATGAGAGTTGACCAAAACAGAGCACATTAAAACAAGAAATGAAAAATGTCACACATAATTAGTTCATTGTTTAGCTCTTAAAAGTTAGATCGAAACTAAAATTGAACCATAGATGGGAACATAGAAAATGGATTGTTTTGAGTAAACCGTGATACTTCTCCAAAACAGTAAACTAATAGTGATCTTGTTACCTCAGTACAATTTTTGTTCAATATGAAACTTAAAATGTTACTGGAATAGTCTATGATTCTAAGTGCCTGTTTTTTGTTTTTGTTTTTGTTCTTGTTTGTTTTTTGTTTGTTTGTTTGTTTGTTTTTACCATTTCTGGATCAGATGGTGGGATTCTTCGTTCTAGGTCAGATCTCTTTCCAATAGGTGGAGGACTTCTGACTCGAAGGCTTCTGGAAATAGATTTTTCTCTCTGTTCTCTTGATGTTGCTTTCTTAGATTCCATTCTTTCTATTTTGTTGCTTTCTGGCTAAAAACAAATAATCATGGATTTTTATATTAACAATAACCGTGTATGTCTTCCTCCTCCCCTCATAACATTGGTAAGTGAATTATGCTAGTGACCGTGACAACTAGAATAATACAATTCTTTCTTTGGACCCCTGGCCCCAATGTAAATCTTCTTTTCTCTAAAACTGAAAAAAACAACAACAACCCAGTATCATCTTTGAAATTAGGGATCCTGATAACTACTTTGAGGAAAAGTTCACTATTCAGTCAATAAGCATTTATCAAGTGCTTATTATGTGCCAGGCACTGTGTTTAAGCCCTAGGGATACAAAGAAAAGCAAAAAAACAGTCCTTATCTTCAAGGAGCTCATAATCTAATTAGGGGAGACAACATGTAAATAACTGGAGTCATAGAAGATATATAGTGAAGCAGGATTTGATTCTAAGTCTTCCTGATTCCATGTCCTGGCCTCTAAAAGAGTCCTAGGTTCAAATCCTGCCTCTGACAGAACTGAAAAATTTAACTTCTCAGTAGGCCATGCAACTTTTTGAGACTACAAGTTACATATCATGTGCCCATCTGCAATGGTGGATAGAGTCCCCTCATTGAGAATTCCCCATAACTATGAAATTACAGGTCTGGTCCAGAAAAAAAAATACATTCCAATGATAATCTACTTTTTAACCCAAATCTTTAGAGAGGGTGAGTCAATACTAATTAAATATCATGGTTTGGGGGATTTTTCTGGTTTTTTTGTATATTTGGGTGATTTGGTTGGGTGGGGGTAGGTATTTATGTGAGTGTGTTTTAAAAGAGTATCGCTTCAGTAAAGAGTTAAGGAGGGATGTTTAGCGGTCACACAGAAGAAGTGACAGACTAAAAAAAATCTACAAACAAAAAAAAATGCATGTCATGTATTTGTCACATGAATTTCCTTTCCAAGAGCATAAACATTAGTAATCACCTCTAGAGAAGTACATTTTTCAGATGATAATCTCTGGCCTACGCAACTCTTTGGACTAGAGTGCATTGGTGTTCCCTCATTCTTTGACAGGCTTGAAGATCCTTTAAGAATTGGTTCTGATGCCTAAAGAATGGTTAATCAAAAACAAAATGTCAAGGGAAAGATTTCAGATGGTTACAAGCACAGTAACAGAGGTAAATTCCGTTTTTTCATTTATGTGGCTGTGATTAGAATTTTCCATGTAAAATGCAAAGCATTCCCTTACCACCACCCCACCCCATCCCACCACCTCTCCTTTTTTTAATCTATACTTAACAAGATATATGAGAGCAGATTCCTCTAGAGGTTAAGCCCGTTTGGAAATTGCATGAATTAACTCTTTTAGACCACAAAAGGTCACTTGTGTTTGCTATACTGACTGTATACTTGTTATATAATTGACTTAGTAGGACAGCCAATCCTAGAAATAATGGCCATATCTTTTTCATCCTCTTTTAGTATATTCTTATTTGAATATACACCACTATCCATGGAGATACATAATGGCTAAAGTATTTTAGGAGAATAGTTTACTTAAAACCATGAATGATTACTGTCCCACATTAAAATGACATCCTACTGCCAATTTGATTTATAACAAAATAGTTTATATTTAACTTACATGTGGCCTTTCCATAGATTATGTCAAATAACAAATGGAAAGGGTGTAAGCCAGTAGAGAGATTATGCTTTTTGACAAGAGGCTCCTTGGGAGACCCTAACCTTGACACTTCTGTGTATAACATGGAGTTGATTTGAATAAGGTGAGTTCTCTTGCTATGTTTTAAAGGTGTCCCTGACAGGATAAGAGGGAGGAGATGCCATAGGCACTGAGGGAAAAAAGTCATCCCCTTGATGAATAATGCTTATTTATTATGAATAACAAAAATGTGTCCTTAGGTACCAGAGATTCTGATTTCTTTCTTGCAGAATGTAAAGCCAGTGATTTCTTGGCGATTTCCAGCCACTGATGTTCCGAAGTTCGAAGTTCATCTTGGAGCTCCAGGTTCTGTTTCATTAGGAATTCTATCTGGTTCTGGAGTTTGATATGAGCCATGGACCACCGGGATTCATTTATCTTGAACTGCTCTTGTAGCCTATTGATTTGTTTCTTTAAGATCTGTTTGTTATTCAGGGAAGAAACAGCAAATCACCTTTCTGCCATCCCAGGCACTGCATGCCACAGCCTGGCATAGCTGAAGGATGAGTGTACTAGGAACCGTGAGACCCAGGTTCAATTCCTGGTGTGCCGTTTGACCTTGAAGGGGGAAGTAATCCCTCTGATTTCACATTTATTTAATGATGGAGCAGAAATAATGTCCCTTTTGGCTCTGATACTACATGCTTCTTAGTGCCTTATTTTTAAGGTCCCTTTCTAAAGGAGGAAGAAAGAAGATGTTGACTTTGGCATGCAGTGAAATGAATTTAGTGTGTAAGCAGCACACTAAATACACTTATGGAGCATTTAAATTTCTACTGTGGTATATTTCTTACAGTTGCCTGAGATTAAAATAGCCAGTTGACACTAACAAGCTTTGTTATGGGGAGAGTCAAAGAGCCTATTATAGGAAAAAATCATTAATTATCCTGATGTCCCAATGCTTCCATCTGGTCACCAGACATAGATCAAAGATGTCAGGGGCATTAATTTGGTTTTGTGATCTCTAAATCATTATCCTCATACTCAAAACAAAATAAAATAAGAAGTGGATATTCAAGTGACCAAGTGACATACAGACCCCAGAAGTCTAGGAAATGATAAAAATGGACCTGTCAAAGCAAAACATAATGTGCTTAAATGTGAGGATGGTACTAGGAATCATACGTGTATCTTTGTCTGGAGACTTCTCTGAGACATTTCCATCCTGATGAGGCTGTGGGGGAAAAGCAGGAGTGAGATATATGTACACTGATTGAATGTTTTACTCCCTCACCCATTCCCCTATAGTTAATAGTAGTATGTGAAAGACTCAGGCTTCAGAAATCAAGCCTATCCATCACCAATCAAATTCACCTATTGGTGAATAGACACCAAGTAGTGAGCAGAAAGACAGAGAGACCAGTCTTAAAAGCAGGAGGTGTCAGACAGATAAGTTTCCTCCTTTGTCTGTCATGGTGAGTGTAAGGACTCTGGGTTGATTCATGGTAGAATGCTGGGGTTGCTCCAGGTCAGGAAGAGTTGATCAATAAGCCATATTTCAGAAGCAGCTCAGAGAGCTTCTTGCCTGACTATATCAGCTGAGTTCACTCCTTTTTCCCATGCTCAACTGGTATTGGAATGATGAAAAGCTAGAAAATAAGTCAGCAATGATAGTGATGAAATATAGAGAATGGGGAAATGAAAAGATAAAAAGAAAGCTAAGTGTTACAAAGTACAACTCATATCTGTTCAAAATTTTAACAAAATAAAATGACTGAAAAGGTTCATGTTTATATCTATTCAATCTGTTGTACCACTCTAAGCATTCCAGATACAGTAAATTGAAGTAAGAGCTAACTCAAGAACTTATCCATCATCGTATCAAGGGAGTAAATAAATTAAACATTGAAATCCAGTGTTGAAGTGTCACAAAGGTATTTTCCAATATGATAAATACTGGAGAAAGCAAAGATGGAGTCAGACTTAATTCAGGAGAATCTTGGTAATAATATACAATGACACAAAGCAAAAAAAAAAAAAAGAAAGAAAGAAAGAAATTGTGCCAATACTGTGCGTGGGTGGTAAGTGAAGGTTGTAATAGAGATAATTTTGTTTGTTGCTCTTCCCCATACATCATGGAGCTCAACTCACCAACCTCTCCTTTGTATCATCATCCTTTTTAGAGATTCCAGAGGTCTTTGTCCATTTTTCCAGGTTTGCCTTTGTAAGCTGTGCTCGGGAATCTTCTTCTTTGTAATGTTCATCTGAAAAGCTCACCTCTTTGACCTTTTCTGCCTTGAAGTGATTTATGTGTGCTCTAGTCAAGAGGAAAGTTCAGGATCACACACATCACAGGTTTATTTGCCTCATGATACATATCTATATCTATGTCTATATCTATAGCCATGCCCATATGAATATGTCTATCCATATACCTTATGATTATAAGAAGACCCTGAATAACCAAGGACAAAGTTCTCTACTCTCTCTAACCATCATTATGCAAGGAAAGATGGACAAGTTCTCAAGTTACCTGTCGTCTAAAATTACTTTATTTGGAAACCACTGAATGGAAAATAAATGGAATAGGTCCACATATGCCATCATCTCATTTTCAACAGATCCTGAGTATTTCAATAATCCAGAAAATTGTTGTAGTAAAAAATCACCAGGGTGCAATAGAGTGAAGAGACTGCTAGATTTGGAGTCATCCTAGACCTGAGTTCAAACACAGTGCTTGACACTAAACTGCATATTCTTCAGTAAATCACTTGACCTCTCAAAGAAATTTCCCCTCGTCTATAAAATGAAAATAATAATGTAGTAACTGTCTCAGAGTATTATCATAAGACACCAACAATGTATGTAAAGCACTTCGCAAAAGTTAAAGCATTGTATTGCTGTATCTATGGTTCTTCTGACATCGTTGAACTGTTCCTTTTTCTTTCTTTTCTAAAGTTTTTAAAGAATTTATAGCCTATTGTCTAATCAGCATGATTAAAAAAGATCTTAAGGTTCTTTTTTTAATATAAAAGTTCCCTAGAGTTAATCAATTAACACTGAATTAAATGGCTCTTGTAAACACTAACTCAGAAAATTACAGAATCTTAGAGCTTGAAGGGACACCATGAAATCATCTGATCCATTTTGCAGATGAGGAAACTGAGACCTTGAAGTAATTATGACTTGCTGAAGGTTACATGGTTATCAGTTATCAGAAAAGAATATCAGGTCTCCTTCTTCTTTGTCCAATGTTATTACTCACTAAATTTCCTCTGACTGGCCTTTTCCACTTACTGACTCAACCTCACTCCAAGGACAAAATTTCACTTTTAAATGCCACTCCATCAAACTAACAGGGAAAGTGGCAACCTTTGAGGGCACATGTTATTAGGCTGGATGGTAAGAAAGATGCATCTGAATGGACTCCAAATATATCACCGAACAGCTTGAAAGGAAGACTGAAACAACTCTGAAAATCTGAATGGCATTTTCTTGCTGTTATTTTGTTGGCCATGTACAAAAGTGTTCTTACCTAAGAATATTTTAATTCATTCCCAGACAGATTTTCAAGACTCAGAAAGAAATCAGCCTTTCAGAGGAATACCAGTCTATGCAATGCTAGGCACATTTCTGTCAATCTACAGAAATATGAGGACACAAAAAATGCTGTTGAAAATAATCTCATTTTTTGGTTGGGTGACATTTCTAAACCAGATAAACTGAGAAACTATTACAAGTTTCCATCCCAATACTGCCACCCAGTGGTCACAACTACCGGAGGCTCAAGGCAAGTCAAGGACAGGGGAGCTGCAGTAGAGAAACCTGAATTCATCGGTAATAACTCTCATGATTCAGATTTCCTGATATTGTTTAATCAAAGAGAGGATATTATTCATTTATTCTTAAGCCTAATTTTTAATAAGCTTTTAAAAAACAGATCTGTGATTTCTTCAGTTTTAAGAGCTCCCAAGGAGGAACTTCTTGCACCCATAAAGATCTGTGCCTTCTTGGGCAACTTGTCATTTTATAGTTACCTGGGCCACTGAGAAGACTTGCCTAGTGCCTGAAAGCCAATCTGTGTCAGAACTGGGATTGAACCCAGTTCTTTCTCCTCTGAGGCCAAATCTTTATCCGGTACAACATGTTGCTTATCCTCAAGAAAGCGATTTGTAATGAACTTTGAATTATGTATATTAATAAGAAATCATAAATGAACTGATGGATTAACAAGCTAATTAGAAGAAATTCTAAAGAGAGAATTTTTAGTATGAAATAATCAAATAGATCTAAACATATTAAAGTCTTATTTTATGATTCTATAATTGTCTTTGCTTTAGTTACATCAGTTTCCTTCAGAATAAACCTAAACCCCTCACTCCTCACGACTCTATTTGCCTTTTCCCAATCCCTTTTTCTAATACACTGATTATGCTCACTCTCTCTCTGTGTGTCCCCAAGAATCACCAGGGTAGTGTTTCCTATACTTGTACTAACATTTCTGGCATTTTCTTCACAGCCCGTCTTGTCACTATCTCTTCAAACAGTTTCTTCCAGCTTCCTGAGTGCCTGGTCCTATCAGAGGAGGTTGGACAGACAATCTCTAAGGTCCCTTCCAGCTTTAACATTCTGTAATTGAGTAAAGGGAGCCAAGTTCTAGAGCCAAGTTCTAAATCGACTCTTTGTCTTAAAGGGCCACACCCCTCCCCTTTCTTTACCTCCTTTAGAGAAATTACAAAATAGTAAGCCTCTCAAATGGAAATCCTTAAAGATGTTCGAAAAGATGCAATTTGATTATTTTGTAAGATCACGGTAAACCACCTTACAGAAAGATAAAGCAGAATCAATTGTATGTAGCTGCCTACACTGGCAATAGAGAAAAAGGAGAGTGTAGACCCACAAACAAGAAATGGGTTTATATTAAATGTAAAATAAATAGTTTGCTTTTACAGTATAACTCAGTTCTCCTAATACCTAGGTCACAGCTGCCCTTGCTGACTAGGGAGGGCAAGTAAACTAATTGTGACATAGCTGACCATAATCAGTGAAGATCCAATCAGAATCCTTCTTGGAGATTAGGCAACCAGGCTATATGGAAGATCTGAGGACCAGAGTCCACCATCCGATCCCAACTCTCAGAAAATGGAGCCTGGACTACAGATACCATGCATGGCTACTAGGAAGGAGGTGGCAATCTATTTTCCTATGACTAGCACATTCGCTCCTCCTCTCAGAATCTGGAATTCAGAGTCAAAGGCTGCCTAGGTGAAAACTCCCTTCTCTTTCAAGCGCCACCCATCTCCATGTTTCCACTCCACCTAGCCCTACTACTCCCATTTGCCAGTGCATTTCCCTTTTACTGTACTCTTTGGAATTCTGTCCTATTGTTAACCAACAGTCCTTCATATTAGAACTCTCATACTCCTTCCATCTTCCTGAACCCAGGGAAACATGCCTCACCCCAGAAGATACTGCATCCTTGACTGTTCTCTCTAGTATTGTATACATCTCTCATACTTGTCATCATGTTTGTTTAGGAGGAGGAGGAGGAGGAGGAGGAGGAGGAGGAGGAGGAGGATGAACACTCCTTACTTCTCACTATGCCACACACTCCCAGACCTTGCCCTTGCCCTCCATCACTCAGCAACCTTTCCTCCTTGGAGAATATATTCCCCTGTCCAGTTCCCAGGGATAAATTCCCTCATCCTAGAGTTCCCCATACCAATAAATCACACGTCAATCCCTCTGCTATGCCCATATATCATAAAACTCCAGTGTCCTTAAAAATGATACCACAAGGGCAAACCCCCAGGTTTTTATGTTCCACATTAAAGAAGTCATCCAAGAGAGAGTCACACAGAAAACTGTACCTAAAGACACACAGCTTTTCCTCTGATGGCAGTGATCAGCAGAGATACAGAGCTGCAGTAAATGAGAGGTACATGAAACTTGGGCATCTGGTATCTGAGCTTTCTGAGCTTTTAGTGTTCAAAGGGAAAATTAATTTACCTGAGAAATTGTATTACTTTCTCTTGCTTTGCTTTCACCTGGGAAAGCAGAGGGTTTTCTCCATGGAGCTCATCAATCTCTTCTTCAAGTTCCTGTAATTTCCCTGTGGGTCTTTTTTTAGCGTCTATTAAAAAGAAAAGTTCACATTAATAAAAACTTAATTTCAATTATGGCAGACATTAAAGAGTATCAAATAGTCTTAATAGGTGAACTTCCATTCTACCTGTTTCCTCCTTTAGGCTTGGCTAGGGATCTTAACCTTTTTATATGCCATGGACCTTTTTGGCAGTCCAGTGAAGCCTCTGTGCCCCTTCTTAGGATAATGTTTTTAAATACATAAAATAAAATACATAGTATCACAAAGGAATCCAATTATATTAAAATATCAATTATTAATTTTTAAAGTTCATGGTCCCCAGGTTAAGAATCCCTGTTTTAAGCTGAAATATTAATAGCCCAAAAATCTTATGAGTTCCTCAATTAAATCAATTAATATTAAGGAATAGGATGCAGATGAGTAAAACCAACTTATTTCTGCTCAGCTGTCTCAATTTCAGCCCCAAATAAACCTAGCCTTTTCTGATAGTTTTCCAAAGCAAATTTTAAAATGAGTATGTACAATGTGACCTGGAAAGAGACATAGTGCCCACATGGTAGGGTCTTATTTGAAAGCAAATAGTGCTGGGTAAACTCAGAGATACCATGAGTCACAAGGTGACTGTTATCATTTACAACACAATCCACCTGTAAATGAAGAGACCCTATTTCAATCCATTTGCATTTACTTATCTGTGTATAGTCTGGTATAATATGGTAAAATATAATTTCCTAAAAGAAAAGGACTGTTTGGGTTTTTGTCTATATATGCTTGGTACCTGGCCACATCATAGGTACTTGATCAATGCTTAGTCATTAACCCTCAGTACTTTGCCAGGCCATTACTCCTGTTCTGGTTACATTCTGTTCCTTTCTCAAGCTTGGCCTTTTGGTTAACTAGTTCAATTGTACTCTATCCTTTACTCTTAAATCCCTTGTTCCCTTGTCTTCTCACCACTCATATCTTGACAAACCCCAACCCTGGATTATTCCCACCATCTGTCTCCTTTGCTTCATGGGCTACTTAACAAAGTAGAAATAAATCATAAAATCATGAATAAATCCACTACAAATTTATACTTTCTCGTTTCAGTTGGGACCTCAGTGCAACAAGGCAATCCTTCTACTCTTCCCTAATCAATTATCTGCCCAACTCATTACCAGTCAGTTATTCTACACCACCTTTTTGGTTCTACTCAACCCTTGCACCCCACCCCTACCTTCCCAGTCGATGACTTTACCTTATACTTCGTTGAAAAAAAATGAGGTTATTTGTCTCCAGATACATCTTAACTCACTTCACATTCTTTCCAACATCATTTCCCACTATCTCTGCTTTTATTCCATTCTCTGATGAAGACATGATCTTTCCCTTTGCCAAGTTCCATCTTCTCGTCAACCACCTCCTATGTACCTTCAGTCCTTTCCACTCCCATCTTTTCCAGAAGATGGCCTCCATTACCATACCTTCTCTCCTTGTAATCTTCAATCTTTCCCTATCTACTGGTTCTTCCCAACCTACCAACATATTCAAAATACTCCTACCCTTAAAAAAAAACCACTACCCCACAAAATCCCCACCCATTATATGTGTCCCCTCCTACTCAACCAAATTCCTTGAAAAAGCTTTCTACACTTAGTGTCATTACTTCTTCACCACTCTCTGCAAACTCTCTACAATCTGATTTCTGGTCTTATCGTTCAACTGAAAATGCTCTCTCCAAACATCTTTTAAATTGTTACATCTAATGGTCTTTTCATAGTTTTCATCCTTCTTGCCCTCTCTGTAGCATTTGGCACTATTACCTACCCTACCATCCCTTCTCATTCCCCTTTACTGGATCTTTATTTATGTCATGCTTACTAATTGGTATCCCTCAAGGCTCTGTCCTGGATCCACTTCTCTTTTCTCTCTACACTCATTTATTTGGTGATCTTATTAGATCCAACTTGTTTAATTAACATCTCTCTTCAGATGACACTGGGAGCTACGCACCCAGCCCTAGTCTCTAGTTTGAGCTCTCATCCTACATCAACAACTGATTATTTAACATTTCAAACTGGATGTTCCATATGCATGATAAATTCAACACATACAAAATAGCTCTTTATCTTTCCATCCAAACTTATTCCCACTTACAAGCTTCCCATATCTAAACAATTCTCCCATACTGTCAATTTTACCTTAACACATCTCATTTACATCCCCTTCTTTCCTCTGACACCTGATGCAAGCCCTTGTTACCTCATGACTAGATTATTGCAATAGCCTGTTAATTTCCCTGCCTCAAGTCTCCCTCCTCCAGTTCATCCTCCACTTAGCTGTTAAACTGTCTTATAATCAATGCTTTCTTGTTTCCCTGGCTTCTTTCAAGTCTCAGCTTAAGTCCCTTAATCTGAGTGCTTTCCCTCTGTTGATTATCTCCAATTTATCCTGTATATATCTTGTCTGAACATAATGGTTTTCATGTTGCCTCCCCTTTAAGGCTGTCATCTCCTTGAGAAGAGGGACTGTCTTTAGCCTTTCTTCGTATCCCCATTGCTTAGCACAGTCCCTGGCACACAGAAGATGTTTAATAAATGCTAGTTCATGTGATTGACTTAGCTCTTCTCAGCAGTACAATGATCTAAGAAAATTCCGAAATTCTATCCACATCCAGAGAAAGAACTGATGGAATCTGAATGCAGACCAAAGCATGATATTTTTACTTAATTTTTTCAGTTTTTTTTTCCTTTTGTTCTGTTTCTTCTTTCACAACATGACTAATATGGAAATATGTTTTACATGATTGTACATATATAACCTATATCAGATTGCTTATAGTTTTAGGGAGGAGGGAAGGGAAAGAGGGTAGCAGAAAAATTTGGAATTAAAAATCTTATAAAAATGAATGTTAAAAATTGTCTTTACATGTAATTGGAGAAAAATAAAATACTATTTTAAAAAATACATGCTAGTTGACTTAATAAGTGCTTTTTTATTCATTCACTCATGTGTTCAGTCATTCATTCATGGTACGTAATTTGTACTTGGAGTTGGAAAGGATTAATCCAAATGCCCCAATTTTAAAGATTAAAAAAGAAAAGTGAGATCCAGAGAACTGAAGTGATTTGCCTAAAGCCATTCAGGTAGCAAAGAGCAGAGCCTAGACTTCTAATTCTATATCCAGCACCATTTTTCACTTTACCACCTTACTTCCCTACTGAAAATTCACTGATGAAATGCAATATAACCAAATCTGCAAAATCCAATATATATGCAATGATTACACTGACACTCTACCTAATGTACCTTCATGGAAGGTTTCATATGGTTCTTGCTCAGGTGAGTTTACTTTGTCCTTCAAAACAGGGAATAAACTGGTTACAAGCTCACAAGCTGGTGGCTGCATGTCTGGAATCTGGATGCTCCTGGTGGTACTTTTGGGCTTCAGCTCTTTCTTGGGCCTTGTTGGCCCAACATGGTGGTCATGAGACGTCTGAAAAGAGGACTGAGTCCAGCTCCCTCTTAGTTCAATAGTTTCAGTACTTGATTCACTGCTGCCAGCCCTGGAGGAGTCATCTTTCAGTCCTAACAGCTTCTGAGACCTCTTTTTCTTGACAAAGAATTTGCTAGATCTTCTCAAGGCCATCTCCTCTGATCCACTGGGCTCATCATTAGCATAGTCAGGTTCAGAAAGGTCCAGATTTTGGTTAGCATAGTGTACATTTGGAAGATCCTCACTTTTTGGACATACACAGTAACAAGTTGTGGAGTCAGAAAATGAGCTTTTCTTATCTGAAGATGGTGACTCATCATTCCCCAAGCTGACTATCCCTCTTTTGTCTTGCTGCTTTCTTTTGTGAGAGTCCAGCATATACTTTTTTTCTTTTCCTGTGCCCTTATTTAACTGATGGACATTCTTCACTATTCTGTCATTAACTTTCTTAAATTCAGGACTGGCTCTTGTTCTGTGCCCTGGGGTAGCTCTAGAAGATACAAGCTTTTCATTTGGCTGACAGGAAACAAAACACACTTTTGGTGGAACATAGCTCTCATTAGTCCTATCTGCTTGTTTCTCCTGATTCTGTACAATGTCCTGGAGACCAGAATTCCCAGGAGTTACTGGAGTCTTTTCCAGCATCGGAGGTGGACTCAGTATGTCAAAGTGTTGCTGAATCTGATTATATGTGGGTTCTTCTCTATTATCTAAATGATTTTGACAATCAAGAAACTGAGGCTCATTCTTCTCATCTGTCTGAGACTTTGACTCACTTTCTTGGCCATGATACTGTTGCATGAAATCAGGCCAATTCACCCCTGGTATAAGAGTGGTCTCTGTCTTTACATGTCCGCCATTTCTTTCCTGTAGCTGTTGATTATTCTCTTTGGATTTGGAACTTTCGATGGGCTCTTTTACTTCCTCCTGAGAAGGGATGGCAGCTGTCTCTTTCTCTTTACTCAAGGTGACCATGTGGGTGTTTGCTTGGCATTCCAGTGAAGGATGGTTTTCTTGCTTTTGTTTTCCCCAGTCCTGTGATTGAGGCAAACTGAAATGAGGCTGGCAGCCCAAGCTAATCTGCCTGGTCATTTGATTGCTGGGTTGTTTGGGGTTCTTTCTGAAAAGGCTCTTATTATTCTGTTCATGTCTTGCAATGCCTTCCCCGCATTTCAAAAATGACTTTCTCAGAGATGTCCTTGACTGGCATGAGTTCTGCAGGTGAAAACAAAGCAAATGCATAATTACTTTCATTATAATCTCTGAAACTGACAGATAATTATATATTGTTCTTTTAAAAGTGGCAGCAAAGAATTTTCCTTCTTCAGGTTTAGTAATTTTAAATTCTCTTTTAAAAAGAACACTTCCAAAATGATATGTGTGCTGGACAAAAGAAATACTCTGTTTCTGACTATTCGCAACTGTTTACTTTATCCATATGGATAATATGACTTGTTTGTTACCCATATTAATCCTAGGTTAATCTCCCCAAGTATTACCCTGCCCTAATAAACAATTCAACTTTGCAAAAATAAGGAGCTGATGACCTTCAAACAACTAGATAATCACAGCCTGAAGGATTTACCCAAAGCTACAAAAGATTATGGAAATCAGAAATGAGAAAAGAAAGATCCAGGATAGTTTTTCAATTTCTAGAAGCTTGGTGGGTAAGAACATATAAAAAGTAAAAATTCTTAGAAAACATCAAGATCGAAGCAACCAGAGATTTGGGGCAAATAGCATTTAGAACTACATTATGTCTAAGTAATTCTATTTCTTTTGTATCCTACCATAGAGATCTTTTTCTTTGTTTCATAGATAATTAACCTAATTAAATGTATTCCCATCAAAATATACTCCCATAAATTCATTAAATTAATGAATGTAATTATTCTGTCTAAATACTTCAAAAGATCCAAGATTTCATTTCATTGAATCCTTTTTATGACCAACTGGTAAATAATGTTCTATTAATGATCTCTGCTTTTGGATTAAAAAAACATCTCAGATGTATAAACAAAGGCTTTTCAGTTTAGTAAGACCAGACCAGAACTTACTCTCCACCGGCATAGTACATGAGATCACCAAGATGAGGCACATGGTTAGAATTCAGTGGAGGATTCACATACTACACTGTACAGTCTTTACTCTTTATTAGTAGTATGATGATGAGTTTATTTTCCGGAATTAGCCCAATTATGTGTCTGGATCCTTGGTTTAATCATGTTTCGCACATCAGGATTTGGAATGAAGGTAATTAGCTCACCCTTATGAGAGGCCTTCAAGCAAAGGCTAGATGACCTCTTATCAGGTATGCTATAGTGAGGATTCTTTGGAGCATGGGTTAGCTGCTAAGATCCCTTCAAACTCTAAAATTCTGTGATTCTTTGATACCTGAATCATTAATGTCCAGAGGAGAGACCCATCATTCAGTTTGTACTCTCTAACCGAAGGCACAATTGCTACCTAATCGATGACAATAAAAATTGTAAGCACAGAGATTAAAATAAAAAACACTGGAGGGTGTGCTTTCAAGTCCAACATATTTTAATGACATAAAATGTCACATTTTTACGCACCTAATTTTTAAAAGAGCATAGAGTTTCCCTTTGCCAACCTCATTGAGTCACACAGTTAAGTAGTTAATAAAGTGATGATTCAAGTAGCATGGGGACGTAGGAAAAACCTTCAATTTGAGTACCACAAGCAGTGATGAGCAGAGCCCTGGATAAACAACATTAGCTTTACAACTAAAGGTTATTTGGGGCTTTTTTGGGTGGAGGGCAGGAACTTAAATATTTCATTAACTACGGGTGAATCTCACTTGTTAATTTAGTTCACTAAGGGAAGAACTACACTGAATTTACAATCAGTTCATCCACTTGACAAAAGATTTTCTATTCTAAAGCAATATTAACATGAACATTAATGCAAAATTTATGCCAATTTTTTTCACAATAAAGATAATTAGGCTGCAATTTTTCAGTGAATATTTATGGTAAAAACAGCAACTGAGGTTTAATTTTTAAAACGAATAAAAATTGCTGTATGTTCTAGGAACCAAGGAATTCAGAGTTAGAGCTGAAATGGGAAAATATACTTTTTAGATTCTTGACTATGGAGTAGATAACATCTAAAATGTTAAGTTAATAGAGGGTTTAAAATTTTTAATCTTACAGCAATGAGAACAAAAGAGAACATGAAGCATAAAAGGCTAATCTACTTTGAAAGTGCAGATGTGATGAAGAAAACTGGAAAAACAGTTCAGCAAAGAGAACACTGTATATCTTCATAGAGTCTATTAAATTTAATTACTTCCCTCTGAGGCTTTAAATCCATAGAAGCTTTTTATTGAATTCATTTATTCCCCCCTGTGATTGCTAAACAAGGACATCTTCTGTGGATAGCCGCACTGCACAAGTACCCGCAGCCAAAGGAGACATAGTGGGTCTGTTTACGTTATCTTGGAGGGCATCGGACTAAATCACATGACTGTGTCCCCACACTAAAATTTCATATATTAGCCTTTTTGGACAAAACTTGTCATTGTGCAATGATAAAGCCAGGATTTGGGCTGTATCATGACATTGAAAGAGCCCTGAACTTGGCAAAATTAAACATGAAAATTAAATCAAAAAAATGTTTATTCCAACATTTCTCAGGAACTTAGGTATCTCATCTATGGGGGAAGGGAAGGGGTGAAATAGATTATCTCTCTCTAAAACGCCCTTCAACTAAAAAATTTTATAGTTTTATGGGGAATAATTTATAGAACACAGCTGAGATTTACTATGTATCTGTGTGTTCTAATAGCCAGTGAACCCATACCTCTATATACATAAGTATGCTTCTAACTTTGAATGAGTGAATCAGTCTGAGTTTTGCCTCTAAATTTCTTCATTTGGAAGCTCTCAGATAGTATATGAAATCTGATTGTCCCATTCAATGAGTCCAGTAACACTGGAGGTTTGGAGATGCCTATTAGGGATTTTTTTCAGTGAGAATTGCTTACTAGTTTGACTAAGAGTATACCTGTAAATTATAACACTTTACTATATTTTCATGTACACATATATAGCAGAGGCATAATCACACTGAAAATGTTCAGATCCATTATATCATTTGGTGTGGTATCTGGGCCTCACCTGGATGATTTTTTCTCCTCACTTTCCAAATTATTTACATTTTATTCACTCCATAATTATTTCCAGGACTCATTAGTATAAAATTTCTACATATAGCCTTTCATAGTAGACTCTCAGTTATATGTCACTCTATTAACTGGAGTTCTTAAATTCACCAGTCTTTTCTTTATATTTGCAGTGTAGTAAGGATTGATATTTATAACAATGATCCTGAAAGGTTGCTCAATTCTGTGCCTTTGGGCTCATCAAGGAAAGATTAAATTATATTCAACATGATTGTGGTGTTGTATATTTTACTGACATTGTAATTCTTTGGGAATCAATTAATCTACTATCTATTTATTAATTTATCCACCATTATATATCCAGCCCTGTCTTCAGTACTTTGTGAAATACAAAGAAATATAAGACATAGTCTCCGCTCTCAAGAAACAGTTAGTTCATGAATGTGAAATAATCAGATAACATCTAAGTATTAAGCTAGGAGTCAAGACAGGTATGTGCAAAGAGAATTTTTATAAGGGAGAGATCACATTTTTCCTAGTTATATATGACCTTGGTCACCAAATCAAGATTTTTGTAATTGTCTAATGTACCAGTCATGTGTATTAAAGACATCTGTATTCATTTCTCCCACTTGTTCTTGACTACAAACTCCTTGAAGGCAGAGACATCGTATCTAAACTTTCCATCTTCCTCAAAGCATAGCACAAAGCTCTCAAACAAATGAGTTGGTCATTGGCAGACATTGAGACCAATTTAGGGAGAAAATAATGAGTTAGGTTGTGGGCATAATGATTTTGAGATAACAACAATATTGAAAGTAGAGATTCCCTTTAGGTTGTTGGAGGTACTGGAATAGATGTCAAGTGACCAGGGAAGCCTTGAGAATAGATTAGCTCCTTGAGGGACTGAGTGTAAAGTGATACGAGAAAATAATTGAGATAAAGTGCTGGGATCCATCCACAACTTAAGAGGCAGAAAGATTAGGCAGTAAAAAGAAGAGGCACGATATGGGCAAATAAATTTTCATTAAAATTGAAACCATA
This sequence comes from Vombatus ursinus, assembly GCF_900497805.2. NCBI lineage: Eukaryota > Metazoa > Chordata > Mammalia > Diprotodontia > Vombatidae > Vombatus > Vombatus ursinus. The sequence continues at coordinate 236,837 of NW_020954701.1, forward strand.
CCCTGCATCAATGTCAGTGTCCCCTGGGCCAGAAACCAAGCCCCAGAAGACTTAACCTTTTCATGCCTAGAACTCTTGACCTGGACTCCTCGACCTTCCCATTTCCCCTTCCCTGAGAATTGCCTGAGTTATCCACTATGCCAATTCCTGAGAATTGCCTTAGTTATCCACTACATCTACACCTGGCCCCAGCCATGCTGCGTTTTACTCCTAGATTTCTCCTATATCCCCTTTCACCCCCAACCCTCTTTCCAGCTCTGGAACCAACATCGTATCACTTCTATCAGTGTTTCTGGAAAGGGTGTGTCAATCTACTCCCCTCTGCCTCCACTCACCATTTTGGTAGCTTTCCAAATAAATATTCGTCCCTGGGCATCACTCCTTTATATGTGTTGGATCCCTTATTAGAATATATAAGCCCCCTGAGGGTAGGGACCATCTTGGCATTTGTATCTCTGGTACTTAGCACAGTGTTTATAACTCGGTCAGTTGTTCTGTAATGTTGGCCTCTTTGTGACCCTAGATGGGATTTTTCTTGGCAAACATACTTGAGTGGTTCGCCACTTCCTCCTCTCCTGGATTAGGCAAACTGAGGTTAAGCAGTTTGTCCAGGGTCACACAGCTAGTGAGTCTCTGAAGCTGATTTTGAACTCAGGTCTTCCTGACTTCAGGCCCAGCACTCTATCCATTAAGCCACCTCGCTAAGCATTTAATAAATGCTTCTGATTCATTCATTTATAGTTTATTCCCACTCTGATACATCCATTTCCCGTTATGAATAAGAACCATAATGCTGTTGAGAAATTTATAGTCTATTTTTAAAATATATCCAGTTATGGGGCAGCGCAATGGATAGAGGACCAGCCCTGGAGTCAGGAGGATCTGAGTCCAAATCTGGTCTCAGACCAGACACTTGACACTTACTAGCTGTGTGACCCTAGGCAAGTCACTTAACCCCAATTGCCCCGCAAAAAAAAAAAAAATTAAATTAAATTAAAACTTAAAAAAGTATCCAGTTAATACACTAAAAAAAAAACATACAAACACACATTAGCAGTGTGTGTACAATATACTGTACCAGTCGCTTGCATTGCTGGAGTTGGTTTTCTGCTCTTTGAGAATCAATTTCAAATTGTTTCTCAACAAATTCTTCAAAAGTCTTCTGCCTTATCCCAACTGCTGGCCTGATAGGCCTTGAAAAAAAAAATAAGAAGGGTTTTAATTTTTTTAAGCTTAATTTTAGGCCTTTGTGTTCAATTTTGAATATTAAAGGTGATGACATAGACCAAGAATAATCAGAGTACAGCACGGTCCCTGCTGTGCTCCCAACTCTGCATTCTCATTGGCTGTCCCCCACACCCAGAATGCTCTTCCTCATCTCTACCTCCAGTTTTCCTGGCTTCCTTCAAGTCTCAGCTAAAATTCCACCTTTTACAAGAAGCCCTTCC